>NC_089982.1:30682394-31048983 GCF_036417845.1 Apteryx mantelli | reverse complement strand
TATTGTTATCCTGTTGATTGTTTTGCTTTGTAATGGACATAGTGGGATTTCTGTTTCTGGAAGATACCTACTTGGCTTAATCTCTTGCATTTAATTATAGTTTAGCTTATAAAGCTATATTTAGCTTTACTTAATAGCATACCTGTGGGGGGGGGGGGGTTGTTTTTGTTGGTTTTTTTTTGTCTTTGATGTGCATGTGTAGTTCAGAAGAGAGAGAGAGGAAAACTGGGGGAAAAAATGCAATAACTTCAAGAATTTTTTTGCAACTCAATCTGCTTGTCATACTATAGTGCAATTAACAAAAGTCAAATAGGTTATATAGCAGAGAATAAATCTAGTGTTACAGAAATATAATTAATAACAGTATGGAGGTTAATACAGAAATTGTTGTTTTCATTTTCTCAGCTGAGATTCAGAAATATTTGTGGATAGAAAGCTTTCCTGTTCTTCAGATATATAAGTACATCCTTGAATTTCACAGATACTGAAAAACTAGTTTACCACGCTTCAGTAAGTTCCTTATGTTCTTGTTTTCCCTGTGATAAGTTAATTTTCTCAGTGGAGTGCTGGAAAATGCAACATTTCACAAAACAAGCTGTAACAGAGAAATAGAAAGCAATACAGAGAGAATATTTTCTTTTTCTTTACAAAAAGGTTTTTACTATTATTGCTGGTAAAAAGACACTTGGAAATTTGAAGGTTTTTTGGTTTTGTTTTTTTCTCCTCAGGGAAAAGAAAAGGAAGAAACTAGCAATAGTAGTTTAGTATGTGTCTCATGAGCCTCAACAGAAGTCCTTTAAAAATAGAAAGACAAGGAGCTAGAGGAAGGGAAGAATTGTTCTCTAATATGGTTTTGTTATTGTTTGAGAGATGTTTGGTAAAAAATTTTCAGATCACTTGTGTGCCACAAGTGTAATTTTGAAATAAGCCCTGTGGGCTACTCGGTCTGCTATGTTCTTTGAGTCTCTATCATGTCTGTGGAGCCTGCTAATGAAGTTGCCGAATGTGGTTAGTTTATTGGAGATGCATGGAAGACATGCATCTAAGCAATATGAGCAGGTATAGATACCATTTTGAAAGCTGTTTGGGGGCTGTTTTCTATCCAGAATTTTTATAAGTAAATTATGTAGGTGTGTGCAGGAGAGAGAGAGAGAGAGAGAGATACCTTGTTTTTCAGTTCAAAAAAATATATAGGGTAGCCTCAAAATGCAACCCACTTCCTGGATCAACTAAACTTTTACCTTTGGTTTTTATGGTTCTTAGTAGCACTATACATTTCGCCATTAAGAAGACAGATAGCAAAACACTTATTGTTTCCTCTAGCCTATTTTTGTTGAAATTGGCTTATACATTTTGATGTTGAAGAAAGCAGTCTGAAACCACAATAGATTCGTTATTCGAGTAGATTCAATGGCAAAAGCCTCCTGATGATAATTATCCCTAACTCTGTGCTATTTCATGCCTTTCCAAATAACTGTTACTGGATTTCTAGATCTCTAGAGTTACTAGTGTCTGCTGCAATTTATGGAATATGTAGTTTATGAGCATGCCAGACAACAAAATTAAGCATCTTTAGAAGATTTAGTTTTCCAATTATGAGATGTCTTGAATAGATGTTATTTCACTTGTGTTGTGATCAATATTTACAAAACTGTTAACCTTGCAGAGATTACCTTTCCCCCATGCAAAGCTGTTATATAACCTATATATTAAATACCTAAAACTGCCTGGACTGGTGGCCGTGCTGCTGCCCCCAGGGTCTTGTGCCCCCTGTTGCAGGCTTTTGGCCGCTTCTGTGTGTCTCCTCAGGCCAACTCCTCCTTTGGTTCAAGAACCCCTTGGTCATCCCCTGTCACTGTTTAATCTGGCTGATGGTTGTCTTCCCCTTCAGCATAATCAGTTCTGGGCAAACAACCTCCAGACAGTTTTGCATTTCCATCCCCACACACTGTGCATGCTCACATCCCATCTTAATGGCTCCTGTTTTCCAGGCCATTTTGCCAAAGATGAGCCGTGTGACCATCAACGCAGTGCTCAGATGAAACAAAGACTATTATGCTGGCATAAGGTACCAAAATGGAGATTTAGCCCCATGGATTTTTTTTTTTTTTTTTTTTAACCTATGAAAATCTTGTTAATGCGGAGTAGGTACTGAGTTACTGCAAAAAGCATTAAGGCAGCTTACTGGAGCCAAGACTTCCAGATCCATTTGCCCATCCCTTAGCAAACTTAATATATTCAAGAAATAGAGGACTATTGGGGGTGGATACTTTAGACTGGAACAAAGTATCTTGAAATAGTCATTAAAGATAACTTTCTCAGGTTTAATAAAATGTTCATAATAAGATGATTCAGAAAACAAAAAAGTTGAAAAAAGAGTTAGTTGGAAGTGGTTTGTGTTGTTTTTGATGTGGAAAATTTTAACCACAAACCAAGAGAACTTTTCTGTATTTTCTTGTGTAAGAAATGGGGTTCTTTGTTTTAGGTGTGTATTATTAATGCTGTTATCTTTTTGGTTTTCAGCACTAAAGGTCTTATAGTTGTCTTCTACTTGTCTGTGAGCACCTTTTGTATATACAGGAGGTTTCCTCCTTTTATGACAAGTCACTAGTATAAATTAGATGCCAAAAACTGAGTGGAGCTAGATAGCAATACCACAAAACTGCAAAGCCATGCAAAAACTATTTTTTTGAAGGAACATAATGTTTCTCATTCAAGGGAATGATTTAAGAATACTAACTTTTGAAGGTCTCTGGAGATCCTCACATAAGCAAGATACTCGGATAGCTCCTTAAGTATATCTGCAACCTGGTTGCCCTTGGTTGCTACCAGACTGTGTAGGAATGTGCTTGCATTGCCTGCATGACCCCGTCAGAAGTCTGCTGCCCTGGGCACGTTTTGTTTGATGTGGCCTCACAAGGTCAGGCTGAAGCGTTTGAAGAAGAGCAGCAAACCTGTTGTGTATGTTTGCAAAACTTGCAACGACTACCCAATGAATATTGATACTGATCTACTTTGTGTTTACCTTATCAGCCGCTTTAGATACTGATGCTCACAACCCTTTATATTTAAAAGGTGAATTTTGACAACAATGGATATAGAAAATGAATGTGTTTCTGTTGACTAAATTAAAGGAGCTCTGTTTCTAAAATTGCTCAAGTATGGAGGTGCTGTCTGAGGCAAAAGGATGAAAATGTTTTTAAATACTTTTAGAATTAGAATTATAATAGCTAACCTTGAGGAAGTTGTGAGCATCAGAAGGTGTTATTAACTTTTTTCATGTACGTGAAATACTGCTGATTGATTCAACCTTTTTATTCTCAGGTTAGAGAAACCACTGTTACATTTATTTCAGTTCTTCACAGAAATTTCTTTTTAAGAGGAAGGGCTGGGGGAATCTAAATGTTTAATTTCAGATATATCTTCTGATTATGAGTCTTTACTTAATTTTGGAAGTTATAAGGCAATATATGTTCATGACTGCAACTGCAACTAAAGATATCCTCTTAATCTGCTAGCACTTCTTGTGAATGTAAATACCACCGCTTACTGCTTTAAAGTATTAAGAAAACTTCAGTAATTTGTTATTGCTTACTAAATGCTTGGTATAGGTTCTGAAGTTGTTATCAGAAAGTTACTTTTGAAATAACAGTATAATCCATGAGTTCATTAAAAGCCATTGCTAACAAGAGTGCAGTGACCATGATGTGGCCATGAAAGCATAGCTAGCTTTATCTTTGACTGCAGCTCCAATCTTCAGTGACTTCAGTATGTTATGCTCCCATACAAAGTGTATTAGGGCAAAAACAGTACATGGTACAAGTGGAAATAGCTCACAAATGCTGGTCTTCCTGGACTAACTGGCTGTGCCTTGATGTCTTAACTCAGTGCTGGTAGATACCGGAGCTAACTAAGGAACTATACCTTTAGAAACACATTGTATTAAGTGCTCATTATGTTGTATACAGAAATATATGTAAGCTATAAATTATATGTTACTGTGTGTTCCTTTTTGTTTAATGTTTTACTGTTTTTTTTCCCCCAAAAGAGGATGCAGAATAAAATGGTATGCTAGACTGTGCAATGAAATTCTTTCCATAGCTGTAGAGTGACTATAGATCTACTGAGTCAAATAATCAGAAACTGTATTTATGAAAGGACCAAAGTCTTATTTGGGCCAACTGCATCATTTTGGCCATGAAGCTTCTTTTTCTAATGGCCTGCAGTTTTTCAAAATGCTAACCGTTGCTGTGTCTGAATTGCTTATTTTCAGTAGGTGTTTTTTGAGGATGGATGAAGCTCAACAAGCTACATGACTATGCCTATGCTAAAACCGATGAGATTTACAGCATTGCAAGCTTCAAGCATGGCTAACAATATACCTTCTGCAAGTGATTTTTTTTTTCCCATCAATATGAGAAAATAAGGCTTAGCAAAGTTGCACCAATTGTATGTTTTCATTGGGAAGAGAATGTGTGTTTAGAATTAAGATAAAGCTTTCTTTGGTAAAATCTGACCTGATTCCTTGGGTCTGGTTGCCACTTTAAAATAGGTGGAAGCTCATGTTGTTCAGCGAATGTTTTCACACTTGGAACATTGTTTTCACTCTCAGAACATAAGTGTCTGTTTCTGGAGGAGCATTTTATTAGAATCGCCACTGCTTGGTAACTAGCAAGACAAGCTCCCAAGCTTAAATAATATTTTGAACCAAAAAAATTAGGTTGGAAATAGAATAACTTTAGTCTAGCTGAATTTGACTCTATTTGTTTGAAATATTAGTAATACTTGTAATATATGAATTCTTTCATGGTACTTAAAACAGATGCACCAATATCTTCCTCTATCTTGTCCCTTGATTACTAGAGCCTTACCTTTTGTGCAAAAAATGTTTGGAAAAGTACATGAATAGTCAGCTAAGTACATGATGCGTCTCTTTTTTTGAACTGGAAAGAGGACTTGAGCTAATACCCTCAAAAAGTACAATAACATGCTGTTGATACTCTCATAGATGGCTTCCTGGGATTTTTGTGGGTTGTGTGCTGTGTGGGTTGGGGTTTTTTTTTTCTTCTTATTGTTCTTTTTTTAAGATTGGCTAACTAGTTTGAAGAACTCAGGAGCTCAAGAAAGAGACACCTTATCCAAGGTGTTTCATTATTCCTATTCACATCACCTGTCTCAGCTGATGTCAGCTTCAACAAGCTGCTTTTCATCAAAATGACGGTTGTGGGTAACAAAGGTGGATGCAGAAGCCCCAAAAGCTCAGAGCCACTGTTCTGCCTGCTGTCTTGCTTGCTGTCTACCGAGTCATGTGAGAGGGAGCATGCAAACGTGGCTGCGCTGCTCAGCCCAGTTTTAGTTGTGGGTCTGACGATAGTATTATGTCCATAGAAGTAATAAGTTTCCCCCTTAATTTTGATAGTTGTGAAGAAGCGGAGTTACCTAACGAAATCCTATGAAGACTTTTTATTAAACATAAGCAGAGCTAATTACCAAGGTCTTAACAAAGCAATTATTATTAATATTGTTGGGAGTTGGAACAATTTGTAAGGAAAGCTGAGCTTTGAATTGGTTATATAGCCTAGAGTTGTGGATGTACATAAGGCCTAAGAGATTTGCTTTCTTTATTAATTTAATGGTAGTTAGCTTTTTATTTGGGTAAGCCTTTTTATTTTTTTAATTGTTATTTGTAGAGACCAAGTTCTAATAGCTGACATTCACAAACTTTTTATTACATTTTATTAATGCTGTGTTATTTTATAATTCCATTGAAACTGTCACAGCTCAAAAGCAGGTAGGCAGCAGAGGCTTCTTTTGCAGCTGTACAGTGAGAAAAGTAGGGAACTTAATTCCATGAAAGGTGCCTGGATAAGACTGAGGGATAAAATATTGGGACAGCGCTAACTGCTCACTCCCAGAGGTGAGATGACTATTGCATCAGGTGAGCAGGACTAAAATTGCTGTTGCAGATTCTTAGTCTGAACTGACAACACAACCTGTAGTTTTCTTTCTGGTGGGTCTGAAATGTATCAGTCTGGGATAGTTGGATGCAAACTAACCATAATCTAAATAAATAATGGTACCAGTTGTCTTATTGTAATCTGCTATTTAGAAAGCTCACTATTTTATGTCATGTATTCCTCTATTGTCTCTAAAATCAAGAAAAAGGATTTGAATTATGATAGCTTCTGAATATCTTTTTAAGTATAATTCTTCTTGTCAGGTCAGTTATTTCATTCTTGTTCTTTAGATTTTTTTTTTCTTTTGGTGCTTTCTTGCTTGAGACGCCTCTCATGCTGCTGATTCGTCTGTTATTTCTGACTGACCTCACAAAGCACTTTTTTCTTTAGCTCACCAATTTTTTGTCAGTTCCAGTAAGTATATCTGAATAGTTTATATACGAATTAACTCTAGCTCTTTGTGTCCAGGGACATTCATTACAATTTTCACTGCCCATGAACAGTCATAAAAGCATTTAACATTAATGCAAGTTTAAATTTAGTTGACTAGGTAATAAATCACTTTTCCTTTTTCTTTTTATTTTTCAGATCTCTATTGCATTCATTATAATGTAGACATACATTTTCTGTCCTTCTACTGCTCTCATCTGATGTAGCTTTAGTGAACCTCCTTGCATTTGTTTTCATATATTAATAACCTCTTTGATTTGAAACAGCTGTTTGTTGTTGTTAGTGAGATATACATATATATATATTTATATATACACACATATATAAGGCCCCTTTTAAGATTGGTTGGTTGCTTTTTTTTGTTTTGTTTTAAATCTTCCAAACAGAGGATTTTGTCTCTGTGTGCTCCAGCATTTTGCATTTGGGAGCACTCCCTAGACGAGAGACCTGCCAGCTCTTGAGGGAAAGGCCACATCGGCCTGCTACCATTTTGCTCATCCTGCTGAAATAGGATGAGGAAGATGTGTTTTAGGATTCCCCTTTTCCATCTCTGATGGCCAGGGCAGGTGGGATGAGGATAACCCAAATCGAGACTGTTTTTTTCCCAGATCTGGCTCTGTTGGGAGATCCTGGCACAAATGCTGCTGCTGTGGCAGTGAGGTCCTGTCAGCCTCTGGGCAGACACTTTGCAAGTCACCAGTCCTTGCTCCCGGGTGCCTGCCTTGACTGCACCGCTGCCTACTGTGCACCGCCACAGCCTTTCTCTCGGAAGGGCTTTGGGAACGCTCTCTAAACCAAATCGATGCATCAGACACAGTCAGGAGCCCCCTAACTGCCCTCGGGGTCTGGCTTTTCACTTCATGTGCATGACGAGCTCTCTGCAGCAGGAACTACCTCTTTCTAAATGTTTCCACAGCAGTGGCTGCACTTTAACCTGATTTATTTTTGATGGGGACTATTTTGGTAGAAATGCTAATAAAGTGATGTAGAGCCTCTGGTAAACCATGCTTGGACAGTCCTTGCTTACAGAAGAAATACCATTTATCTCATCCTTTTCCAGACCAAAGGTAGCCTGGGAAGTTAGTGGAAATCCATGACAAGCTCCTTAGAGCTTGAACTTCCGCTGCTGGTCACAGAGTCAAACAAATAACACTTCTAGCAGCTTCTACACAGAAGTGTTTCATTATGTTGTCAGGCATGAAAATTGTATTGCTGCTGTATATGAATGTTTTTAGAAGAAGTGACAGCTTCTTGATTTAAGTGTCTTTAAGATTTTAGCTGAACTGGTGATGAGAGTAAAAAAGCTTTCTCACTGAGAGAGTTTAAGAAGTGTCCTCTGATGCTCCTCACAATCCAGATTAAGCTTCCTGTTGGGTAATATATGAGACATTTTAAGACTGTGTAGGAAGAAAGCTCTGTTTCGGAGCCATTCAAACATAACTCACCCCATTTAAGAAAACGTTCTGGCTATACTTCGAAGTTAGTCTTAGCTTCTGAACATATACGAGGCTATGTTGAAAAGCTTGATAAGTACTGAGTGGCTCTGAGATCAAAACTCTTGCCAGAAAAGTTCCTGCCTCAAGGGGAAGGAAAAGACAAACCTTTTATTTATGTCTGCTATTGTAATGTGTTGTAAACTGGAAGGACAAAAAGGAATAATAAAAAGGGATAAAGAGGAAAGGAGCTATGCAAAAGCTTGAGGGTTTGGGAGCGTTTTGTTTGTTTTTTAGTATGAGTTAGGATGGGAACTCACTATTCTAATTCAGGGTCTGTTTCATCAGCGTTTATGGTCTAGATTCTGTTTTTGCTGTGCAAGTTTTGTTCCTGCTCATAAATTTCTCTCTGAAGATAATTTATACCAGGGAGCTTTCAGTCTTTTATGTACCTTTTGAATGCATGCAAATCATAAGAAAATTAAATGTCTTTTCCTGGTAGTATCAAAAGGCAGATCTCAAGTCAAAATATTGTTTATGGTAGAGTTTGGATATAGAAATACTTTGGGTATTGAATACTTTGTATTTCTCTTATTGGATTTATAATGCCGTCTGTCTGTCTATCCATCCATTTACCCCATATTCTAATATTTTTTTTTAATATTATGGTGGTTTATGATACATGGAACTGGAAGCAATAACCAGACCAGAAAAGGAGTCAAAATTTTTTGTCTTTTTTTTGCCTAATTAATAGCTGGTGCATAATGATAAACAAGAAACTTGATTTCCATGCACTTTCTTGTACGTGAGTCTCATCAACTTTGCAAGGATAACTTCATTAATATAAAGCAAGCAGCTCACTTCTGAAAGTAGAAAGAGTAGTTAGAAATTCGGTTTGTGTTTCATTAAATGATTATAAACTTTGAGTTCACATTGAGTTCATGAAAATCTTTCCTCCTTTATACTTTTGTGATATATTTACAAGGCGCATTTAATACTGGGCACTGTTCGAAAGAAGTTTACCATAATACACAAGCATAGATATAGAGTGCACCATCTGGTTGATTGTATGTCCTGCAGTCAGTCTTGAAAGACTTCTGTGGCTCATTCCTGGCTTTAGGTTATATAACTTGCATAATATTGAAAAATATTTCTCTACTATCACATAGTTGGGATAATCACCTGCTTGTAGCATGCCAAGCAAACTGAAGTTTCTTTGCAAAAGCTTTCTAATTGCAGAATAGCAGCAGCCAATGACGTTCTATATATGCCATGTTATTTCTCTAAAACTTAGTAGAGATGAAGTTATCTTTTCTCTTGGTATTTCTTGGTGAAACAAAATCTTCTTTACTTCAAAACCTGCAATTTTTTTTAATGCTAAAAAGAGTAAAACTGCTACAAAAGCCTGACTGGTTTCTGCAGTGAAACTCGGGGTGTGTGTGTGTGTGTGTGTGTGTGTGTGTGTTTTCCTTAATGTAAGACGTATGCAAGTAAACAGCAGATGTTAAGACTTTCAGATATTTAAGACATTGAAGTTTTCTTCCAGTAATGTGTATGGGAGATTTAAATAGGTATCTCATTTTAAAAACAGCAGGAGATATCTGAGAAACATATTGGTGAGAAAAAAAAAATTTGCCTTGTACAATCCAGTCAATGCATTATTGTCTGCAAATGATCTAAGAGAAGAGCAAGATTGATATTTTGCTGAAAGCTTTTCAGCAGCAGCCAGCCAATACCCAGATATGAACAGTTTTATTTCTCCCTCCAGAATAAGTATCATCTCTGTAAATGATATGTATTAGTTATGAAATACATATATACACGTATCCTGACCACAGCTTCAAGATTTTATAGTCCAGAATAGACCCCTCTTTCTCCCTAATAAAATATTAGCATCTACCTCCCTAATCTGTCTCATCACTTATACCTGGTCTTGCAATTTTTAAAATTCTTTTTCAATAATGATATCCAGTCCTGTTAAACAATTCAAGTGAGGGAGTATCTACCCTGTCCCCTGGTATTTTTTTCCACAAGGTTACTTACCTATGTTGTTTAAAGCTTGCAACAAATCAGAGTACAGCTTATCTAAACAATGCAGATCTTGGCTGCTTACTGTATTTTCTTTGTTGTCCCTTAATTTTTTTTTTCTTTTTCCTAAGCTGTATTTAAAAAGTGGGCCAGGACAGAAGCAAGCACATGTTTATTTCCGTGTTCGCACTTGCCATCTGATCTTTTATTTTCTTTGAGTGGTGTATGGAGCCAGTTAAAACTCTTACGGTTCAGAAGTGTGTCCCGTTGATCTTTTGGAACAGTGCTAGTTTGGACTTTCAGTTCTCAGTGAGAATTTGGCACCACGCTGGTCGTTTCTGTGCTGTGTAATGGATTTGTCACAGCCGTATTTGTAAGGAATCTTTTCCTGAAAATACAGACTTCCTTCCTCCCTTCCTCACTCTCCACCCACCCTGCTTAAAAAAAAAAAAAAAAAAAAAAAAAAGTGGACTGAAGAAGACCCTACCAAACTGTGGGAAGAGGAGAGGTAGGAAATAAAGTAAGAAAATTCTTTGCTGAATCTGGGGGCTTATGTAACAGCAGCAACAGTGTTGCTAAATGGCAATATAGGACAAGATAAAAAGAAAGCTTGGCAATTCATGCTGTTTTTGAAAATTAAAACCAAAGCAAACAAAAAGATCCAATACATTCCCATACATAAGAAATCTTTAAAAGAAAAGGTTCTAAACCAGAAATTTCAGCAATAGAGTTTTAATCGCTTGTGTTTTCCTGGACACAGCTCCAGTTTCCTTAAAAGTAAAGTTTTATGGTGTTTCTAGTTTATTGCAGTATAGGAATATATTTATGTTGATAAATTAATGCTACATTTCTTAAAAGTAGCACCACAATCAAAGAGAAATTTCTGTTTTAATACATAGTTTCTAGCTTTTCTGTAGGATTATATATAATCCATTTCCTTTACACTGTCACTCTTCTAAGAAGTGCATGGATAATTATAATTGTAAATAACCATTATTAAAATATAAATCAGCATTAAAAAATTTAAAATTGCTTTTCTTTTGAATTCTTTCATATCTGCTCTATTATAGATGATGGATTAATTTCCACTCACCCTTTTCAAATATCTTTGAGCAAAAGCAATGTTTTCACTGCTCAAAATCTGAACTTCCTGGAGCAAATTATTACTTGTTATTATTTAATTATTGCTACAATACAAACTCTGGCATCTTATCTTAAACTTCTCTGCAAAAAAGTTTATGTAAAGCCTTTCTAAATCCTTTAGTCTATACATCTTTTTTTAATTGCCTGTTGAATTAAATAGGATTGAAGCACTCTATCCAATTCTCAAGTCTTTACCTCTTTCTAATGAAAGATTTCAAGTCAAACAGCACTATATAGAGCTTATTCCAGCTAATTTTTATATAGCCAAAACTGTATTTAATCTTGAAACACTCTGTGGTCACAGGTACTTTTGTTCTCTGTTTTATAATTCAGGAAGGCAGTGTGTCACAAAATGGCAATGCAGAATGTCACATGTGAACATATTCATCTCAGAAACAGTAGATTTGGGATATTGCATCCAGAGGAGCAAAGGAAAAAGCAGTAAGGTCTGCAGGTCAATAAATAACCTTCTTTGAGCTATAGTCAGGCAAAAAAGAGTTGAGGAGGAAGCCAAACAGCATGTTTTAATGATGCACATTCATGTTGCTCAAGGCCTGCGCACATTTTGCTTGCAATACTACCATTTTTATATCCTGACTTGAGCAAACATTCACATAAAGGACTTGAGACTTGTGTATCAGGACTGCTACTCAAATGTTTTTATGTCCATGAGCAACCTGTAGTCAGTTTTCTGAGGTTCCTCAGCCCTGAAATATTTGCTCAGGGTCCCAGAGAGAGGCATTCTTGTTTTGTGCTCCTTAAATAGGAGTCTTGGTTTAACAGCAGAATGTTCAACAGTTTTATGTTCTTTTTTGCATCTTTGTGGAGAATGTTGTCTGACAGATGTTTCCGGAGACAACCATTCATACACAAGGTGCCAGTCTTTCTGGTTATTATCACTACATGGGTTTTTAGAGCAGCAAGAAGTCTAATAAAATAAATATCAACATGGTAACAAGATAACTTTTGAGGAGCTGGTTCAGCTCAGCTCTGCTACTACCTTCCTTAGGATGAATTTTCAATGGTACTGCACTCAAAGGTATCGTAAACTGCTTAACTATTTATCACATCAGTACTTTTTAAACTGTTTTCCACAATAAGGAGAAAAAATTACTTCCCAGATATTCCATCTCCCAAGTAATCCAAAGTGACGAATGCAGCATGCGACTCGTTAGCCCTGTAACACAGAAATTGTATTTTCTCAGTGTGATCCAGGCAACTGTGAAGGAGTGGAAAAAAAATTAATACACTCTTATTTCTGATAGTTTTATGATTTTGCATAAAACAATCATAAAATATTCTTATGGACTTGTAATTATAAATGTGTGTATAATATACTGATTGCAATCAAGCTTCTTTAAAATAAGAATTAGCCTTCATAATTCTATTTCAGTGATGCTCTCCCTAAACTGTAACTGACTCCAAAGCTACAGTATTGATAGTCATATGCAGTATTTACAGAAAATTATTACTTTATGAAAAACCTGTAAGCAACGCTTGATTTATGAATTTCCTAATCCTATACTTTGGAAAGCTTTTGTGCTAATGGTTGCATGTGGTATCTCATTATTTAAACAGTGAACTACATCATTACTAGTGGTGTGGAAACCACATCAAAGGTGCAGATGTGGATTTTGTTCTAATATGATTAAATCTCACTTCTAAAAACTTGGGTTTTGTTACATTGCTTTCCAATCTGACTTTGTCAGAAAACCTTAAAGGCAGTATCTGTGTTCTCAGTTCCTTACTAGAGACACAAAAGGGCTATGAGGGCCTGCTAAGCTTTTGATGATTTCCTTGAAGACTGAATTCATTACACTGGGACTGGGTTTGATCACAGAGCAGTTTCAGCAATTCTACCAGGTCCACTACCTCTTCTCATGTGCTGTCCCTAAGAGGCAACAAGGAACAGCTCTTAAGGCATCCTGGCAGGCACGGCTCAAATACAGCAAGGGGAGTTGCTGTCTGTCATACAATGCGATGAGGTTTTGAGATGCTCTGCTTGCACTAGGTCATCTGCTGGCACGTAAGGTAGCCTCTCATCCTTTCCTTCCTCGTGATAATGTAAGACGTGGAAAATGGTGCCTATAGCGGAGCAGAACGGAGGCAAGGGAGGCAAGGGTGGATGCGCTGCACGGGTTCAGAACTCGGCTGGAGGCAGAAATTTTACTTATTAGCGTAGGGCATATTATTAAAGATATGAAAGCAACATCAAATCCTGGTGAAGTAAAATGGATTCAGACTTAAAGTTTTCTTGGTCTTGCAATGTAGTGGCAAATGGGAAATGGTTATGGAACAGTTATAGTCTGAAAAGGCTTCTGTAGGGGTTTGTTGATTTTTTTGTTTATTTTATGCTATTTTTGCAAAATTAGAAGAAAATGGAACAGTATCCCTGACAATGTTTTCCAACAGCAGGATACCATTAGTACAAGGCAGGTGCAAGCAAATTCTGAAGTTTAATATACCAAAAACAAGCTCATTCAGTTAGGAGAAATAATAAAGAAATAGTCTCTGTTCCCAATATAGGCACTTTAAGCAACTTGGTACTTCAGTGCTTTCACTGGTTCCCCAAAATAATCATCTGATTGAGAATTAGGAAACCTGATGCTACAGACAGAAGTGCTGACACAGGCTTTGTTAGTGTATTGAGGGAACATTTAGCAGGATGGTACAGGCAGAGCAACAAGGGCCAAAGGGCATAGTTTGAAATAAGAGTGTTGTAGTGGCAGCTACCCACAATTTCATGAAGGAGGTTCAGACTGGATATAAGCAGAAACATTTTCCCTGTGAGGACAGCCAAGCAGTGGAGCAGGTTGTGCAGTCTCTATCCTTGGAAGTTTTCAAGACCAACTGGATCAAGCCCTGAGCAGCCTGGTCTGACCTTTGAGCTGCCCTGCTGTGAGTGGGAGGTGGGACTAGAGACCTCCTGGGGTCCTTTCCCACACAAATTAGAGTAGGAGCTACTGGAGGAGCCTGCTCAGTTCTGTCATCGCCACTTATTGAGGCTTGTTAATGAAATGGAAAATGATCAATGAAAAATTACAAGACTGATTAAAGGACTGTAACTTTTTTTTAAAGAGGTAGAATAGAAATCCATAGAATTATAGATTCTATGGGCTCTACATAATTATGAATAGAGAATTTAAATGGTAATTTGATCAAAGTATGTATGTGCTTATTTCTGGGGGGGTGGGGAAGCTTTGAGAATGTGGTCTTTGGTCCAGCAGACAAAAATATGAGTCTGGAGGCTGAAAACAGATGACACATAGTCAAATGAGACATAAGATGTCTTTATAAGCAAAATAAAATTAAAGTGAGGTCATTTAACTGGAAAGTTAACTAAGTGTTTTGGTTGATTGGCTATCACTGGTAATTTTTAATCAAGTTCAGATGCTTTTTCTAAATGAGGTAATCTGGTTCATATGGAATCAAATCAGAAAATTCATATGACCTGTGTTATGCAAGAAGATGAATTAGATGAGTACACAGAGTACCTCCATTTCTCTAATTTATGGAAATGAAAAATAATTCAGTCCAACCTGACAGTGATGCCAACCAACACAGCAGTTTCTTTGCCTTGGAATTATTTCAAAAACTCAGATCATTTTCTTGCTCTAAAAACTAAGAGTATTTAAGCAAGTGAGGTGTCCAACTACACTGTGTTTTAAAGTTAAAACACATAGTATTACGCTACATCCATGTCAGTGGCACCAGCACACCCAGCATGTGTGGAGTAGAAGCATATTACGACACAAGTTTCTATGTACTGCTGTACATTGTGTAAATACAATGTTTAAGGGAATAGTGCTTTGATTGAATATGGACAAACTAGTCTTCCAATGCAACAAAAAGTTTAGGAAAAAGCAGCCTGAAAGGTCTCTTTGTAGACTTATAGGTAACAGGAAACATTTAGTTTGTACAAACATAAAATGCCAAGAGGACAGTCCCTTAGTATCCCTTGGATATATGGCGGGGGGGAGAGGGCCGCTTTCTTTGCAAAGTCAGTAATGTGGTTTCCACTTGTGTATAAGTGGAAGTCTCAGATATCTGATGACAACTTCAGCAGCTCTGTTGCACTGAGGCCAAGAATCCAGCTGTGAAAATGTAGAACAGAGGTGTGGGGGGAAAAAAGTTTTCTCTACCTTGAGAGAGTGGGAGTTGAACAAAATCAAATAACTTGAAGGGCACTCAATTCCTTTCCTTCTTCAATCTAGGCTACTCCTTCCTATCCTTGCAGCCATTAATGATCACAATCAATAGTAATCTGATGGTTTCACAACTTTAAAGTGTTCTCTTGGAAAAATAATTACTACCTAATTTATCTGGAAATACCAGAGCATATTGAGTTTTTATGAGTAAGTTGTAGGCATTGTTTTGTTACAGCGTTTTGCTTGGAAACAGAGTTAGGGTGGTTTATGTTAATGTCAAGGAGTGTTTTGACCAGTAATCTGAATCACTGAAATTAAACTTCACCATAAATATTAAATCTGGCTGAAAACTCTAGAAGTGCTGCAACAATATAATACTTGGGTAAATGTGTAACTCTATCATCTGACAATCTCAGGACATATGTAGGTTACACAAAGGAACGATGCACAGAAACCTCCAGTTAGTGGACTACAGAATCACGTAAATAGGATATGTATGTCAGCCCAGTATTAAGTTTGATCTAATAGAGATAACAGCATCCTTTTGTTGCTCAGGTGCTAAAATGGCTTCACTCTTTCTGGATTAGAAGCCTTGTATCCAGGTGGTGTTGTGCAGTGCTGGGGGGATAACTGGTGTTAGTTTGGTTTCATGCAGTGATGCAGGAGCTGTACGTATTTGTGCAACAAACTCCTTGAGAGAGAATGTTTATTTCCATGAAGCACTGTAAGTTTAGAAACCTACATTAGGATATTTTTGCAACTTGAAGAAAGAAGTTGCTCTAAGGATTTAAGAGAAATTCCAATGCTTAAAAAAAGAAAAATACAGAGGGTGAAACACACCAAATAAACAGGTAAGAAGCATGAGTTTCAGTAGCTGCTTTTTTGAGTTTGTGTGAATTTTCATATTAGCTTTGCAGATACCGTGTCCATGTTTTAAAGGCGTACTTGCAGCATATAGCCTTTTCTGAATATGTTCACTGAGTATGCTATAGCTTTTCTCCTTTGCCATATTCTTCTACTTCCATGGTTATGGAACCATCAGATACAAGCTCTGAGTAATTGCATAAATGTTAAACAAGCAGGGTAGGGGTCATTGGGCTAATTATTTATCCTGTATCCCTCCAGAAAAGGAAAACAACATAAACAAACAACTTTTATTCATCTAAATGAGGCTGCTACTCGTACATAAACTGATACAGCCTGTGCCACTGATAGGGCTGAGTGGGGTATAATATCAGATCAAAATGAAAAGCTATAATAGTGAAAAGAAATTGCATGAATCTCATTATCATGAATATAGCACTACAGTGGCACTTAACAACATTCATATTTTCTGATGGGAGGATGAACATTTTATCTCATGGTTTTTTTTAAGTTTTTTTTTTTTTGCCAAACTAGTTAGAAAACTAACTTTTTTTTTACTATTCCCCCCCCCCCCTTACAAAATGTTAGAGAACACAGTGTTCAAACCAGGCACACTGCTATGGCTTCCTATCAGCCTGTGTACTCTGTTCTTTTTTTTTGAAACAAAATCAGGCTGAAACTGTAGTCAAGACATACCTATTATGACTTGCATCATAACAGAAATTCAGGAGTTAGAATGTTTTTGTTCAAGTGGTTTAAAAAAAAATTGTGTTCTTTAATAGGTCTGAAATTCAGAGCCCCTCATGGGAGGGCTGGGTAGACTTATCCACCAGTGTTTTGAGTATATGAGCAGGAAATTCCTGATAAACAAAATAACGCATGTACAAAATATATATATTTATATATTATTTTTTCCTATGGCTGCCAGAAAGCATGCCTGTGGAGCCACACCTTGGCAGTGGGGCAGAAGTTGTGCTCTGAACGGGATGGATGGGAAGCAGCAGGTTGACTTAGCATGGCCAAAAACCTGAATGTGCCCCAGATGGTCTCAGGTATGGATGTTTACCCATTTACTGCCTGGTACCTGCTACCTTTGGGGGAAACAACACTGATAACAGCTTTCGAAAAAGGCATAAGCAGTTTCAGTAGGTGTGAGCTTAACCTAAAAACATATGGGTGAATGGAGGAGCCAAAGAAGTTTGTAGCCTGCTAGGTTTTGCATGACAAGGGGGACTCAGAGGGATGTGCAGCAGCTGTTGAGGCTCCTCTCCCTGCAGCTCCCCACCAGCCACCATCCGCTTGCATCCAAATACTGATGGGAGCCCTCAAAGCAAAATGGGATATCAAGCATCTGTCTCAGAGGCCCAGATTTTCAATAGGGGAAAAGGTAACTGAAGCCCACCATAAAACTTGGAAGGCACTCTGTTTTAACAAGAAAAGCTAGTGGCAAGTTTACCTGCAAGACACTTGGAAGGACGGAGGAAAGGTGGGGAAGGCCTGAGTATTAGGCGAGAGAGGAGGTGTGCCTGGATGGTACAACCGGAGCAAGATGGTAGAGGCGGATACGGTCTCTCTGAGCCCCATCTCTTCCTGGTTTTGCTCTGGGATGGTCATGCCTCCCTCGCGGCCCTTCTGCAGGAGCCCAGGGTGTGGGATGGTTAGAGGGAAATTCCTCTTCTCCCTCTCAACTGGGGGAGTTGTCTTCTGTAAGTTTGTGTTTCTCACTTTCTTCTTCCTGAGGAAACTGTGATTCATTATAGGCTTATTAGCAATTTATTATTGATTGTTAAAGGATCTTTCCTTCTGTAAGCACTGGGAGGGAGCTGAACTCCTCCCTCTGTGCAGGGTGGCCGTTATCTTTCTGATCTCTTCAGTTTAAAACACTATTTCTGCTTGAAAGAACAAACCGCAGGGCAATACAATTATCCTTGTATGACTTGCCATTCTAGGGAATTTGTAAGCAGGACTGGGTTAGGAAGCCAAACGGAGAATAATTGAAGTTGTGAGATCTTAAATATAGCCCTTAATTTATACTCTGGAGCTCTGACTTGATTGACATCCAGCTAATGTGTCTAGGTACTTGGACAAAAGGCAGTAAGCTACCCAGTCATTCAGTCATATTATTTTTATTTTGCATAGTTAGTCATTTCTTAATTAAAATCTCCAAAGACTTTTCATGTGTTAAAAGAGACTGGTAACAAAAAGGACAGCTTAGTAAATTGTGTGTTTTCAAATAAACACAGGTGACTGCTGTTTGGGGGGTTTTAGCCTTTTTCAGTCCTAATCATTACATTATTTGGTTATATCTTCTAATAAATCATTTTGAAAGCTGTATCCAACCCTAGTCTGTTAGTTTTAATTTACAGATTCTGGAGGTTTTGTATCAAAACTGTTACACACAGAAAATTTTGCCCATGAATGTTAACTGCGTCCTGGCAAAACTCAAACAGAAGGAAGAAGTATACAGAAAGTGGAAAGGGGGACAGGCCACTTGGGAGGAATATAGGAACATTGTCAGAGTATGCAGGGATGTGACGAGGAAGGCTAAGGCCCGTTTGGAATTAAATCTGGCGAGAGATGTCAAGGACAGCAAGAAGGGCTTCTTCAAATACATCAGTAGCAAGAGGAAGACTAGGGAGAATGTGGGGCCTTTGCAGAATGGGGTGGGTGCCCTGGTGACGAAGGATGCAGAGAAGGCAGAGTTACTGAATGCTGCCTTTGCTTCAGTCTTTTCTGCTCAGGCCAGCCCTCAGGAACCCCAGAGCCTGGAGGCAAGAGAGAAAGTCTGGAGAAAGGAAGACTTTCCCTTGGTCGAGGAGGATTGGGTCAGAGATCATTTAAGCAAACCTGACACCCACAAATCCATGGGCCCCAATGGGATGCACCCACGAGTGCTGAGGGAGCTGGCGGACGTTATTGCTAAGCCACTCTCCATCATCTTTGAAAGGTCATGGAGAACAGGAGAGGTGCCTGAAGGCTGGAAGAAAGCCAATGTCACCCCAGTCTTCAAAAAGGGCAAGAAGGAGGACCCAGGGAACTACAGGCCAGTCAGCCTCACCTGCATCCCTGGAAAGGTGATGGAGCAGCTCATCCTGGAGGCCATCTCCACGCATGTGGAGGAAAAGAAGGTGATCAGGAGTAGTCAGCATGGCTTCACCAAGGGGAAATCACGCCTAACCAATCTGATAGCCTTCTATGATGGAATGACTGGCTGGGTAGATGAGGGGAGAGCAGTGGATGTTGTCTACCTTGACTTCAGCAAGGCTTTTGACACTGTCTCCCATAACATCCTCATAGACAAGCTCAGGAAGTGTGGGCTAGATGAGTGGACAGTGAGGTGGACTGAGAACTGGCTGAATGGCAGAGCTCAGAGAGTTGTGATCAGTGGCACAGAGTCTAGTTGGAGGCCTGTAGCTAGCGGTGTCCCCCAGGGGTCAGTACTGGGTCCAGTCTTGTTCAACTTCTTCATCAATGACCTGGGTGAAGGGACAGAGTGCACCCTCAGCAAGTTTGCTGACGATACAAAACTGGGAGGAGTGGCTGATACACCAGAGGGCTGTGCTGCCATTCAGAGAGACCTGGACAGGCTGGAGAGGTGGGCAGAGAGGAACCTCATGAAGTTCAACAAAGGCAAGGGCAGGGTCCTGCACCTGGGAAGGAATAACCCCGTGCACCAGTACAGATTGGGTGTCGACCTGCTGGAAAGCAGCTCTGCGGAGAAGGACCTGGGAGTGCTGGTGGACACCAAGTTAAGCATGAGGCAGCAATGTGCCCTTGTGGCCAAGAAGGCCAATGGTATGCTGGGGTGCATCAGGAAGAGTGTTGCCAGCAGGTCGAGGGAGGTGATTCTCCCCCTCTCCTCAGCCCTGCTGAGGCCCCATCTGGAGTACTGCGTCCAGTTCTGGGCTCCCCAGTACAAGAGGGATGTGGCACTCCTGGAGCAAGTCCAGCGAAGGGCCACAAAGATGATTAGGGGACTGGAGCATCTCTCTTATGAGGAAAGGCTGAGAGAGCTGGGCCTGTTTAGCCTGGAGAAGAGAAGGCTGAGAGGAGATCTTATCAACGTGTACAAGTATCTGAAGGGAGGGTGTCGAGAGGATGGGACCAGACTCTTTTCAGTGGTGCCCAGCGACAGGACGCGAGGCAACGGGCACAAACTGAAACACAGGCACTTCCATCTGAACAGGAGGAAAAACTTCTTGACTGTGAGGGTGACAGAGCACTGGAACAGGTTGCCCAGAGAGGTTGTGGAGTCTCCTTCTCTGGAGATATTCAAAACACGCCTGGACATGATCCTGTGCAAGGTGCTCTAGGTGACCCTGCTGGAGCAGGGGGGTTGGACTAGATGATCTCCAGAGGTCCCTTCCAACCTCAACCATTCTGTGATTCTGTGATCATAGCAGATTTCATTTCCTCTAGGGTAGATGTCTTAATTCCTTTGTTCCAGAATAAACTGTTGTTTTAGCTACTACATGTGAGGCAGTTCTAGGGGAGGGAAAAAAAAAAGCTTTAAACTACTCTTTGCACAGCTGACTGTTAATGACCACACCTGAAATAAATATAATCAATGAATATATGTGCTAATTTTGAAGTGTTCTATACTGTTATGTTCACACTTAATTTCCTATATACAGTGCAATACACTGAAAAAGTCTAAAGCTTTACTTAGTGCAACCTGTTGTTGATTACAATAATGAAACAAAAATCTTCAGTAGGTACGTTATATACTTTTGGGTTTGATAATTACTTTACCCTTTCTGTAAAGTAGCTGATTAAACTTTTTTTCTTTCTTTCTTGTTTTGCACTGCTAATTTATAGGCACCTTTATTTACACCCACAATGCACACAATCACATAATGCCAAATATTTTCAATTTTGTCAGGCAGGTAGATATGTAAAATGGGGAGTCATACTATGAGTAATTTATACCCACAGGTAAATTTGAGTCCGAGAACTGCATTTGCAAGCTTGTAAGGCCTTTTTCTTTAAAAATAAGGGTGACTCTCATGATAGACATTTGTAACTGTGCCACCAAGCATGCATAACTTGTTCTGTTCTGGTGAACTCCAAAAATAAAGCAAATCCCTTCTCTTGACAAAGTATGTGAAGTTACGTTAGAACGAAGTCCTACTGAGACCTAATCTGTCCAGGGTCTTGCTGGCATAGTGTGGAGAACTGCAGTGTGTTTGCAAATGAATAGGGTCCCACTGTGATTTTCCTAAGACTTTGAAAATAGACCCAGTCCTTACATCTAAAATTCCTATTAGTGAAATATACAGAAGAGGGGGTTGAGTCTGGCTAAGAACAGGGCAGATTCTCTTCATAGTTGCAGCCTGTCACTTTTGTCAATTCAACTTCATCTGTAAAACAGGAAAGTTCTTGATTCTTTTGAGATCTTATCCTCTGATGAAATGTACCTATCTACCAATATCTTCTAATTATTAATATTTTTTCGCATCTAATTTCTTTGAAGCTGCTGCCATAATGTGCTGTTAATACTGTGTTAGTTCCAAGAAAAAGGGAGTTTTCTGGAATTCTGTATTTGATAAATCCACAGTTTGGCATCCTCCAGGCAGGAGAGTAGGGGAAGACAAAACTAACTAAACTCTTGCTGAGTTAAGGGTCACATTATTTTTACATGGGAAAAAACAAGGACCAGTAGACAGTTCTCTGCTTCTCCCAGTCCAGTTGACCATTAATAAGAAAAATAAGGAGTGTATGTGAGCTTTAGGAAAAAAAAAATCTAAGAGTTTTTCTGAAGTTCTGAAATGCCTTTTTTTTTTTTAATCACATATATAAAAAATGGTAAATGGTGGGAAACTGACCTTTTCAGAGTTCTTGTCATGCTGTGAAACTATTTGGTGCCCACCCATTTCATTGCTAATTTTCTTGCAAGACTTGCCTAATTTTCTCAAAGTAGTTTTGCATGTGAGGAAGGGGAAAAAGGTCTTTGCCTTTCCAATGCATAACTCTCACTTTATCATCTGTAACCTAGATTTCTCAGCTATCAGCTTTTTTGGAATGTTTACTAGCTTTTATCATGCATCATGAATAAGGAAGCTTAGTTATCTCTTTACTACCCTGTAGCAAGGAGCCATAAACAGCATATTTAAAGCAAAGAGTATATATTAGAAAAATGCAAAAGATTCTTAATGCCAAATGTTATGCTCTAAGCTCACATAAAATCATGACTGAAAAGCTCCTTTGCAAAAAAATCTAAATGTAACTTATAGACAGGACTTGTAGCACCACCTGTTAAAAAATATTTTTGTGGATATTTATCTTATATTTTGCTTGGTTTTAGATTCATCACAGTTAAGTTCTTTGGCCTGAAATATTTTATGTTCTATGTTCATGTTTTATATTTTATAAAATATAAATGTGAACATAAACCAACAGTGTTCAGACATTTCAGAAAATAAGTATAGGAAAAAAAATTAAAAATAAGGAGAAGGTATCTTTTTTTTAGTATAAAATATTTCTTGTTCAGTGATGTTATCTACCTTCTACACTGATTAAGCTAGGATTCTTTAAAAATCTGATAATTAAACTTAAGTGATTAATACAAAGGGCACACTGAGACTATAAAACCAACCTTAATTTAGCATTTCTTATATAGCTTATATGTGTCTCCTATCTGCAGAATATGCATAATTCTGCTTCCTTTTTGTGATTAGTAGTTCTTTGTTTTTATGTGATACGCCTAGATGCAAAGCCAGTTTTGCCTTGACTTTGTGGTGCAACCTTACTGAAGCTGCACAGGGTTTAACTGAGGGCAGATCTGACCTGCTGTCCTACAGTATTTTCTGAGCTGGTCCTGGGTAGACAGGAGCTCTGACTGCGGCGCTTGCTCTGACTAGTTGACAAGAAGCGATCTTCTAAGTCTTCTTTTAACACTGAAGCATTTATCCTGCAGGAGCTGTCTGAACCTCTCCTCCTGCCCATTTGTAAAATGATAACGGCCTTTACTGACTTACCTCATGGAGGATTCAATAGTTATGGTTTATATGATTTAAATTCTGCTTTAGTGTTTTGAAAATTGAAGATAATTTATAAATATTAATGGAAGGGGTCTATTTTGGCCTGTAAGAGAGTGTGACTGCATAGGGGATAGACCAGCTTGCCTTGCCTTTTGTTTGCTATTAAATTTGGTAAGAGTTTTCCTGTGTGTTTTGGACTGTATGGAGAAGTATTATATCACTACGCACATACATAGATATATGACTATATGTGTGTTTCTCTATATACATCCATACATTTAAAAAAATAATCTTTTCGTATGATGCCTTGTATATATTTGTTGCTTGTCCCTTCTATCAATCAATATTATAAGTTTAGATATAAAAGCTTCATGAAAAATATATTCCTATTTATTCACATAAGTTGCCCCATTGGCTTTATGGGAAACTGATAGAAACTCAGGAGTCAGTTCCCTAGAATCTCACTGAATTTCTGAATAAAGTTCCTATGTAATGAAATCCACACCTGCCCCAGAGATGAGACGGTATCTCCAACCACAGAAGAGTCGAACAGCGAGCACGCGCTTCTGAGAGAGAAGCTACTGTCAAAAAACAGCAGCAGCAAAAAGTTCACTAATAGCAGATGGCGTTTATCAAATGGTAAAATATGATGATAGAAAAAGTTCAAAGGTTTAAAGCAAAAAGTGGTTCCTAAGGGACAGAGCAGGTAGCACGCTGGTCACAAAGTATGAGATTTAGCTTTAAGTACATTTCAGTGTTACTTAACTATTGCTCTCACCTGAATGAGGAATCGCAGCAACAGCAATCATCTTGATGCTAAAAAGCAACCTCTTATATTATTTATATTTTTTTCTTAAGTTGACATTGATTAGAAAGACAAATATGAGGAAACTAATAATTGTCAGTGCCATGTGGTGGCTGCTTAAATATATGTGGCTACCTGCATAACAAGAAATGGGAATTGGTAGGGAGGGAAGGTGCATGTTTGTAAAATTAGTAGCTCAAGAAGCTTATAATACCTGTGTACATCTTATAAGTTGGAAATTCAAGGGTGACAGCTAAAATACCACTAGCCAAAGCAGACAGTATTTAACTAAGTGAAGAGCTGCCTTAAAATCAGTCACTGGGCCGAATATAAAGGTCTCTTCAGCCTGCCCAGAGTTGAAGATCTGCAAATCAGTTAAGCTACATTTGCAATGCTAACATCTCGGATTGCTCTTTCTAGCGCCATAAAAAGCTTAAAGTGAACAAAAGCTGTATATAGGGAGTATAATTCAGACCAAGATCACTGCCAAAATAACAGTAACAGAAAATAAAACCCAAAGTGGGGATAAATGGTTAATCAATTTTCAGAACAGGGAAGGTTAATAATGGGCCAAAGATTCCAGAAGCTGCATTTTAGGACTTGAATTTACTTAACACATATTGCAATACTTTCCCAGATTAAAAGACAAAGGAAGAATGAAAGGCTATTGGAGACTAGGAGAGTAGTAAGATTTCTGTCCTCCAAAGCAAAACTAGGTGAATGGAGCAATGATGGTAGATGCAGTGAAATTTTCTCCTCGTGAATAAGCTCAGCACAACCAGTGAAAACATGCAATATGATAGTATAAATGTATTGTAAAGAATACACCGACAAATTTCACAAACAACATTGAATTCTTATCTCTTGATTGTCTGTGTTGGGTTTTAGTATGTAAAAGTCTGCAATATTTCCTTTTTTTAAGTAAGCAGTTTTTAGTAAGAAGCCAGCATTTGTGTTTCCTAAATGCTTATTTCTTTCAGTTGCTAACCTAAAAAGTGAGTGAAACAATTTAAATGCATTTTTGTGAGAACAAAATGCAGCTGGAATAGGAAGCTGTAAGTAAGCTGAATTATAAACCACTCAAAAAATAGGTTGATAATGGGAACAGTGACGGAACTTTAAGCGTAATGGTGCTGCCAGATTGATACTGAATTGTTTCATTTATGATGGAGAGTATGCTCAAGCTTTCATTCAATAGAATAATATTTGTCTGGAAACCTGCAAGGCATTTTTCCGGTGCCCACAAATGCGTCGACCACAAAAGGCCAGAGCAGCGTTGTGATTTCACCCTGTGGGCCTTCGAGTTGGGGGCTCTGCATTTGGAAACGGTCATGCGCCCACAGACCCTTCTGTGGGACCTTGGAAAGAGGTTGCTCAGGGGGAGGTGTGATCAAAGCCCTCCCAAAATATGTGTGTTTTTTGTAGATCGCATTTCAGCTCTGGATCTGGGTCTGCAAATTTCTAAGTGTAACTTAAACCTATAAACCACAGGAGGTTTTTACCATTGATTTGAGTGGTCTTTGGATAAGACTGTGTGCATCGACGCGTTCCATGCAGCATGTAGAATTCATTTTAGCTTAAAATTTATGCACAATTTAAATTGGGAAAAAAACCCTAGTAACTGGCTTGTTGTTTATTTTTATCTTCTGTTCTCACTCTCATCTGTGTTCTGTGCCTCTGTCTTTCAGGTTTTTTTAAGGATTTTTTTTTTCTTTTCTAGTGTGTAATACTGATAGTGTTGTTGCTCTGAACATGCTTCTAAATCCTTTTTCCTTTCGTCTTTTCTCTTAAATGACTGTTTCTTCTTTTTAGTATCAAACTCTTTTTTTTTTTTAATTTGTCTTCTAATACGCAGTTCCTCCCTACTTCTCTCTTTTCTGAGAGGAAAGGCTGAGGCTGACTTTGTTTTTATTTTACCTAACTCTTCCTTCCCTTTCCATCTCAGATGTCTTATTCCACCTCTGTTTCTCATGCATCTGTAGCTCTGTACCCTTATATCTTCTCTTAAAAGCCTTATTCATCCTTTCTTAAGGTTCCACTTTCAGGTTTTTCTCACTTTTCCACATAAGGATCACATTTATCTCAATTACTACTTCAGTCCTCTTAAAAACAAATTTTCTCCTATCCTTGCGCAAATTCTAAGTTTTGGTTTAGTCCCTTATAAATTCCACCCCATTGATTCCTCTGCCCTTTGAACCCAGTTGTCCCTTTCCTTTACTTTCATGTGCCCAGTTTAACACTTTGTTTGAAGGCCCACTTTCCATTTGGATGTAAATCCCTCATATGGAACTTATTTCATTTCATTGACTTAAAAGTCAGTATATACTTCATCTAATATTTAATTCCCTATTTGCCTTCATGCAAACATTACCTGGAGCTTAGTATGAATCAGAATTCTGTCCTGAAAGAACCTCCAATAGTTTAAGATCTTTTTGATGCACACAGGAATCTTTGGGTTGTTGTTTTTTTTTTTTTTTTTTAGAATGGAAACTGATTTCCTTGGATTTCTTTAGAATGAAAAAAATTTAGAATGAAAACATTGAGAAGAAAATATTTTGTTATTTAATTTTTTTTTTTTTGTCTTGGTTTATCTTCAGATTTAACCACACTGGAAAGATGTAACTTCTTAAGCATGATGAACCCACAGTTGTGCGAGTCCCATGCAGTTTTTAAAATCAGGTTTTATGATATATTTCTGATATTAAAGAACCATGACCAGCAATGAAAAAATCAATGAAATAACTAGCTAAACTCTCTTTGCCATAGCAGAAAGGAAGCATTAGGCCATTTTGGGACAAATAATCCAGATGCCAACATACATGCTTGGCTAGAAGGATTATACTGTACTATTTATTATTTGTATGCTAGACAAACATTAAGAGCTGCATAGTGCTTGTGAGCTGAAATTCAGTAGTAATCATGGAAAATATTAAAAAAAAAATTCTAAATTGCATTTTGTTAAACAAATTATGTATGTGTTATTACATGTAATACCTAGAAACACACCCACTGATACTGCAAAGCTTCCAGGATGTCAGCATTTCTGAAAAAATTTGGTTAGCATATTTAAGCAGACTTGATTAAGGACTGAGGCCCAGTTTCTCAAAGGTGATTAAGTACATAACTCCCACTGAAATCAATTTACCCATATATGAATTTAAAATGACTATAGAAATGTATTTTGCTATGAAATGAATTTTATATGTTGCTCACCACTGTGGCAAGTATAGCAAGTTTAAACTCTGTTACCATCAACTATTTAAAATAGTTTCAAATATATGTGTTGTCAGCATAAAAAAAATCACTTAAGGAGATCTGACATTTTTAATAGCAAATTTATGGTGTCTTTATTGAATGATCTAGAAAATCTAACTTATATGGGACATAGATATTAACATAGTAATAATTATAGATAGTTACTTGGTATTTTCCATAACTTTTCATTATTTTCTCAAAGAACAGCCCTAGTCAGAATTGTCCAGTAATTTAGCTGAGAAATAACAAAATCGGTCACAAAATTACAGTTCTTCTTGGAATTATTTTTGTCTTCCTAAATCTTTATGTACATTTGCACTTTTCTAAGAACATTTGGTAAAAGAGAATTTTTAATAATTACCAGTCAATTTCAACACAAACCACCTATGGTGTGTTCTGGTGTTAAGTTTCCTTTACTCTCTGTCACAACAATCAACACCTTATATATTGAACAGCTCATGTGAAAAAGCAAATGAAGTGAGGACAGTGTATGTGAACCACAGCAAACATATAATGAAGTTTACTTATTTTCTCGCTTCGAACTTCAAGCGTAGAACTAGCATCTAAACCAGTTGTTCTATTCTCTATCCTGTTTTTAACTCTTAAATGGAGGGAAAAAAAGGGGGGGGCCTCCATCCTCTGCAATAATTCTTTATACCTACTCAGTTTCCTATCTTTTAACATGTTATTTATTCACACAAGGAGTTTTCCTATGATGCTAAGGCTTATTTTCCTTGAAAGTCTTTGGTGAGGGACTCTCCCAAGTCTTGTTGAACATTATCAGCCGGATGACCCTGATCCATGTGCTCCAAGAGGATGGTCCTTATCAGTCTGGAAAGTTTGTTTAAAAAAAAAGGGGGGGGGAGGAGCAACCAAAAAAGCATATAATTATCGTGTATATGTAAAGCAAGTTTTATCATTTTATGTTTCAAATCACAGCCTTAGCTTTTCAGCCTGCTGTGTTTCTGCTACAAGTACTTGAGACTAGAATTTCTAAACATTAACGATCCTTCAAAAAAGCAAAAAATATACTAACATGTATGATGAGAAAAGATTCCTGAAAGCAAATCTGTAACTCCTCTTTTATTAAAAAAAATTAATGTGTAATTAAACTGAAGTAAAAAGGAAAAAAATCACAGGAAAAGGAAACTGGAATCATGACCACAAACTTACTGTTCTGGATGATTAATGTCTTGTAACTTCTTGATAGCTGTTATAAAATATTTAAAATTTTTGACTACAAATAAAAGAGCTGAAAGGCTGCATAGTCCTTTTTGAAGTTTAATAGTCTGTAGTAAAAGATCTTGCATTTGCTAGTTGCTTGGGAACCTAGATGACATCAATATAGAAACTGGACAAGAGCAAAGTAGGATTTGGAGGATTCTGGATAAATTCATACTACTCTTCTCAACAACAAAGAATCTACAAGGAAAATATGCTTTAGACCATGTAATTAACTGTGAGCTGAAATGCCTTAAGATATTTTATTGGAAAGTTTAATAGCAGAAAATATACTAAGCACTGTATGATCTATTCTCTTCATCTCATTTACTCTTTATTCCCATTGATACTTTTTTGTTTGGCAACTCATTTTCAACTCTTTCTTCCTCTTCAACGCAAATGCTAGCGCGGTAGATGCCCTTTCAAAAACGTGCTTTGGGGCTGATCTAATGGGGCTGGGATGCTTTGGGGGCTGCCTGTCAATCCCAGCTTCTCCCTGCCTGTTGGCAGGAGGAGCACGGATCCGCCTCGAGCCACAGCTTTCTCTGCAAAACCCAGTGATAGGCACCGCACTGGCATTTAGCAGTGAGGAGTGTTTTTGCAGCCCCTGAGGAGGGTACAGGTCCCACGTGCTGTATTTGGACTATAGATAGGGCATGAGACTCTCTTGATTTCGCCCCTACCCACTTTGTCCCCAAAACACCAGAGCAGGGAGCTGGGGGGGAAGAAACTGAGAAATAAATACGGAAATAATGGAGCTTAGTATTAAGCAAGGCTTAATGCGGGCTTGTAGTTACACTCCTGGAAACAGTTTCAAAGAAGTCTGTCAGCAGGGAGTGATTCAGCTCCCTAAATAAGGCCATCTAAAAGCTTAAGCTAATCACTTTCTGTTTTCAGTTACCTGGCTCATTGAATATTTTGGGTAAATATCCTTCCAGCTTTTGTAATGAATTCAAGACAGAGCTGTGCAAGGGAATGAGATATCAAAATAGGTAGGAAGGGAGCTGTTGATAAGTATGATAGATAAGACTGTGTTTTAAGTTTTAGTTCTCCTGGAAACTGTTTCTAGCAGTCCATAAGGGCAAGTCCCCACTTTGCTGTCTTCCTGGGATCTTTGTTAGTACTTGGTATCATATCATAGGCATAAACTACAGCATCTCCACAGTGACCAATGATTGTGATAATCTGTATTCAATCTCTTGGATTTGATGCTTTCATCGTTTTAGTGAGGTGGGAGCAAAGGCTGAAGTGATACAGAGGAAAATTAAAAGCAAAAATAAGGGATTTAAATATATGCACTTATTTCCCCTCCCCCCAATACAAAATAGAAACAAAAGCTTGCACAATGATAATGCATTTCTATTCGTTCCCAAGCTCTATTCCACCTTGTCAAGCCAAGGTAAAAAATTTTCTGTGTGATGACAGGCTGATGTGACTTTTGTTGTTTTTGTTTTTCCTGTTCAGTAACATCTGTCAGCATGCATTATAACCTCCAAGAGATAAAAATGGACATTCAACCATAATATTTGTAATCTAAGATGAAGCATATTAAGAAAAAAAGTACTTTTGAGAGTTGATAATCAATTTAGCACAAGGACAATTGTTAGCAGTAAAATAACCTGACTGCTTTTGGTAGTAAGCAATGGCTAAAACTTCTGCATTACTGTTTAGTTAAAAGATATGATTTCTTTGCAGCGAGAGCTGGGGATTGCAGGCTATTCAGAAGAATGTGTTTTGAGTAGGAAAGAAAAGGTAGATATGACTTGTTTCGTAGTCTGGAGGTCTGTATGGTATGAGGAATAAAGAAAAAAGTAGAAATACAACCTCCCAAAAAACAAAACCTCACTAATCCTTACTTCTTTTTCATCTCCATTTGTTGATGCCTACTAGAGAGTAGTTCATTTCAAAATCAAAACAACAATGTGTGTTAAGTACAATCTTATGAATGTCTCAACATGGTTAACTTTGAGCACATTTCTATTGATATGGTTACTCTGAGAATTTCTGAGAATTGTTCAGTGAGCCAAGCACCCTCAAAGTTACTTGCCTGAGAAGCACTTAAAAAAGTACAACATAAATTCTTCTTATTACAAATAAAGTTTTCCTTGAACTAAACATTTTTTCATCTCCAGAGAATTTCTTACATCCTCAATGTATGCATCAGAAATGAAAGAACTATGATGCTTGTTTGCTGTTTATACTGAAATCTAGATTGTTAATTAAAACATGACATAGAATAATTCTTTCATACTCCAAAATCTTGTGTCTTTGGCTGTTTGAATTTCAAAGAGTACAACAGAGATAAGTAGTTAATTTAATTTTTCCAACAGATTGCTGTGCTTGTTTCTTGAATAAACTGGGAAATAACATCAACTTTTGTTTTCTTGGAATGAGCTCAAAGGTTATGAAACACTGCATAGTTATACAAATTAATGTAGGTGGATTTCCTTTGCACATTCTTTTTAATTAATTTTTAAACAAGATATATGATAAACAGGGAAATTCTGTATGTAAATCTCCAAAGGTAATTCTGTAGTCTTGCCTCTTTCTGTTTTCTGATTAATTTCCTACTTTTCTCATTGTCTTTGCCCTTTCTTGGACATTGCTATTGTTGCATTGGAAGTTATGAAGATTTTAAAGGCACTTTACTTAATTTTAGGGGTAAAAGGGAGAACTTTTTACAATTTGAACTCTTTTACAATTTTACAGAGGGGAAAAGAAAAAACCTAATTTCCATTTCTGAATGAAATATAACAATTATGTATCTTGATCATTCTTGAAAAAGTTAGATAGTACTACCAGCTGTAAGGAGGCTTAGTTGCTGTCTAGATGGGAAAAACAAATATACAAACCAGCAACTAAAAACCTTAACTCCAAGAGGTTATAAGTTGGGGAAATACACATCTTTCCTATAAGTCTTCATTCTGCTAGTTTCCCCTTACTACATTCCTATCTTCAATCAGGCAGCATGAAGATGCATGCTTAATCTGCCTTTTCTATGAAACAACTTAAGTGTGTTTCTAAATGAAATTAATTGGTTAAGGCCAGCAGACTTCCATAACACTTTTTTTTTTCTTTTTACTTTAAACACATATTTAGGAACCTTGCTAAATATAGATTTTTCTTTTCTGTATAAGATTATGCTCTTTAAATTTCATAGGGAAGTTACAGGTCATATTGCTGACACGTAATTACTGAAATGCTCAGTAAAATGGGCAAATTCTTTGATCAATAAGCCTCCTTATCATTATACAACCTCTTATAGCCATATGCTTATTAGGAAAGTCATGAATTCAAGTCTTGTATGAGAGCTTCATTGGTATAAAGTATTTGTTTCAAGCACTAGTATCTCCAATTATCATTCTGATGCAGTTCAGCAGTGTTGAAAATTAATGCCAGTCACAAGGTTTCCTTTGAACTTTCAGAAAAGCAGATCTGAAATAGAGTACGCTGCTGACTTCTGAGCTTCAGAGCAGTTTAGACACCTCCTTTGTGCACGATACAGCACACTTCTTTGTGTGCTGTGTATCCAGCACGGATAATGGCAGGAAGCTTGAAAAATCGATTACCTTTAAATACTGCACAAGGAAATTCTTTTGGTTCCTCATCAAAAGCACCTAGAATATGTGGGATTTAATTGTAGCGTAAATGATATGCAAATCTTGTTAAAGGTACCCAAATGAAAATATATTGCCTGGTTGTCCCTTTTGCAGTGCCAAGCCTTGTGCTGTTAGTTACCTGGCTTGTTTAGCTGCCTAAATGCAGCGAGTAATACACCAGGTTTCGTATTTTATATCAGGGTTGGCTCTTGAGCCACACACAGCTTGAGTTGATCAAGTTGGCTAACTTATGAACCATGCTTATTTTAGCAGTGCTCGAAGATGTCATAAAAAATTTTTGAAAAAGTGGCATAAAAATGCGTTTATTTTCTTTGTATCAAGAAGTGCTGTGTCATCCCTTTTAAGCACATGCTGCACTTTAAATACCAGCAGAAACTCTGGGCAGTAAATCTGGGCAGTGGAAGAAGTGTCTTCTGCACCACAGATGGAAATAAAGTAAGCAGGGAGTCAGCTGACTTCCTCCTTTACTCATTTTCTCCCAAAAAAGGAGCAGTTCCTGGAGCCCAGTGTGATCCATGTGCTCCTTGCAAAAGCTTGCACAGCTTTTCAGTCAAGCCTGGGAGATCTTGGGGGGGGGGTTGTTTGGGGTTTTGTTTTGTTTTGTTTTTCAGATGTCTCTTGAGCATCTCTAGAATAAATGAAACATTTCTGGCACTAAGATCCACCAAAACAGCACACGCAGCCAGAGCCATTAGAGCCACAAGTTAAAGTGGAGGTTTCCCCTGCCCAGCTACCAATACCATTTTCTACCTGGGACAAGTCTATGTCTGGCCGGTCATCTTTAAAGTGTAAACTACGTGAAAAGTTCTACCAAGTCTGTCGTCAAGAAGGAGAAGAAAAATATTGCTGTCTGTTATTCTTAAAATGCTATGTCAATAAGAATTGCATGGAATCAGAAATTAATTCATATCATAAACCTCTACTGGTCAAGTAAAAACTTTGGCAAGTTTGTCTTACCTTTACCAATGTAATTATCCTGAGAACCACTTGCTCTAAAAAGGGCAGTAGGATTTACTTTAAAATGTCTTAGTCGGGGTTTTAAGTTTGTCACTTATGTAAAGGAACTTCAAATTATTTTTCTACTTGAATAATCTAGGCTCCATTTCTCTGCAAATCAAAGTCTAACCTTTTTTATATTCTGCAGATATCCACATACTATTGCTTAGACTTTGTGGGCTACTAGAGAAAATTCCAGTGCTGATAGTAAAGATCAAAACAGAAAGATGAATATTACTTTTCATATACTTAATGCAAATATGTAATTTGTTCAATAATTTAGAAGAAGGGTTTGTGTAGAGAAAAATAAGTATTATTTATCTTTCTATAAGTTTTTTACAGCTATCACCCATATAGGATGTGGCTGAGCTCCAGAAATCAATATTTATTCCCAGCATATTTAAGCTTCTTATATTACTAGAGCATTTAGTTTTTAGGGTTGTGTAAAATATCTCATTTTAAGACTGTGAGTGTTTAGTATTATATAAATATATCTGTGGTGTTTATGTGATCCAGTTGGGGCATACATTGCATGAAAACACTTGTGAGAGATGACTTAAACACCTTCTGGAAAAAGGTACCCTATTCTTTAGTTATAGTTCTCTAAGCTATCAGTAGCCATCCTTGGAAAATGTCAGTGAACTGAGTCCATTACCAAAATTTCAACAACTTCTGCAGAGGTTCATTGGAATATCAGACTTATTATCCAACTTCTGAACTCCAATACTAACATTTTTTTTTACTATCTGAAGTTACAGGACTGGCAGGAGATGAAAATAATGGAGGAGACTCTGAATGATTATGGTCTTCATTATTTGGGACAGCCATTTTTAGTCTAATTTAGCCCTACTAAATTAGGCTCATACTTAGCTTTAAGGGGTGAGCTAGTTCACTGAAGTTTGTTTATTTAAATTTGGTTGAAAACTGAGGGTCCAAGTCAACAAATTCTACTGCTGTAGGATATAATCTTCTAAAAGAGTTGAAGTTGGTGATGTAGTTACATGCATTGAAGTTGCATTTTTGGAATAATACCTAACTTTCAGATAACTGTAATACTACTTAAAATAGTATCTGATAGACAAGCTCTCAGTATAACATTTCCCCCCCCGCCCCATCACTGATGCTATCTTATGTAGTTTTGTTCAGCATTGCACTTTCCTTTTGAGTTCTCTGTAGGGTTAGCATAAATGTATATTTTACAGATATGACTTGGGTATCTAAGACAAGCATGGCATTAGAACACAACTTTATCTCGTCCAGTATGGTCTGTTTGTTCTTATGTTTTCTGACTATATCAAAGCTGCATTACATTTCATAAATGTGTTAAAATGTTATTCTGGGTCCTGATTCACATTTCTTTTTCCCTAAAGCTCACAATTTTTTCCAATCACTCCCATCTAACTTCTGTCTTTTATTTATCTTTCCCCATTAAAAAAAAAAATCAAGAAAACCAGAAATAATGAAGAAATAAAATACACATATCCTTTGTACTTATGCAATAAAGATATCTAAATATAATTCTTTGTTCTGTGTGTCTTAATAATATTGATAGGTCCAATTCAATCTAAAGTCTAGTCAATTAGTTCCTTAGGTTGTTTTCCTGCCCTCGTGATCATTTTAGAATTTTCCTACTGCTGGCTGCTCTTCTGGAAGGTCCTGATTTGACTTTTTTTTTGAATATACGTCTGTCCCTCATGGAATCTGTCTTCCGGAAGTTATCTAGAAATGAAATATTTTTATAATTACCCTTTCTCCCCCTCAAAACACAATAATTTTTGTTCTAGTCTAATTTGTGCCTGATGAGCACTTTTTGTGCCTGATAAGTTAGATTTTGATTTGAACCATTTTGAAATTTGAAGGGCTTCTATTTGTAATCAAGTGGATATAATCTATGTTAGTAAATTTTTGCATATAGTTTGCAACCAATAAGAACAATAAAGGAGGCTCATCCAAAAGACACAGTAATTCAACTGCAGTTGAAGTGTTAGCTATTTTCTTACTGGTTATCTGCATAAGAAAGACAAATCACAAATAAGAGAGGAAGAAATACTGTGTGCAATTTCAGGTACACTGTAAAGTGGTCCTTGTGGTACAGATGAAAACAATGCAAAAATTAGCTGATATTTGAGGAAAATCTATATGAAAAAATTGTGAGTGCTTCTGATCTATGATGCAGTATCACAAGAACCTATTTTAGGAGATGAGGTGGTGTACTAGTCATCTGTTTTTATTAGGCAGGTTTAAGGAAAAGTATGCTCATTTATGGGGGGAAAAATAGGTGTGTGTATGTATATGTACACCAGAAAACGCCCAGTCTAAAACATACCTACGAATCTTGAGGAAATGCATTTATCCTTGTCCATAGACATATTGGTTTAAAGAGTATACATAAGGAGTGTGGCTTCTTTGGTTGTAAATAACACACTGTGATAAAAATACAAGTGCTGACTTAAAAGTTATTTAACAGCAAGCAAAAGTTTCAAAGAACATAGTGACATATAGTAAGGGCAAATTTTCTGTTTAACTGGCAAGTATATTTCTTCTTTGCAGCTAAAACTATACTGAAATAAAGAAGCAACCTTTTTGATAGATAACTTTTAATGCTTCCGTTTGTACATGTAATATGTACACATAGGCTTATCATAAATGCCAAACATTTAATTTTTTTAAAGTATATGCACCTGAAGGCAAAGTTATTTGATAAAATAGGATTTTATTGTCTTGTCTAACATTTATGGTTATTATAACAAAATCTGCTTACTTGGATAAGGGCACGTATGTCCTTATGTATTCCATTGTTAGTGTTCAAAAAACAGGCAATTAAAATGAATACTTAAACACTTACTTTGCTAGTTTGCTTTTCAGAGCAACTGTTTCTGAGACCTACAAGTGCTCTTTCAGAGCTGCTGACCTCAGGATACGTATACTGAGGCCATAATACTCAGTCTCTAAATCTCTATTTTTGTTTTTCATATTTGGGAGAAAAAATGATCTATAAGAAATATGACCAACCGCTTTAATTTATTCAATTTATTAAATACGATATAGTTGACATTTTCCAGAATAGCTAATTTGTTAAAATTGATTTTTTTTCCATATCCATAGAAACAGAAGATTTCCGTTTTTGTGATTCTATCGGCTATCATATACACAAAGCTGCAAGAGTCAAAATGAGCATAAACTACACACTGATGTTATTGTTTACAGATAGGGAAGTTTGATGCAAAAAAAATGCACAGTCTTCTAATTTTCTAAGAAAAAATCTTTTTTTTCTTATTTGGATAGTAGCTTTGGTTCATCCTAGGCAATATTTAAACTGGCTAAACTTAGTAATGATAGCAGTATTACTGCAGAAGAATAGAGCTCAGGGCAAAGTTTTTCTGCAGGAGCACGGGATCCCAAGCTACTTTTTGTGTCCCCTGTGCTGTACTTTTCCTCAGGAAACTCCATGGTTATGAGTAGTCGCATTAGCAAGAGGAATATAGTGATGGAGACTAACTCCATGTCTCCTATTCTTACTCTCTTGGGAGCTGAAATGCAATGATGTCTTTGTCTATTTGCTTTACAGAGCATCCATACATGTTTTTTTGTCTATAATATCCTGTCTACATGAGTTTTTGTCATCTGAGTGCTTCCATCATAGTCAGCTGTGTTCTGGTTTCACTTCAAGCATTGAATGTGGAATATAAAGCCCTGTGTTACTTAACTTTAATATTATTTTTTTCCCCAAATCTTAGCACTCTGTGCTGGATACACAGAGTAAGGATAGAGGATAGACAGAATTTTTTTTTGAATGGAGGAACCCTATTCATTTAATTATTCACTTAGTCTTATAGGGTGTTCCCAGAGGCAAATGTAAGGAGGAAAAGAAGTGTTTTATATATGAGAGAACTGATGGATTTTTTTGCTGTTGATTTTTTCCCCGCTAATTTGAAAAGTTCATTAACCCTATTAAACAACATCCTGATTTTTTTTTCCTCTAAATGTAGACATCTTCAAATTAAGGTAGTATTTTGTAAATAAAACAGGTAATTTTTCTTTAGCTACTCTTAATTTTGATCTTATATGAACTCAAGGCTGAGGCTCTTCTAATATTAATTAAAGCAAAGAATTGGAAAGATGACACAAGGCAGCACCCCAGATAAGCAAAGCTGTATTTTAGGCATGTGCACATGTGCTTGGATGAGCGAAGTTACAGGGCAGATATCTCATTATGAAACATTATTATATAGTGTTTTAGGACAGTGAAATTTAGTTACAAAGTTATAGGAATGCAGTTTTAAAATTATAAGGACCTCTTGCTTTTCCCAAGTCTGATTTTTACAGGATACTCAGATTAGTCTGAACCTTGTTTTAAAAGGTGTTTGTTTATTATTTCATAATATCTCTAAAACAAAAGATTTTAGTGGAAGGAATGATGTCTCAATTTAATATCAATTCCCATTTACTGAGAGTCTACTCTGAGCCATACCATTTGTTGACATGGAGGTGACTTTTGAATAACAAAATGATGGATAGGCATTTTGGTTTTGAAAGCAAGCCCAGCAATTTTCCTTTAGACAACGTGAGGTTTCTCAATCCCTCTAAAATCTTTGTTTTGTACAGAAATGTTCCCCATAGGCTAACAATTTTTGTGTGGATTTTTTCTCAATCCCTATGAAATTGTTAGATTTATAATGAATTTTTTCCCCCATATCTTCTTCCAGTTGTAATTTTCTTCTATAGCTTTTCTTTCAAGAAATAGCACAAAAGCAGGAAAGCAATGATTTTTATAATGAGAAATACTGTCTGAGGACCATATATTGATGTGGTATATTCATGTTTCTTATAATAATCAGCTCCCATTGCCACTGTGTGCAAGAGATGCATCAAGAGTATATCAAGATCTGTCTTTCGGGGGGGGGGGGTTGTATTCTCTTTGGTGTTTGTATTAAATTAATTAACGCTTACCACGATTAAGAATAATGTGACTGTTAGGGGAGTAAAGAATATTATGGTACAATGGTGACAAGGAAAGCAGTGAGACAAAGCTAAAATCAATGAAAATAAAAGTAAATATGAAAATAAAACTAAATATTACAAACTGACAAAATGATTTTGATTGTCCTTTACTCAGCAATCTGTAAGCTTGGGCAGCTTAAATACCTATAATCAATTAATTAATCTTTATAATTCTCTGGGGGACAGCAGGACTGGGTGGGATCTATGGCACATATACAAAGGAGGCATTACCAGCTACTTTTCAAAGTGCTTTTAGCTTCAAAAAAGTTCTGAAGAAGACAAAGCTTCAGATATACCTTAAGTCCTGAAAGCCTATGATGTTATTTAATATGGGTTCTTAACTCATATTAAGAATAAAGAGAAACAACCAGCTACTTTCCTAAGAGAAGTATTTGGACCAAATTGATCTGAAAAGCTATGTTGAAGGTACTGTGGGAAGTCTATGAAGAGCCACACATAGTAAAGATGGTGCAGTTTTTATAGTTTTTAGGCAGCTGAGGTGCCCCTGAAAGCCCTCCCTCCAGCAGGCAAACCTCTGGAGAAGCCCTACTGAGTGAAGACTAAGAGCTCTTCATGTGAGCTACCAGGGAAGGGAAAGAGACTCGACAGAAGAAATGGGTGTAGTTTAGCTAGTTGTCAGGCCTTCAAGGGTCTTTAAAGAAAGTGAAATGCTAAAGATTGTCATTAATGTTCTAGCCTGAGGTTGTATTCAGCATAAATTAATTGAAGTAATTATTTGTGTCTTTTCCCATCTATGCTTTAATATTGCTGAAGCATCTTCCCTTTCTCCATGTGTCCTAGTCAACCTAATTCTTGTGCCTGTTCTTTGCTTTTCCCATCCTTCTGTAGAGCCAAAGGGACAGAGAGTGTAAGCGGCCATCCACCTTGCCCACAGGGATTTCCGTGAAGGAGTCGGAGTCTAAAGTTTTATTTTCCCTGCTATCAAAAAATAAATAATGCCTTTCTGGTAGCTTTCTGGTTTGACTTGTGTATGTGCAAGAGTCTGCTGGAGGACTAGTGAGCAGAGAACCTAATTTAACCTGTTGCTTCTGGCAAAGCCCTATGGAAATAACAATCATTTGTTTTTTTGCAGTCCAATTATTTTACTTTTCTTTTCTTTTTTTTTTTTTTTAACATTACAAATGGAATGAGTGGGTGGGATTTTCAGAAACCTACCTGGTATAACTTTGTCTTCATGTATGTCATGGGATTTCAGTGGGAACAGATGTAGGCTCTGTTTTTGTACTGTAAATTAAGCATTTGATAAGGAAATCGGTAAAGGACAGCCTGCATGAAAACCATTTTTATAATCATTTGCTGAGTAGAACAGCATTTAAAGATTTTATTATCACAGTGCTATTGTATGCAATGATGTAGTTTTCTGGTTATAATGAGAGTGCACTTACACTTCTGTATATCATATTGTATCGTACTAGCTTATGCTTTTATAGTGGAAGTATTTCAGGGTGAAGATTTCTTTCTTTTTAGACAAAGTTCACTCTCATAGACCATTGCATAAACTTGCATTGTTCCGGACAAGATCATTTGTGTGTATGTTCATTTGGCAAGTTTGTGAAGTATCCCAAAATCACTATGTTGTTTAAATACTCAGTTCTCACGTTAACTCTTGAGTTTCAAAGATAACAGTCACATTCATCAGTAGCTATAAACGGGAATGTATTAAAAAGAAATGACTCTATTTACAAAATCAAAGCAAATATCAGGGGAAAGCAGTGCTATTTATGACCATTTTTGAAGACTGCAAATGTCAGGAAATAGTTTAGATAGTATGGTTCGTCTTTAAAAAGCTAAATTAAATGTAATTTTCTCATTCAGATATGGGCTAATGAAACTGAAAGAATGCAGTGGTTACTATGTTAGAAGAATGGTGATCTGCATCAGCCAGTTACTTATCTATTTAATTCCTGCTTTCTCGCTTATATACAATTAAAAATTAATACATATGCTTCTAAAATATAAATTATATATTCTTCTTAATTACTTGTATTTCTCTGTACATCCACATCTTCAGTTGCATAGTAATACTGTATCACATTGTTTTTCTTGTTTTAGTTCTTTTGTGATTACTTTCTTTATCTGCTCAAGAAGAAAAATTCTCTAAGCCAATGTTCTTCTTAAAAGATAAAAAAAAAAGATAAAAAATAAAAATGACAATGAAAGAAAACTCACTGCAAGCAGAAATTTCAATAGAAACTCTGAATTTCAATTAAAAAATAGCTACCATTCAAAATATTGGATAATGTTACTCAGAGTATTAGAATGTATTCCACGATGTAAAGGAATTAAGCAGTTTTTTTCTTTCTATTTTTGTTATATGAATTTCAAATGTCATGTGGAATTAACAGTACCATGGAAAGAAAAATAGTTCAGAAATTTTTTTCCTTCTTCCTTGTAGACACACTACAATTTAACATATTGAATTAACTGAATTAATTTCTCTTAGTTTAATGAAGTTTATAACTGTTTTCCATTCTGCCTTCCTCCCTCAAACCATAAGCCTATAACTCGCCAAAAAAAAAAGTATTTGGCTTTTTTTCCTTCATTTTAGAAATATTTGTTCTTAAGTGTGCATATATACCTTCTTAAATAACAGTCAGTATATTCAAGGGACTGTGCAAGGTCACATCATTGAGTGACAGGAAACTTGAGAAGTGTAGTACAGTGGAAGTGGCTGGAAAACCTTAGAAAGTACTTTGTGACCTATAATTATTTACCTAATTGATACAAATCTTACTCTTTTTTTTCTCTCTTGCTGTTTCCTGTAGCTTTCTCTCTATCCCCAAATACCTATTATTTGATAACCTCTCATTTTATTCAGCTCTTTTTTTGTGTTTATTAATTTTGGAAAAAAATCCTAGCAATTAGAAAAGATCTCTTAGGACAAAAAGAGAAGCCCTGCCAATACAGGATTGTAACCTAGAATATAGTCCCTCGTGCTTTACCCACTTCATTTTAATTGTTTTGAGGAAGATCTAGCGTATTGTGGAATAATCTCATGAGAAAAAAACGGAAATACCCTTTCTCACTTACACTGAGTTATTCTTCAAATTCAGACTACATCGTCCTTTTCTCAATTTGATCTCATTATTTCTAGATATATCCCATTTGTATTCTTAAATAATTACTCTTGCCCCTTGGTGTTTACCTTCTCATTGCATTTGACAGATACATCTCCTCCCTCTCCCCCTACTTAATTGTTGGTTAGTCAAGCTATACATATTTAATCCTTCTAAGCTTTCCTTATGTGTCATCCCTTCCAACCCATTAATCTTTTTTTTTTCTCCTTTGCTCCGAGTTTCTTTCAGTATGTCAAAGTATAAAAGATGGAGCTGATTGCACTTGTCAAGTGTTTTCCAGTTTGCATTCAAACGGATAGTTTCATCGTTGCTGACTTGAAAAGAAACTACAGATCAGCCCCTTGTTTGTGCTAAGGTCTGGTTGCTACACCGACAACGCAAAAATGTCTTAATATGGACACCAATTACATTGCTGCTACAGTAAGAGAGTCTCAGAAGTTTAAGACTCTTGTTGATATCTTTTATCAACTTAATTTAAAAATTGTTCAGCTTAAGAACTCGCTTTTTTGTGAGTCTTTTGCTTGTGGCCTTGACATCTATTTATATGCTTGTGGCATTGACATCTATTTATATGGGTGTTGTATTATCATGAAGAGACCAGCAGGAATATAAGTATTTGCATGTTCTAACTTGAGAACTGCACCATCTTACCACATTTGGAAGGATGTTGTGAGACTAAATGCGTGGAAGGCTGTGAGGATAAAGCGTAATGACTTGTTCCAGAAGGCAACGTTAATCTCTGATAACAAGCCACCAAAGGCATTTGGCCGCACAAATTACAATAGTAAAGCGTAGACTATGCTAGTATAGCCTTTGATAGAGAGGCTTTTTGTAAATAGCAAACATGTATTTTTAAATCAAACTCTGTTTATATTTGCCAACACCACAACCACTGAGTTTGCCCGATGCCTTTTACAATTAAATTATCTTCATTTAAAATGTCTAACTTAATTTGGTATGGTTTATCTGAAACCATTACCCTATTGGCAGGTGATATTTCAGCAGAGAAATAGTCGAGCAGTTCCTGCCCTTCCTCTAACGCCACTGGCTTCTTATCCAGTCTAAATATAAGGGTGCTGAGAACAGCTTTCTAAATCTAGGATTTGTATTAGCAAGCCCAAAGAAGTTACACTGAAAAGATCCAAGCTAGGTAGATGAGAAATTAACTTTCTCAATAAATCAAAAAATATAGCAACAGAAAGCCCTCAGAAAGAGAATACATTTGGAATTCATGTTATGTAAACTAACCGTGGAATTTATGTATTATGTCGGTCTTCCATGTTTATTGATGTGTTTTGATTTCTAAAGAGGAAATAAAAAAAACATGAAACTTATTTTGTACTAGATATAAAATTTAACACACATATATATAAAATATATATCAATAATGCTTTCAAATACCATAAACAGAAATATGCAAAATAGACATACTAGTATGTTCATCTTTGTAGCTACATGAACATCTTGATAAAGGCTTTAGCCAAATATCTGTTGCTAGATTGATGCTTCCCCCAAGTCATTACTTTTTAATATATATATATATTTAAAAGTGTATTCACACCAAAACTAAGCTTCAATACTCAGTTTAAGTCCAAAGCTTTTAGGTATGAATGCAGATGTATAAATAAATATAAACGTATAAATAAAAACGAGAAAGAAAAAACAAGCATATTCTATTCAAGTGATTAATGGCATCTTTAGGTTATATATTAAAATAAAGTGTTCCTTTGAAAAAATAACATGAATGATATGTCCTGAATGTACTTTCTCAAACACACCTGCTTGCCTGTGGCTCGCAGCTTACGAGATGGCTTAATTCTGAATCTTTTTTTCATTATTTCACTTTAAAATATTGTTAGAACTCTAGTTTAATTTCCATTTGACTCTCTTTGCTCACTAACTCCTTAAGCTTTCTACTTTTGACAGATTACAAGGGTATCATTAAGTAATGCAAGTTCATGTCTTATTAGTAGGCAATCCTGTTGACCTTCATTTCCCCGTGTCCCATCTTGCATTGCATTTTAATGCTGCTAGTCTCATTTTCACTTTCTCCAGGCTTTATCTCTCCACTTACAAAACAAGCCCAGAAAACCACGAGAGCTTTGGCAGCCTGATCCCACCTTGGAGCTCTGGCTTTCCAAGGTAAACTGAAGGGTAAAGATCATCATTGTTTTATTCCTCAGTTATTTGTATTTGCATGCTGTTATTTTAAAACAAATTAATTTCCTTTTCCTGGAAAGACTGTAAACTGTGAAGGCATAGGGAGTTTGTGTTCTCATGATCATTAACTCCAGTTAGTCAGACTAGATAAATTATATTAAAGTCTCACGTTATACAGTCTTATCACCTGGTCCATTTTGTGAATTTGATATTAAAGTAGCTTTGTGGAAATATATGGTCATACATATATTAATCTATGACTTTAATATTTGATGATAGTGGTTAGCTCAAGTTTTTCATGCAGTTTTCTCCTTCTGTGCATCTCTCATGCTGACCTGCTTTTAAGACGCATTTGTGTGACCCCGATCATTAATAGGTAAAGCCCTGGAACGAATAAGGTCTAGTAACAATACTAATCATCTTCTAAAGCTCAGTAAACCCATCTGGTGTGAAAAGAGGTAAGAAACTTAATGGCAGCAACTTCATTTTCTAGTGAAAGTTGTATTAAACAAGTCTCCTGCAAAGTGCATGTTGTACTGCTCTTTCATTTCAAACCAATGAAGAAAGTCAAGGCATCATCCCTCATGGTTGTGAAATGACCCCACCTATCTCAAAAGCCCATCTTTCATGTTCAGTGAGAAAAACTGAAATTAATACTGCTGATATGAAAGAAGGTATGAAATGGTATGAGTCCAAGTTGCAGGTCTTGATACAGTCATTCACCTTAAAAATGTGAAAGAAGAAAGTGAACTCTTCAGTCCAATAGTTCTATGCCTATAAGAAGCTGCATCATAACTATAAAGTGTGAGGAAAAAGCAATTCCACACACTATACCAAAATCCATTTCTTCAACTGGGGAATCACTTGCATTAAGAATAGTTTTAGTTGAGATATCCATTTAACTTGTTCTGGGACCTTCTTTCAGCCAGCTGATATAAACTAGATATAATGTTTGCAATTCTGGGTTAGATAGAGTTGCCTATGGTATTTCTCATAAGCAGTAAAAGCCATGAGTCATTACCTATTACTTAGTCAATAGCCACAAAGAGATTTTCTACCTTTATTATATATGACCATATTCAAAGGTTGTCACACACAAATAACTTATTTCTGTAAATATCTTTAAAAATGTCATAGGAAACTGTAGGATTTTTAAACCGTAAATTATTTTTAAATGCTATCTATAAAATCACCTTTGATTAAATGCAAGTTTTATGTACTTGAACACTTGTGAAAATTAGCTTTGTATCTAACCTAATCTTATTCCTCTGAAGGAAAGTTTGCTATCAAATGTTGCCCATTCATTGCAGTTATCTGGAAATAGACATCCTGAAATACGGAGCTACTGGCTGGGCACAGGCTTTTGCATACAGTACATATCATCCCCAGGGTTGCTGGCAGCCACTTGAGGATGGAGGCCCAGAAAACAGCAATAGCCTACTCCCAACCAAGTACACATTGTTTTCTGTGTAGCAGAATAGAGGCACTCAGTTGGCTTTCCTATGATACATATTTTAATATTCGCGTCTGTATGACACTGAATTGCATTTTCTCATAATATTAGAACATGTCAGCTGTGCACCATAAAAATTTCTTGTTAAAATTGTGTTGTAGGCTTGGACAGGATTTTCAAGAAGTGAAGAAAAGAGTGCTACAGGGAAGAATGATTTGAAGGAATTTTAATATAACCAGCCTCTCTTTCAGAGAGGAACTTTTTTCTGTTATATCAAGTAATTACTAAATTAATGAATGCCATTATGAGGCAGACAAAATCATCGTAAGTGCATTTCTCTGAGGTCTGATCTTTTATAAAAATTAGCTATTGATGGCAGTATGACTCTTGACTTGAAAGAACAAATCACACAGAAGCCTTAGTTAGACTTCCTTGTTTACTGGAGATATATGAATAAATATATATTTTTGTTCCATTTCTAAATATAACTTCCCTTTAAAAAAAATCAAGCAATCCAGCTATTCAAATAAAGATCTTTTTGATCTTTACTCTAGCGAAATCTGTAGTTTTCAAGAGTTCAAAGATTTCTCCCAAACTTGAAACTGTTTCAACAATGTACCCTTATGATGCTTTGTACAAAATCACAATGCTAAATGATTTTGACCTGAATTGTGGGATACAGTCCTGCATTTAATTCATGAATAAGAAATATCTTTTTTTTTTTTCCTAGAGATGTGATTTATTTTTCCCAGCAGTTTAGCAGAAGTTGCAAATGACTTCCTCTCTACCACTCCTTTAACAATTGTGTTTGTCCAGGGTAGCATAGGTTGGTACTAGGTATGAAAACTTGTATTTGTACTGTGCCAATGGATATACACACTTAAGTATTCTAGGTGTGTGTCCAGCCTCGAAAGGCTGGAGCAGCCTCAGATAGAGGGTCTGAAACAAAGATCCCAGGAAGGGACGGCTTAAGGCACATAAAATCTTTCAGCTTTTTCAGATTATGTGCATCTGCAGCAGGCAGCTTTTAAAAATGTTTTTCTGGACATTCAGGAAGAAAGACAAGGGATGTGGTTTAATTAGCATCTGACATGATTAACTCATCTGAAGACTTCCTGTGATTAGTTTGTGCAGATAAAGTTTTAATTCTTCCCTTAATTATGGGACACACTGGTCTACAGCTGGGTCCCTGTGCGGCTTTGCAGAAAGTGAAAACACAACAAACAGAACACTCCTCTTAGCCAACCTGCCATTAAGAAAAATAGCCATCCTAATCAAAGGAAGGCGATTAAGGCTATGCGTGCAGAAAATTAAAAACCAAAACAAACAAACGAAACAAAAACAAAAACCTCACATCAGGAATATGTGGTTCTGTGTTACTCCTGAAGATGAGAACATGGTAATTTGTGTCCCAAACATGAGAGGCATCAGACTACAGTCAGATTAGTTTATGTATCTTTGATGATAGGGAGTGAGTCAAGAGGAGAAATGAAGGAGCAGTGTCTGCAGTTCATCTCGTTAAACTGCACTCACCCTCAGCTCAGACAGTGTTTTCTCCCATTGTATTTCTGTATGGAGGGGGCAAACCTGAAACGAGGCGTTCTCCCCAGCTCTCTTGCATGTTTTGCCTTTGTGCAACGTCTGTAGCCCCAAGGGATTCTGACCAGAGATCGAGTCTAATGTTGACAGCTTCTGCAATGGGTTTTTGACTCTGGAGACGTGGTGGAAAGAGTTATGTTCATGTAGCTCTACGGACATGTCACCTGGAGGTTCAGTGGAAAGGAGTGGTCTCAGGCACTTGGGGGATTAACCATTAAAACGGATGTTTTCAGCTTGGAGTGAAAGAAAGAGAGAGATTGGCCTGGGGTAATGAGATTTAAAGGAGGATTTTATCTATGCAGCAGGTTTATATGCAAGGAGGGACAAATACGATTTTGACTCTAGTTGTACCTTAACTGGCTATGAGCATGGGAAGAGTAAAAGGAGGGAGAGCCGGATTCTCTGGAGGAGGGGCTGGTACATATCTGTTATTATATTTACTTTGGTGTGTACTATAAGTTAGAATTCAGACCACTACTCTTTTCAAATATTAAAATAGTTATACAGATGGTAATTCAAAATTACCATCTGGCTCGTAGCCTAAGCTGTACTGTACAGTGCAGTAGTTATTCAGAAGGATCGAGATCAACCTAGAAGTCGCCTGATGGGTTACAAATCTAATTCTGAACTGCTGGATAAAAAGAGGTCAAAATTAACAGCCTATGAGTCCAGCCCTTCTGCTCTGTTTCATTTTGAGTCACTTGAATGTTGCTCCTTGACTGACTTGTTTTTCATTATGGCAAGAAAAAAGTCAAATAATTAAAATTTGATCCAGTCCTTATCTATGTTTCCCTGACTGAGCACAGATGACTTTAACAAGTAAATAATCCTCACTACCCTCATAGGTGTCATGCATTGTTTTAGATTAACCTTTTAATATGAAATTAGTGCTTGAGTGACAAACTAACGCACTTGTATTTTCTTTTTTGAGGACATAAACGTGTCCTACATTTCTGAAGCACATAATTACATGATCATGTTGGAAACTCCAGGAAAAATGTCAACCCAAGAGTGAAGACTGACTGTTAAACAAAAACAGACTTTTAATATTATAACCTCTGAGCAAAAATTAGCATGCCAGTTCCCTAGGCAAGCTAAGCACAGGCAAAACACAAAGGATGAGGTTTTCATCATGACAGATGTGTTACTGAGGAAATGGCCATTTTTGGCTTTGTGATTATTTGCTCAGATGTTTAATCTTCACATGATAGCAAGGCCTGCAGAAGTTAGTTGCAAGGCTGTTCACATGTGCAGACAGCATCACGAGAATCACACTCATTGAGCTAAAAAGTGAAACAGCAGCAGGTTGAATTCATGGCCCAAACAGTAAGGCAGTACCCAGAGCTATAATGGGGTCAGGCTCAACGCATTGAACTCCTTATACCAAATGGAAAAGACCTAATCACAGTGATGAAGAGCACTTTTTGCCACCCAGTGCCCCAAGCCACAGAAGCTTTGCAGTACCTAGCTGGGGCCCCGTGCCACACGCATGCGAATGTATTGCTTCTGCAGCAAGATTAATCACAGCTCGATCGGTGAGGTGCTGCAAGGGGTGAGCACTCCCTGGAAAAGCTTGGCTTCAGAATAGCTAGTAGCCTGCTGAACAGTTTATGTTTTGATAAGCCATTTAGACTCATCAGCTCAAACTGATTCAAGGCTGGAAATTCATTTTCATCATTTCCTCCTGTAGCCATGCCCTTAGATAGGCCCTGCCTTCTTAGCATTTAGAGTAGGAAATTGAAACACCTCCCTGTTTAGTCTGTTGGCTTTTGAGAATCCTGTTTTGGGCAAAATGTGAAAGAATGGAGATAGTTCAAGAACAGCGCTAGGCTATGTATCTGTCACAAAGGTGGTTATCTTAATCTTGCAGACTGGAGGTTCAAATCAGCCTACTAGTAACTTCAATGCTTGAAGAGCTGCAGAGGTGGAGAGAACCTACAAAGAGTCTATTTGTGAGTATGCTGGGGTAGGTTTTTGTTGACATGTTTTTTTTTTCCCAGCCTACCTCCCACTCTGATATGGTCCCTGGATAGGACATTATGATATATCCGACCTTACTCCTATGGATGGAGCTATCTCCTATGATATGATCAACTGATCAACAGTTCCTTTATTTAATGTCTCTTTGTTTGTGTATTGTGACACTTGTGTTATAAATACCAGGCCAGACTTGTCAGCAGAAGTAGGTGGCTGTAGCCCCACCAGCATTATGCACCTCTCAGTATAGGCACACTGTGCTCTGGAGTGGTCCCTGTACTGCACAGCCTCAGCATCCACAGAGGCAGTCTTCCATGCTGTGCAGTAGTTTTAGCAAAAAAAAAAAAAAAAAAAAAAAAAAGCTAACATCAAAATAAAATCCTATCATTTTCACCATAGGTTTGTCTAACTGTGAGCACATAAAACTAATCTTTCTTAATTCACTAATTTCATCCCCTCAAATGTCTAAAACAAATTTAGTAAGTAAATGCATAAGAATACAGCCTAGAGAATCCGCATGGTTCTACACATCAAAGTCAAATGCCATTTACATAAATATGAGATAAAATGGGTCGGTCAGGTACATAATAACTTCTCTAGTATAAAATAGTTTCCATACAATGTATTGTACAGTATGTAAATTAGGTAATGTTCCCACAGTTCATATTTAATTCACATCATGTTATTTCTGGTCATTAAAGAATAATAATCATAAGCATCAATTAAATGAGAGGAAGCATGTGGTTAATCTGCAACTTTTTTAATTATGTATTTTGAGTTTGCCTCCAGTAACTGTATACTTAAGAAATACTATGGAATGAAAAACTCATCTCTGATTTTTCCTTGGATAGAGATATGCAGTCCTCTCACAAATTCTAACACAATGCCTTCATATCAGGAGTCAAGCAGCACAAATCACAGCAATGAGATATATATGTGGTAAACATTTAAAGGGATACATGCAATGAATACATATACAGTTTATATGTGTAATTTACTGTCAGGTGACTAAATATCACTGTGAATATTTCTCAAAATAAGTAACTCCTAAATATTTTAGCCTTTATTTATGTCTGGATATATACCCATATATCTCTCTCTCTGTGTAAAATGTTGGGCTCGATTCTTTATCATGCATTAGTCTACCGGTGTTTATTTTGCTGCTGTTATTTCTGATTTACTCAGACATTACTGAGAGGAGCAGATTCAGGTGCTTCATATTTTGGAAGAGCGGTATATCTCAAAGACACTTCACATTTCAAAAATACCAGGGTGGATAAATTCTGGAAATAGGTGTATTAGCACAAAGTAAATAGTGACTGTATATACTGCTATTATCTGGTACATGCGTCAGCTGAGTTTCATAAATTACTAGAGAATTTCTCAGTAATAGATTTTCACTTGTAGTTTGCATATTAAACTTAGGCTCAGACAGAGCTATTGTAATCAAGTAGCTTTTTCATTATATTAAGTTCTTTCATATTTCCAAATTCCAGAAAATCTGTTCCTGCAAATCATCCAGATGTCTCAGAGAGAGGGGTTACCTACTGAGATGATTTCAATGCATTAACGCAAAGAAGAGAGAGGACAAGAATCATCTGGACAGAAAAGATTAACATATAACATTGATAAGGCCCCACAGGCTGAGTTTTAAAAAAGACAGCTTTCAGAAAAAATGTCTGAACAGAAGGCTTTGTATTTTTACAGAAGATGATGTTTGGGCCTTAGTATGTAACAGGTACAACTGCTAGTGGTAAGAAATTACATAATGGAAACTCACCTGCTTGACGGGGAGTGTTTGTGCATGAGGGCACGTGCCAGTGAACCGGGAGTCCAGCCAAGATGACAGAGCAGAAAAATGAAGCACCAGATTTGCCGTACCCATGAGGTGTCTTGGCATCAGAATGTCAGAGTGGCAAAAATTGGAAGCTTGGTCCAAATAATTTGTTTTGTGGGATGTCATTCTTTTTCCTGGTTAGCTGAAGTTTTATATGGAAATCACCTATAAAAAAAAAAAATCTATCCATCGATAGATATTTTCTTTAGGAAAACACAAGCTGGAATATTTCAGCAAGTCCAATGTTTACTTTTCGTCTACTAGCAGACCTTTAAATTTGGTTTTAATCTAATCATCTGCTAATCTTATGCCAAATTCTCAAAAAAAAAAAAAGAAAAAGAAAAAAAAAGCTTTACTGTGGTAAAAGAATCAGTCACATTGTAAGAAAGAATGAAAATTTGTTTTGCAGTCCAACCCAAAATTCTAGGTGGGACTTAGAGAAATTTTAATGATAATTTATGTATAAAATCACCAAAGAGAGAACTGTTCTCTGTCTGCAGTCTTTTCATATCCATAACAGCAAAGGTGACCAATATAGGGATTTCATTAGCTCTGTGAGAACTCTAATTAATAATGGTTGTAAATATAGCAATTACAATGTGAACAAATACATTACAAGTGTGTTTAGTGCTCAGATTAATTATTATTCTGTTTTGGTAATCATTTATCTTCCCCCAAATTTGGAGCTTTGCGCAGATAATGAATAGCTTTCATCTGACTTCTGTAATTTTCCATTCTGTATATTGTTAAAGAATATCGTGAACACTGCATGAGAGAATATTACTATCTGCATCTCTCAAAAAAAAAAAAAAAAAAAAAAAAGAACCAACACACTCCTGGAAAATATTGCAGTCTCACTGTGAGTGAAGTACTAAAAGATACAAAGTAATGTGAATCTGAAAAAAGTCTTGAGAGTATTCATTACTTTCAAAATTAACAAATGAATGCACTTCTTTGATTATACCTTTTAATGAGAAATAGTTCACTTAAAAAATGTAGGGATAATATAGCACCAGAATGTTTCCATAAATATTTTCTAGGCATTTAATTTCATTCTGGCAAAAAGGCATCAATAATTACTTTGACTTTTTTGCTTGTGTTCCCTACAATGCTGAAAGTATATATGGGTATATATAAAATATATATTTGTCTGCGCTGTTTTTGTATGTATTTTTAGTGTGAGGCTTACTGATTGCACAGAATTCATCCTGCTCTCCACTGCTAGCTGTCTTAACAGTTAGACTTGTCTCGCTGACACCGGTGACCTGCGTGACCAAGCTGTCTCATTGTCCTGTAATAAAGAAAAGCAAAAACCTCAATTTTTTGCAGCTGCCTATGTAGGCAAGCAATTAATATCCTGTAGTTTTTGTGTAATAACACTAGGAAACAAATACGTACCAGAAAAGATGGTCCTCAGCTAGGATCAAAGGTTAAAAACATCATGAACCAGAAGAAAGAGAAAACTTGTGAACCGCCACCATGTTCTCAGTGCTTCAGCTTTCTTTTAGCTTTTTTTTTTTTAGTGTTTTATCAATTAACCCAATTTTGCCATCTATGTGCTCTTAGTTGATTTGAAGGGGAATAGGATTATAGTCATAAAGGTAGAATCTTCAGTATTTTTAAAATTCTTTTAGGTGCATTATATTCCAAATATGTATATTTCCCCTCCAACTGTATCTAAGAAGTTTAAAGAAAAAGTAGGAAGCCCATAGATTTTAAATGCCTAAACAGTATTTTTTAAAATTGTATTTAAATTGCATCAGGCATTTTTTAAATGCCTAAAGAGTATTTAAATGATAAGTCAAAGGAGCTCTTGTCTGTAGAACTTGAAAGTTTTTCCTGCGAATTTTTACCTTCTCCTTGGAGATGCCTTTAAATAACTCTTTGTTATATTAGCAGTGTTCTGGTCATGGCCTGCTATTGCTAAGGCTGCGTAACAGTTTCTGTTACAATCCTTAATTTCAGTTGCTTTTGAGCTTTGGAAACCTTCACCGTTCAGACTGAAAATCCTCTGTTTGGTCTTTACCCGGAGGTGAATTTTAATGGAAAGTTTGAGCAAAAACACTTTGCCTTTTGTCAGGGAAGGGAGAATGAATAAATACACAGTTCTCTTTATTGCAAAATTATTGCAGCTCACCCTTTCTACTTTTTATTTTGTTATTTGTTTTCTGTTGAACTGGAACACAACATTTTAAAAGTGATTTCCTTTTGCCAGCTGCTAAAGTGCAGTCGTGGTTAAATTTTAAATGATCGCTCAATTCTATTTCTGAGGATTGCTTCTTGTTTTTTTGCGCTTAGCAATCCTTTTATAGTACAAACTCATATATATTTAGGTATGAAAAAAAGCACTGGGAGGGGATGGTCTTGTCAGAAAAGCAATCATGCAAAACTTAGGGTACTTGGATTTAGTTTCTAACTAAGCTGTACATGTCTTGAATGGTCAAGCTGTTTAGGAACAAAATTTCAAAAGTTCTTGAAGGCTTTCCAAGCGCAACTTGCTTGCTTTTTGGAAAACAAAATTCACATTTTTCCTCTCTCAGCATATTTTAAGGTGTTCTTGCTATCTTCTGAGGCAGATAGGCATGAAATAGAATTTTCACAAACTACATTGAAATTATTTGGAAAAACTGAGATGATAGTGCTTTCTCTTTCTCCCCCCCCCCCCATCTTGTTCTTTTATGAAAGAAGCTGCCGTTTATTGTATTTGCTCAGTACAATGAAGCTGGAAGCTGAATACTGGTCTGCCGAATAGTGATGACAATACTGTGGGGAAAAAAATTATACTTCCTATGCTATCCATTTTACAGCCTGCAGGAACTGGGTCACAAATGGTGAGCAAGTTGCTCAAGGGCACAGAATGTGAGTAAGCTGACCAGGGTCACAAGAGGAAGAGATGGCTAAGTATTTCCACAGACCACTGAAACGCAGCAATAAAACAAATATAAGGAACGGCATTCATTATGGAGTTCATTTAAATCATGGGCTTAAGACTCCAATTTAAACATTTAAAAACATGCTTAAGTCCCCTCATAGGCAGAACAACAATAAAGTTCAAGTGTTTGCCAGGACTGGGTCTCCTGTTTAAATATGAATTAAAGGCTGCTTTTTGTATCAAATACTTAATCTCCAAAAGCAAACTTTCGGTAGTTCATGGGTATCTGAAAGCAGTTTGGTATATGAGAAATGTTATGCAATTTTAACTTCAGTAGTCATTAACAGCTCCACTCCTGCATGTATATGCATATGCAGAAATACTTACAAATCTTCATTCCTGAGATAATAGTGTTGTAGATGCAAAATGAAACCCAGATGAGATTCGCCTAAGTTATTTACATTCTGTATACTGCAGAGAATCAGTATATGCAGTTACTTTCCTAGTATTAAAAAATATAAAACATAATGATCTGTTGATTTTTTTTTCAATGTACAAGGAATTTAAAACAAATTCTGATTAGTCCTGATTTTGCTTGGTAATTAATGGAAGTGCTCACATAAGGTCCATAGATATCAGAACTTGTTGTTCTATATCCTTGTCCTTTGAAATCTGTTTCTGTTTTTACATATGCATTATTATAATCCTTATTTGGGGATTTCCAGAGACATTTTCAAGAGTATAGATGGGCAACAGTTTTTTAGCGATAGTCATATACCATCTGACTTTGAATTATTTTAGTGAATGAAATACCTCTGGTACCTCTGGATCAGTTGTCAGTGAACTGAGGTTCAGAAAATAGTTCAGATTAGAGTGGGGAGGGGGGAAGTTAGCCATGCAGTACATTCAGATACTGAGAGAAAATTCACAATGAGTTATCAGAAATTTCCTAAATGTATCTTGCAAAGTGTACTCCAAACAATTAAAGGTATTAGGATAATTAAAATAACTACAGAGACAGCAGAGCAGGGCAGCCAGGTGTGATGTTTCTCATGCTGTTACTTTCATTTTTGCTTGAAAACTTGGTGTAAGCAGTCTTACTTTTTTAAACTTGAGAAAACCGTGAGTTACTATGTAGAATTCTCTTAGTTAAAATGTGTAACATGCTGCTTTTCTTTCTGGTTCCAAGCTATCGGATTCAGGGACAAGGACATCATCGGTGCAACGTCTTGCTGTATAGGACTGTCACGTCACGAGACAGCAGGCTTCCTGCACGATCTTTTTATAACGGATTTTTCAGACATAAATTGCACTGGTGTCTAGGAGCGACTTCTTCAGTCAGCTGGTTCCCAGTCTTTTAAGCAATCAGATCTTGTTCAGAGGGTCACTATAAAATCTATTCAATCACAAGGTGAAAACCCCTTCCCTTGCGTAGGTTAGAGAAATTGAACTGTTGGGGGGTCTGTGATGGGGGCAGGAGCACCCGAGGCAGGGCTTGGACGGCTGCAAAAAAGCATTTGTCTTGAATCAGTTTTCTAGGAAAATTATAATCTTTGTGATGTGACTCTCCTGGACCAGTCGCTTGAATTTTCTGATCTCAGTGAATTCCTTATGCTCCTGTCCAACAACTCCCTCTCCCTGCTAAAGCTGGTCACTTGTAAGTTCTAGCTCTCTTCAGCCTCATATTCAGCCCAGTCAGAAGAGACTAATAGGAGTCTATATAAAAATAGTTTCTGTTATGTGCAAAGATCCTTCTTGCTGTTATCTATCCCTGTGAACAATTCCCAAACAGTTTTTCAGTAATGTGGAGGGTCTTGGGACAGGCAAGAATCTTGCCAAACAAAACCCCCACCTTGAATTATAATAATGAAACAAGTAAGAATCAAATAAATAAATTTCTTTTGCTACATTCCATTTACACATGTTGAAATTATATAGCCTTTATAATAGCCCCAAATGATGTCTACAAAACAAAATTAGCACAATATAGGAACTTTTCGAGTAAAATTTCCATCCTTGGTTATAACCAGATCTATTATTTTTCTCCTGAAAATGGCTCCCAAGTTAGCAAAAAATATAAATGGTTTTTTCAAAACATATAATTGATGACTGTTTTCAGTTTTGCTTGTTTCTGAGGATTTTTTGTGCCTTTAGTTCATTCTTTATGTTATCGTAATGGAGTGTTTCTTCATTATGGCATTGCAAGTTATGATACAGATCCAGCTGAATCCTTGGAAGTGAGGTAAATTTAGTATTATAGTTTCTTGGGAATGTAGAACTTAATGAATAGGAAATTTATAAATGATTGTATTCTACTCAAGCAATATGCTTGTAAGCGCTTCATTCTGACTACCATCCCTCATGCACATCCTCAAAAAATCCTTTGGGGGTGATGAGTAATGCACCAGAGTGAACAGAAGCTAGATTTGGAGAGAAGTCAGGACGTTTCTGATCACTTTGGAAAGAGAAAGAGACAATGTCATTATACTAAATGAATGCCAAAGTAATCTGTGGGGTGGAAAATGCAAGATAAAGCTGAGGTTTTTACTTTTAAACCTTCATCCACATGCTTTAGACCCCTTAGGAAGATCGTGCTAGTTTTACAGAATGTTGTATTTAAAATAAATATATTAGTAGAAGATATTAAAAATCACTGTGGCTTTAGGTAATGTTGTTAATGTTCAGCTCTGTTTGACACATCTGTCTGGAGCCATGGGAAAATTGCAAATTAAAAAGATCCACAAGATACACAAACCCCAGTGTCTGGGAGAGACTAGTCATTTGGGTAGGCCTTTTTTTGCATGCTCTGACCCAAATAGCTTATTTTTCCCCTTTGATTTAGAACGCAGGAGAAGTTATTTGCTATTTGCAGATCAGGTTATTTGGGTCAAAGCACTGGAGTAGGCCTAAAGTACCTGAATGGCCTGTTTTTTTGCATCAGTTCTGTTCTACTTCACGGCTGCTCCACATTACAGTGTCAGCGACCTGTGCAGCCTCCCGATCCTCGCTCAGCAAAAATCCATTTGGGTCAGGGCGCCACTGGAGTAAACACGCACGTGTGTGTGTGTATGGGGGGGGGGGGTCTCTTTTCAAACAGAGTTAAACATTAGTTGCTGCAGAATATAAGGTGGATGTCATGCACGTGATCTTTCGTAAGCTGTTTGGTGCAGCATTTCCTAAGTGAAAACATAATTCGGAAATTATCTTGGACAAGAACTCTGCCATGAGGCAAGGACAAGTGAAGGGTAATGATCACAAAGTAGTGTAGCTAGCAGAGAGCTGCAGGAATCATTGTTTAGTCCAATCTTCCTTAACATCTGTGAAAGAGCAGGAACAGCATATTGCTGTTTTGGAGGGGATAGTTAGCTGGTAAATGTTGAAAAAACCCATACAGATAGAGAGGACTGAAGTGGATCTGGGAAAAGGGAAGATAAAACCTGTTGGTCAGAAAATTAACTGAAACTAGGGTAATGTGGGGAAACGCGATAATGATAGACTTCAGAAGAGCAAAAGAGAGCAGATCAGATGGGTCTCTGTAAGTGTAATAGACAAAAATCAGTTGGGGTTTATATATGCAGAATTAATGAAGCAGGAAACAAAGAAACAGCAGTGAGCAGGAGAATGCTTTTCCTCTGAGGTGTTCCTTGCCGTATAAACCCTCCAAGTTTGCTTTGGGTCAGGACTCTGATGACTTTTCTTGTAACTCAACAGGGAGCCAGAGAAGTGGACATCTCTCATGAGAAGACCTTTGCTTTGACATCAGTCCTCCAAGTAGGTGCGAACTTTCAGTCTGGCAAAACATTTTGGTGCATACCCCAGCAAAGCGCGTCCTGAACTTCTCTCTCTCTGCACGATTTCCTTCTCTCTATAGTCTTCATTACCCTCCCACAAGCAACATCCAAATAGGGGTTTTAGATTTCTGCTTATCGGTTACTCTTATGGGCCTCTAAGGAGAACTGAATCCAGGATTGTTTTGCAAACAGTGTTTATCTGTGATTTGAATGTATTTAAATGTGAAGAATAGATGTGAAGTGACGCTCAGTAACATCTCGGCTAGGTTTGGCATTTCTGGATTTAAGCTGAAGTTATTCTCTTGTCTATTCACTTCTCAGTGAGGTCACACGTAAACATGCACCACTCGCGCGTGAATTTTTCCAGACCTACACAGCAGCTGCATTCTGCAGGATACACAGCCTGTTTTTGCTTTGCTTGTGAAGGAAAAAAGGAAAGGGAAAAAAAAATCTATATAGTAAGATGTAATACTTTGATTAAGTAAACTGAGACCTTTTATCATCTCTAGTTCCTTACTAGTCCATTGGTTTTACAGGGGGGAACAGTCCTCTTTTTAAGGCACTGTGTTAGGATATCAGCAAAGTGAGTGATCATTTAACCAGCCTTCACCTAGCAGAGCCCCAAATGCTCTTTAGGTTCTTCATTACCCTTTACACCTTCTGGCAGCTGAAACAGGACCAAGAGTTCCCTGGTCAAACTTTCTTGTTAGCTTGCCTGTAAAGTGCCATGTTTAGTAAGAAAAACACTGTATACGATTGCAGCGTTTTGGCATCAGGCGTGGAATAACGCTCAGGTAGGAGCTGAAGCTAAAATTAATACTGTCAGAGACGGCCTCCAAAGGCTTCTGAGATGCACTTTAGCTATGGTGGGAGACAGCCAAACAACATGCAGGCTTCTGCTTGACATTCAAAAAAGTAATGGATTTAGAGAAAAGATATTTTTTTGCTGAGAAGCCCATGGTTTCACTTACATTAAGGCCTAGAGGGGACTTTTGGCATTCACCTTTCAGAAGATACAGATTTTTAAAAACATCCTTATGATTATGTCTTACAATTAGGTAAGAAAACTGTGTGTTTTGACTATGATTTTGCAATGTAATCTTAGTAATTTTGCTCAGTTATGAAAAAATCTAAGATGCCAATATCAAAGACAAATATCGCAAAAAAGTAATTAAAAAGACCTTCCTGTTGCCAACAGATTCAAAAATAGTTTAACAAATAACTGCAAAATGAAAGGGTTTTCACATAGATTCATGTTGTTGCATGAACATCCAAAATGAATCCTCATTACTTCATGAGAGTTTGTCACATGATTCAGTGCGATGATATCATTTTCAATGGTATTTTTTTTTACAGGCAGCTCATTCACATGCACTTTCTTTAAAAAGAACAAAATATTCAGGATTAAGATGAGAGTGCTCTTTAATGGCCTCGATAGCTGGCTCAGTCAACTCTTCAAACTGTCAATATGCCAGATATTTCCATGTAATGTTCCCATTAAACATTTTAATCAAGAAAAGCTACAGTAATAGTACTGAATTGGGCATATAATTAAAACAGCAAAATTTCATATTTTCTCTTTCATGTAACTGTACTAATTCTCTAATAAATTTTATAAAGTTGACTCCTAATTCTACTTTGGCACTTTGACAAAAGAACAGAATTCTTTGCAAGTGTTTGCTTAATTTCCATTTTTCAAACCTAATTTCAATTTTTATTGCTTCATTTTGAATATACTGATTAAAGTAATATTAAGTCTTGCAAAGCTTTGCTAAAGAAAATGAAAGAATGAAATTATGTATATTTAATTAGCTACAGTTCTTATTTAGGAACAACTTTTTTTTTTTTTAAGTTGAATTTTTATCCTGGAAACTCTAAATCACTCATAACTCATTAGTCAACCCTGTGGGAAATGGGGGGAGGGGGAGAAACAATATTTAAATATTTAAAACTTGTTCCATTAAACAAGTTGATATCTATCATTTAAAGGCAATTCAAAAAGCTTATTTATAAGTTCTGTCCTCCTCAAATCTCTACAAGATCTATATTTAGATCTTGTACCGTGCAAGCATTGACTTCAACATTGCTACTTTTAGGTAATAGGTTTCTAGAGAAACAAAGAATAGAACATGACAACATAAGAGAAAAAGTTACTAAAGACAAATCAGTAGAGATTAACTCTTGAAATTCCTGAGCATTCATTTCAGCTTTAAACATCTTTTTCAGTATAGTCTCTAATTAAACAACCAAATTTTAGTTTTTCATGTTGGATTTTTTTTTTGCATACTTTCTGATTTTAAGTAGCATTAAAGTGATTAACCTGATGCATATAAGTAGCCTTCTTTCTTATTTAACAGTGTTTTCATTTTCATGGTCAAATGGTTTGTTGAACTGGGATTATGTTCAGTAGCTTCAGAAACAACTCTTCAATAATCAAACCATGTTAAACTGGATGTCATGTGTCACATTAGAGCATGCAACAGTGAACAATAGATGAGTTCACCAAACATAACTGTGATGAAGTTATTTTCAATTGAAAAATAAAATGAACTTCTATTATTATGATATGAAAGAGATTTAGAGCTTACCCTTCATCATTATACTTGCACAGAGCTAAAGGCATGAATTTAATATACCATTGTTTATAGAAACTAATTAAGGCTGAAGATTATTATCTACAACAGTAAAAATTATAAGTTTCCTTCTACCATAGCTTTCCCTTAATTCTGTACAGAAGAACATAAAATTTAAACTATTCTTCTTCCCAGATCTGGGAAACTTGTTCCAGCTGAGCACTCAAGAAGGGTCAGTACTTTCCCACTCACAAGAAACTCTTAAAAAGGAAAAAAAATTGGGGGGTAAAAGCAAAATGTACTTCTACAACCACTTGGAAAAAGTGAGTAATCCACCAAAAGTGAGAATGAGAATACTTTAAAACTTCTTCTGCTACCACCGTAGAGCAGCTGATGAAGTAGCTAGTCATTCCCTTCTTCTCTTGGATAAGCTCTTACAGTCTTTTTTGTGCAAGCTGTTGTCAGGTAGTCAGTCATTTAAACTCCTGCCATTTAGCCATTTAATGATCCATTTTCTCTATCATATAGCCAAATCACAAGTAATTGTTAAAGGAAGCTCAGAAGAATCCAAAAGCCAGACAGACGGGTCTCTTATCCTTAAAGTTATGTGTGATTTCCTTTGGCAATGGTACACATCTCAGATGACTGTGGGCCTTGTGCTGACTAGAAAAACCATGTCCAGCTGGTGGCTTAGACCACTCCTGTCAGTGGTGATAGCCAGAGGAGATATCACCGTGCCTCTCCTTCGCTGCTCCACTCCTGCTTGTCGTCACTGCTAACCCTCCCCTTCAGCATTTCAGCTTCTAAAAACTGACCCCTAAATAGAGCGTCTCCTTCTCTTCTTCTCTTCTTCTTCTTCTCTTCTTCTTCTCTTCTTCTTCTTTTCTTCTTCTTTTCTTCTTTCTCTGTAAGTATATTCACAAAACTGGTCCTTAATATAGAGGCAGGTTAGTCATGGCCATACAGTCAGTTTCTTGGTGTCAAAACACACCAGCAAAAAGGTGCTCCTCTTGGTAGGACCCCAGCCACCTGAGTTCTTAGGAAAGTCTCGGTTGTTTTTACATCTTCCTTCAGCTGTGAAAACAAAAATATTTCTCTCTCCTAAGATTTGGCCACCAGACTTTTACTTACACCAACAAAAGTTCTGTACTATACGTGCAGTATTGTATGGCTTCTTCAGTCACGCATGGTTTGCTAAGCAATTTTGTTTAAAAATATAATAGTAACCACAGGAGTAAGGAATAATTTAGAATAGCTTCTGGGTACAAGTGACTACAATGCTATAAAATTCTGTGGTTTTCCCCAGTAAACTAGATTTCAAAATAACATTAATTATAAGAGAAAATACCTGTTTTCATTCTCAAGTGTTATTATTCTACTGTTGGAAATGTTTCTTATGATATATGCCATAGAATCATATATTGCCTTATCATACAATTTGTGTTTATTTAGTGCATGTTTAATAAGAGTGTCTGAAAATACTAACTGGAACAAGTGATCCAGAAGTCCATTTTAAATTGCTAAAAGAGACAGATATGCTACCCCTAGGAAGGAAATATGACTGCCTTTATTTATTATTAATCATTGCTATAGTTAACCAATTAACAAATCACTTTATCCTTTCAGGCTTACGAGGATAGGCATATTTTGAAGCTAATTATTATCGCTAAGTTATTAATGTTATAGAATAAAAGAATTAAACATTTCATGTTAATTTGCTCTAAGCAAACAATAGCCCTTAAGGTTTGGAACCTCCAACCCCATAAATAATTTATGCAGATATTGTAGTAGTTCATTTTAAATAGTAATATAATCATCTTTACACCGTAAGTCAGTTTTTCTAGGTAGATAGGTAAATATCCACAGATATCACGGCTGCAATTAGGCAGAAATGCCTCAGTCTTAACGGTGCAGTACATTGGGTTAGGGCTATCTCTTTTTCCACTTGTAGGTCTCCTTATTATATGCAGTATGTATTGAGTAGATTAGATTTCATACAAGACTATTGGTGGTATTGCTCTATGGTTATTCTGTTTGCTAGAGTCCCACTGTTAATCCTTAGTTTTGTATGAAGGGATTCAACACAACATTTCATGCATGTCCCTAAAATAACTACTATACTGGGTTAGGTAAGTAGGATTTGTCCTGCTCTGTTCTCTTATGTGTAGAGTAGTTCACTTGCTTGAGAACACATATATTAGTTCTTGTTTCCCTGATTATTGTGTCAAGGTTTTCAGTGGAGCAAGAACAGGAATCACGGCTATTCATCTTCAGGGGGTACCCATATCCCTTGGCTAAGGAATCGCTCTCAAGTTTAGTGTCATTCTGGCGCACTGAATATTTAATTAGTTATTGCAAAGTGGAACAGTTTTCAGGCTGAAATGGGAGAAGGAGAATATTTTCTTCCCTCATGAATATCTTATGGGATATTCTCCTGGAAGGTAAGAAATCAGATCTTCTCAAGCAGAGAAGAGAGCGAGCCCAGGTCTTTTGCACTCAGGACATAAACTTGGGACTGAATTAACTAGAAAGCTACCTAGTTTTAAATGGGTCAGCCTGTGTGTGAGTAAAGATAGTCAAGGGTAAGTTAGGTCACCTGGCATTTGTCATATAGGTAGTTGCTCTCTGAGAGGAGCCGTATTTGAGGCACAGGTGCACGCTGACAATTTCTAACTGTTCCTTTGGGCAAGTGCACTGAATTCTGTGAATCCTGCTGTCAGATATCTAATTCTCCCTGCTCATTGTATAAGAAACCCAGTAGTCAAAGCAAGAGTGTAAATTTGACTGAGAAGCTACATACTAGAAAGTAGTAGTTATCTCTTACTTTCAAGCACGTGTGAAACCTTACAGGATCAAAAATGTCAGATATCAAGGCCCCGAAGTAAGCCAAAGCCAACACCCTAGATTTTTGGCTTTCTCAAGAGTATCCTATGTTGATGGACGCTGTCAAAAGGGGATTTTAGGGAATGAACAAATTCTGTCTTAGAAAAGCATATTTTCCTGGAGATAAGCATAGTGAGAACCCAAATATTAGATTTGGCATCAGATTTTGTTTCAAAATATGTTACCTTTTGTTTGTGTGTGTGAGAAATATCCTCATTTTTACTTCAAATGGCTTAGCATCTCAGTTAAAAGAAATATTTAATTGAAAAAAAAAAAGAGAGAAGCTATATTTCTAAGATGCTTAACCATCCAGGAGTCATAGAAAATAGAAATCATGAAGTGCCTTTCAATAACTTTCCACTTTTTTCTAACCTGGATCTTATCTTCTACTTCTGAAAATCATCAGATCTTGATAGATGGCCTGGGGTTTCTGTTACTTTTCTTTGTTAAATTGAACACTAGGAAGGTTTCCTTTTTTTTATATTTATGTAGTAAATGAAATCTAAATTAAATAGAAATAATGATTTTTATTTTTTTTATGAAAATTATGTCGGTTTGAGGTTAATTCTCCCACGTGACACTGTTCCTCCCAAACCTACTTCAGTCATTTAGCCAGCAAATACATTTTGGGAACCCATGTTAAGTTATAACAAGAACTTAGAAAGAAATATTTATCTGAGAAAACATCTTGGCAGCTCCAAACTGCTGCAGATGTTAATTATGTAAATAAACAAATATTTCTTAAATTGACTCTGAAGACTTTCTTTATGATAACTGAGAATTCCCTGGCTCTCACTGAAACTGTCTTTCCTTATGAATGCTCTGCACAATTTGCAGTTTATGCTGCTGTCTGGCCTCCACCTGGGAGCTGCAATACAGAATTTTGCTTTTGACTTCTGTGTCATTTGCATTTTATATGGCATTTATACAATATTTCTACTATGTACACATAGCAGAAAATTTGTGGACAAGAAAGGAAAATCAAGAGGATGAGGTTGATTTTTGTTTTGGCAAGTAAATATAAACCCTGCCAAATTTGATTTTGAAGTGTGTATGTATACATACATCATACATCAAAAGTGCTAGTAAATGTTCAGAAAGGAGAACTAAGACAATAGAAAAAGCTCTTTCTGAACTGATAGTTGAGGTATAATGGCTTACTGTGTAGTTTAAGAGCAACATAGAAGATGCTGCTATTAATCATGGGAAAATGTTCATCTCGAGAGAAAAAATCAGTCTGTTGAAGAATAATACCTGAAGCCATGTATTGATGCTGTGCTCATAGGACAAAGGCCCCACTAGCAACACATTGGAATCATAAAAAACACGAATAGATCTTGGGAAGTCATCTAGTCTGGTCTCCTGCCAAAAAGTAGGATCAACAATATCTATGTTAGCGTGGACAGAGGTTTGTCTTCTCTGTTCTTTAAAACCTCTCATGATAAAAATTCCACAGCCACCTCAAGTAATTCACTTTGGTCCTTAGCTATCTTAGCTCCACAAAAGGCTTATCTTAATACCTAATGCAGAATAGGTAGGTATTAGCATCAGTTTTATACATTTTAGAAAAAAAAATAATGCATGGCATGTAGACAGCAACATTTCTGTCTAACACCCTGCTGGGTATTCATTTACAGTAGAGTGCACTAAGGTAACTTGCTCAGAAGTCGAAAGTAAGGCTTGAACCTGAATCTCTGGATATATAATATGGCCCCATAACTATGACACAGTTCTCAAACAGTTTCAGAAAAATCTGAAAGAAGTCAGGACAAGTGCTATCTCTGTTTGTTTGTTTGTTTTTTTAATCTTCTTTGAGGCTATGCCTTCGACACAAATAATTGTGTTCACATTTTCTACCCCTTCCAGTAAAGGGAAATTCAGATTCTTCCATGGAAATACCACTGGCTAACAGTTTACTTGATCCATTACCTACTAGTGGCATTGGTTCACTTATGCACTTAATGAATAAGTGAAAAAAAAAAATAGAAGGCTGAAAGGAAACTCATCCTTTTTATAAGGTATGAGCACTAAGGTGGGAGATCTTAAAAAATCCTTAAAATTTTTATTAAATAAATCTCATTATTCTTTTTCTCTTGATAGAGGGAGAGAGGTTTAAAGAGATCAGCTGATGCAACTGAGGTCAACATAACAAGTCCATAAAAATGGATTGTCATCCATTTCAAGATTGTTTCAAGGTAGTTTAAAGCAAATGTCTTAGCCTTTTTCAAACTCCTCTCACTTTTCCAGTAGTATAAAGTTCTACAGAACATATATAAGCTATCTCTCTACACTCTTTATGTAATCAATCTGGGTTGCTAATAGCTCATCAGTGAGCTGATATGTCTGTATCATCAAACCTTTTGATGGACAGCTTTTTAACAGTGAGTTGCAGAAGCTATATTGTGACAAATTCCTAAGTTTTTATTTTATAGGAAAAAAAAAAGTATTTATACAGCCACAGCCTGAGCTATGCACTAAAAAAATTAAAGGGATATATTCTTTCATTATTTCCTTAAAACAAACGCCATTTGAACTGATATATGTTTGCCAGACTTTAAGTTACTATTATCCATACTGATTGTAATTAATTTACAATTTTCTATCTCCCAGGGAATTCTCCCTCCATCAGTATCCCTAGGAATCTGGATCAAAAGTTTAAGGATTGTTCTATGCAGTAAAATGCATCTTCTTAGCAAAGTAAAGAATCAACGTGTTTATTACATCTCAAATCTGGCTGAGAGAAAGAGGGAAGGATTTGGGCATAATGAGAAAAAAAACCTTCTTCTCAGACTCATTTGCTTTACAAAAAATTGTATCAGACAATGTAAGCTGCAAACGTAGATACTTTGCTAGGTTTTCCTTTAAATTTGCTTAGAAATTTATTCTGAAAAAAAGAACAGCTAATGGCATTGCCTACAGCTGGGAGCAGTGCCATGAGAGCTCCTCACTTTGCTCTGCCTGTGAACCTTATTCTTTGGCTGGATAAAAAAAAACATTGCTTTATCAAGCCAAAACTCCCAATTATGATAATATTTTCTACTATGAGAGCTGACCAGAAATCTTATCCAGGGCAAGTGAAGTTATGAAGATCCTAATCCTGCCAGTTTTCTGGCGGATGAAGAGGTAACTTCATCCATAACAATCTGTATCCATCTATGAAATATATTAAAGTATGTTTTTGGAAAACTTGCACATTTTGCTGGCAAGTGGGAAAGAGTGGGGAGAAATAAAGCTAGTGGGCTTCTTACTGATTTTGTGTCACATTTTTATCTGAAGGACAACTGGGAAGAGAAAGAAATTGGGGAAAAAATGAGCCTTGTAGTAAGACTGAGGAGGGGAGAAAAAGGCTAGCAGGTAAGAAATCTGTGCAAATTTGCTGAAGCTCACGAACAGAGGACAGATGTACGGTCTAATAGCTCTTTGCTGAACCGATTGTAACCATTAAAAATAATTCAGTTTGGTTTGCATAAATCATAGTTCTGGTTTATCTGTAATTTTTATTTTTAGCTTAGTTACCCATGCTTTTGTTGATTTTCATCAAGTAGTTTGCAGCATATCTGCCACCCTCCTACCTGTTGTCTCTATGCCTGAGGCTTTTTCACCCCTTCCCTACCTCTAGTTGCGCCAAATGGTGCATCAAAGTGTGGCGGTAACAAGGTCCCTCGAAGCGTGATGGGGATAACACTTGGGAGGTCTCGTTACTTTTACACCTGCAGCGGCTGGCTGGGAGCGGAGCAGCGAGGCGAGTGGAGGAGCGAAATGGAGCAGCAAAGTGAAAATACCAACCTAAGAAGCACTGGAGCCTGTGCGAGTGTCACTCTGCCGCTGCCAGCAGCGGAGCAGCAGAGGTCAGTGGGACCCGGCAAGTCTTGGTGCGCAGTTAATGCCCCGGCTGGCACCGACCCAAATCGCACATCTGCCCGTTAAGACAGCAATCTCGCACGCCGCTCTTGCCCCCGTATGCACATATGTCTAGTTATTTGAAGAAAGCATTCCTAAGAGGTGGGTATCGCATTGATTTCTATTAATGCATTTTTTTTATTTAGCCTAGGAACTCAAGAACAGCCAAGTATGATTACCTGGTGAATGCTAAAAACACTTTGGAATATGCGCTATCTTTGTTTTTAGGTATTACATAGCAATTAGCTACTTGCTGATACTTAGAAAATATTACACTTAAAACATTAATTTGTTATTTACTAAAAGTGCAATAGAAATCAGAGCTATATTGAGTTATTCAGTGAGCAGTTTGGTACACTTATCTGTTTCTTTGTGGGTATAATTATTTGATGTGACAGCTTCAAACACTTGAACATACCCACTTACAGATCCTTCATCTTGAAGGTGATAAATAATAGTATTACAAAGATATTTATAATGATATTATAAACACCAGATAAACTGCATATGAAATTTCAAATTTGCAGAATGTATACGACCTCTAAGTGAACACATTAAATTCTGATATGGTAAAAACATTTTAAAAATTCTTAGCATAGTTTGAATTTTTATAACAAAGATTAAAACCTATTTCCAAACATCAAATGTTAAATGCAAATTTACAAGTTCAGTGCAATAGTGACTTTTTAGGACTAAGTGTTCCTTTGCCATAAGACTTCTATTCCATTGAAGTTTGATGAGGAGAGGCAATTTTCTTGTTGCTAGTCATCAGATGTGTGTTGAAAGAGTTCCCTTAATGTGTCATGAGCTTTTCTGTAACATTAGGTAGTCCAGATATTTCATTTAAACTAAGTACTATGATGCAAACGTAAGATGAACTTGAACTATCACTTAAAACAATTCTTTGGTCAAAATGGGGCTGTAGAAGTTTCAAAGTAGATCATAAAGAGTTAGAAAAACAATAGGTCTTTATTGTTCATTATTTAATTGATTGAATTATAAAAAGGGGAGAAATGATAAAAATATCCAAGAAAAAATAATGAAATCAAATTATGCTGGCAGGTGAGAAGCAGCAGTAATTATTAGCTAAATTATTTACTCAAGTCACAAACAAGCTAGCAGCAGCTTGGTTCCTTTAAGGCAAAAGAAAGAATGAGAAAATATTGCTCCCGTCCCTGTTTTCCCTCTTCCCCTCTGCAGGAACTATGCTGGAACTACACCAGCAATGAAAATGTTATCACACCTAGGAGGCTCCCAAACGGAGGTCAAACTTGTAACCTTTGAGGACCGCTGGTCTAACAAGTCATGCTTCCTCTTGGGCTCTCCTCTCATGGCCTGGTGACTGTAGCATGTCCCAACATAGATCCTGGCACTGGGACCGCAGCAGTGAAGCTCCTCTTTCCTCTACTCCACAGAGGCCTGAGAAGGAGCATCGGTGAGGAGCTCTTCAGGTGGCATCCACCATGGCAGAGCTTCAGAGGCCAAGATAAACGGCGGGATGAAATGTTAACGCCACATGTGCCACTGAGCCCCCAGCTGAGGGGAGCATGTGCAACTTTTGACTCGTCTGCATCCGAAACGGAAGCGGTATGTTTTCAATCCGCCTTTTCTTGTTCAGTAGGAACAGGTTCTACTTTTTGTGTCAAGCACCCAGGCAGGCGTTACAGCTCTCTGATCAAATGGCTCAGCAACACCTGTCTTCATCATTTGCTTTACTTCAGACAACAATGTCTTCATTTGGCTCAGATCATAACTGACTAATCCAAATTCACTGAGGAAGACCTTATCAGATCTGGGAATCAAACCAAAACATTTTAAATACCTTAACTGTAAGGCTGTTCGTCTCCTAATGTCTCACAGGCCATAAATACATTTTATAAACTTGCATCTGAATGACTTCTGTTGTTGTCCATAGTAACTGTACATGCTTAAAGAAAGGAGAAAATATGTTATGCAGAGGGTGAATGAGTGCTGAAATTTAGTACTTCTTTATTTGCTCTAACTTGCTCTGTCCTTAACACTGAATAAGTGTTATCCTTAGTATTCAGAGTTATACAACCACAGTTCTACAGTTTTCTGTAAAATTCAGACTCTTTAACAACATCATCATGATAAAATGAATTTCTGGATTTTACTGAAATTATGGGTTTTTTTTTTTAACCTGCTCTGTTGCTAATACAGCTATATGCTATATCAAACCAAGCGAACTGCAGAAACATCTCGCGCTGAATGTTACTTTTAATAGCCATTTCCAAAAGGCTTTTTGTGTGTGTCATGTTTAATAATAAAAGTTTTGATTGAGTTTGCTGCAGTTTATTTTCAGAGTGACTTTCAAATGCACTGCTTGTCTGCATGCTAAAGTGAAAATGTAAGCAGTACTAGTGACAAGCATATTTTGTTTTTTGGGGGTTTTTTTGCAGGTTTCAAATACTTTCTAAGGTCATGTGGGTATTGCTGGCCAAGCATCAGTAGTTTATTCGTTGCTTGATTACAAGTGGAATTGTAAATGGAATGAAATAAGATAGATATGGAGGATTACCAACTGCTGTTGGCTTACAACTGCATGCTTAAAGATGTCTTCATTCATTAACAGATTATTTTAGCCTGCCAAGGTTGGAAATGAAATGCAAGTCACAGCTTGTACATTTATCACTGTAAGGAAAGCATCCTGCCAGTACTGGTTAGGCAAAGTGTACTTGTAGCCATTAGTAGTCCAGTCTGATTATTGGACTCAATCTGTTTCTAATGGCAACCTTTGCAGTGACAGCATTGTCTCCATCTGTGCTCACATGAGAGATTTTAAATCTGAGCATTTAAAGTTCTGAAATAACCTTACAGACACAATTATTTAGTTTCTTAGGGATTGTTCCAGCTGGTGTATGGCAACCTGGTGTACCTGCAACAAGCAAGCTGGCCCCTACCTTCTGCTTAGCAAGCCAAATAATAGTTAGTCCGTATTGCTTCTAATTACGACAGGTACTGTGATTTGATTTCTTAGGTTTATTCTCTTAAACTATCCACCGTTCTCATGTCCAACAGCATGGTGAATGACTGTGCTGCTTTTTCTTCGCAGAGAGAGCTGTTAGGCTCTTGCTAACAAATGTAAAGTGAAAATTGCTTACAGGAGTTAATGTTTATGTGAGGAGAAAAGTGAGATAGGGGTTTGGGGAAGGAAGGAGAGAGGGCAGTAGGAAGGAGGAGGAAGGGGCAGGAGACAGTGGTAGGAATTTGATGGTCCTGGCACAAATATGGGGCAATATGCATGAAAAAAGCATTTGCGTGTAGCTTGATGTTTTTGCTGAATATTACTTTTGCTGGTACCTTTTAAACTGATGTATTTTAAAATAGCTCTATTTTTCTCCATTATCTAGAATAGGCCATGGTAATTTTATGACTGGATTTCTTCCCATCAAGGCTATATTAAGCTATATATGAAATAGCTATGCTAATTTAAGATGTTACTGACTCCTGGCTGCCTGTACTTCTGCTGTAGTTTATTGATCTTCCAACGTAACTGGCGGAACAAATATTCAAATATTTGCTAGCGTGAAAAAGGAGAATAAGTAATAGTGCCTAGGTACATGCCCAAGTGAATGTTCTTGTGGAAGGGCTAAAAAAGTATATCTGAGAATAGGACAAAGTGTCTTCCAGGATGCTATGTGAGAAATGTAGCTGATTGAAAGAAAAGGCAAACAAGGAGGAAGAATGGAACAGAATAGAATAGCGGGGAAGGGGAGAAGCTCAGGATGCAAAGTCAGAAGAATAAAACTGGAACGAAAGAAAGGAAAATAGAGAACAACTATTGAGAGGAAATAAAACTGACTTCATATCTCTGACTATAACAAGAGGATAAATGTTATGTTAAAGAAAATAATTCTAGAGAAATAGGAAGGACTGGACACACACATTACGTGATCCTGAGGACTTTTCTTTCTCAATCTGTGAGTAATAGCTGACAAATTGTGTCTTTTGAAAAACAACCGAATGAGAAGGACTGGTAACAAACAGTCTTAATCTAAACCTGTTTCAAAGTCTGAACATGCATCCTTACCCAAATTTCACAAATGACTAATAAACTGAAGCAGAGGCCAGAAGCCTTTGATATGGAGGCTTAAAAATTCTGAGAATTGGATTTATTAAAAGAAAAACTACTGAGGCAAAGCTTGACTATCTGATTCATCCAAATCCTTCCAAGATTTGCCAGTTACTATCTTGCACATTTGGTTTCTGTAATAATTGTTTAGTCCAAGTCCCTTCTCCAAAACCCAAACTGAGCTTTCTTGCCTGGAATTGAGAGAAAAATGGGAGGAAAAAAGTGATTGTCTTTTCCAGGGTTTAGAGAATAGCAAGAGAAATTCACGTAAAATAAGGACCACTCTCTGGAGGTGAGGGTAAGATATTAATATCTTTCAAGATATTAAAGGCCAGTGGGATGTTTTGAATAAATAAATATAATTTAATTCTTAATGAATTATGAAAAAAAACCCTCCCAAATGACTAGAAGAAAAAATTGAGTTACTACAATTTAATTTTAGCTTAATTCTGTTGCCAGCAATCCTTATATCTGAAAAATGAATTGAAACCATGTTAACTGCCTGGTTAGTGAGCAGTTTTAATAATTAAGCTACAATAAACAGGAAACTAGGTCAAAGAGCTCTGCTATGTTACAACAGGCTAAGACTTAGAATGTCCAAAATTATTGTTATATGGTAAGCAACACTTAAATAGTCGCTACACATATAGTCGGATTTGATTCATATGGAGGTCTCCTAAGACTGAGGCAGCAGCAATGGTTAGAGAAGCCAGGAGAGAAAGAGGAAAACTCTGAACTCTGAGGTGTATAAATACTGCATAGGTTTGTTGTCTATATGAGCATGTGAAGAGCACACAGAAAGCAAACTGGAAGCAATCTGCGTTTTCAGGGAATGATCCTACTATGTTCACTTAAGTCAGTGGTTAGGCCAATGATATGGGGAGGCCATTTTCTAGGTGAGGATATTACTCTGTTTGTAATATTTAATCACAATGACTTTTATATATACAATAAACTAAATGACTCTAATTTTAAAAGAATTTTAGGCTTTTTTTTTTTTTACTTTTTATATTCATATAGAGTCAGTAACTGATGAATTAATTGCATTTGTTTAAGTTTACATAACTGACATTATTTACAGATTATCTGTCTCAGAGTCAAAATAAATTTTATTTTCCTTTCAAACATTTTACCAAATATCTTCTTTACAACATTTTCCTAAATCATTAACTTCACATTTAAACAACTATATGTTTGACTCTATCTTAACGCTAACCACGTATAGCTTTTATTTTTGATGATTATCAAGTATTTTATGTCTCTTCTATCTAATCAGAATACTAAAATAACTAATATATGGGTCTACATCCATTTTCATTTCCACAAAACAGACTATTATTTCTTCAGGTTTTGTGATTGTTATCTTGACTGAGATCCAGTTTGAATAATATGTTGAAAATTATTCAAATTGTTTCCATTTGGGAACTGTTTCCTTCTGTCCTTCCTCCTTCCCTCCTGCTCTCCCTATTATTTAAGATGATTATATACTACTAAAAAAATGTATTTCAGTATTGGAGAAATCTTTTTTAAGTGGTAATGTGTAAACTTTTACTGCGTGACAAAATACTTATATTCTTCATCATCATATGACCTACAGCAACGAAAAACCAGAGATACGTTAATTCCATAAGAGCAAATCCTGAGCTTGCTGGTATTGATGATTTTAATAGTGATAGGAGCTCACCCATGCTTTTTCTCTAGTTTTGTTAGTTGTTTTATACAACAATTAGTTTATAAGCAAAAGTGTTTATTACTGCATTAGCACTCGTGGTGTTAATGCATTAACACTCATGTCATAGTTACTAATTCTCTACAACGTGAGGAATGGATAGACCTAAATTGCTGTGTTATGAGGCCTTTGGATAAGAGCAAAGACAGTACACTGCTGCAGCTCGTATTTGAGACCGAAGCGCACATGGGAATGAGCGAGCACACTCTCGGTTTGTTGGGGCACGGAGGCCGCCTTCCCTCCAGAGGAAGCGGCAGCTTGGTGTGCCTGAGGGCCCAGCTTGATGGAGAGAAGACACGGAGCAGCGATAGCGATCACTGTCCCCCCCTCAGCCTGCACCTGAGAGATTGTGACACCACACGGGACTCCAAAGTACACAGAGAGGAAGAGTGTGGAGGTGAGTCCCTGAACTGATGATAGTAACACTTTAAACCAAAGAAATGCAGTCATCACACATTGAGAGAAGAAAGGCATAGGCACGACTAGACTTCAAAACGCGAAGGAAAGAAGGAGAGGGGAGGAGACAACTCCTCAGCAAGGCTGACGCCTCTTCCTCCCCTGATTTCGGGGGCTGCCTGGCCAGCAGGGCCCGTGTGATGGCAGCGTGAGGGAGCCTGGTAATGCTTAGACCCATCACTCTGTATCTCAGCAATAAGTAATTGTGCATGCCCCCATTTTACGGGACTGCTTGAAAGCAATCATGCTTTCAGGTCTCCATATTCAGCAAAAGTGGTCACCCAAATAAAAGTGATCCAAAGACTTTTGGGTAACATTTGGGTCTAAGGGATGAAGAAATCTCACCTAAGTTTGTCTGTCTATATTGCGGACATCTATTTACATCTAAGCTTGTCATTCTCAGATCATAATCAACTAAGACGTTTTTAGGCTGCGAATACTCCGACTGATTCTAGATGTCTGTTTTAAGATGTGATGAATCTTACCTTAAAGATGCTGATTAGAAAAGTTTTGTCAATTGTTATTACCTATGGAGGCACCAAGACACCTTGTTCTAGGAGTTCATTTTCATATTCTGCATCACGCTTACAGCTGAAAGTAGATATGAACATCTATGACTCGGTTAAATGATACTTTGAATTCCATAAGTAAAAAAAGGATTTCATATTCACATAGTGTTTTTTGTTTTATTTTCCTTTTTTTTCCACCAACAATTGGTTAACATTTTCCTCCTTATCAAAATGACCTAGAGAAAAAAAAGGTTCTCAATCAGCATAATAGGAGCCGTGATGCATTTATTGATAGAAGCAGAAACCAAACATCTAATAAGGAAAAAAAAGAACCATGCTCACATCTCTGGTGTATTAGTACCAACATCACAAGTGTGTTCAGAAAGTGATTGTAAAGAGGGTTAAAGTAGCAACATAAACTTGGCTATATTCAAACTAATTCTAAAGCATGAAATAATCGCTGTTGAAAATTACACCATTAAAAAAATTCAATTAAGATCTGTGACTCACTTCAGTTTTGATTTTATCCCTTCTGCTCTAGAAAATTATAAACTGCATATCAAGTGCCCAGTGGGGCTTAAGAAGCAATGAGGAACATCAATTTCAGATATTTCTTTTGGCGTAAGCCAGTAGTGACTCTATAAAAAAAAACGAGGAATGAAAACAGGATTAGGATACCTCACTGAATGTGTTGCATATTGGGTACTATTGCAGCTGACCTATGTATATATATTTTTTTCTTCAAAGTAGAATGTTTTGATGCTAGTGATATGTTTTACAAGGCTTTGAGAAGGAAATGTTATTGATTATTTTTCAGGAACTCAATGCTATGGGATTTCATGTTTATGATATATTTTGAGTAAAATATTTATTTTGAAAACGTCAGCAACATGTTTTTGACTTTCACCTTTTACTGCATTTTCTGGTGTTAGCTCACAGTGGAAAACCTGGAACTGTTGAATTTTGTATCTGACAGCTACACAAACCGCTAAGCAGTGGGGTCAGTGAAATATGCAGTTATATCTATTCCTATTGAACTGGCAGCTATGATATTTCTGCTGCTTTTATGGCACCAACTCTCATGATCCACTGAGCTCATGATGCTGTTGAAGAAATCAGGAAAGGATCTTGGAAACAGTGGTTGGAAGTAGCCCCTGAAGGTCATTTAATCTGACCTCGTGCTTGGAGCAGGACTTTCACCTCAGGTAGCTCAGGTCTTGCCAAATCTTCCCGGATGGAGACACAACAGCTACTCGGTGCAGCCCAGGAGTGGGTTACCCGATCTTCCTCGTGAAGAATTTTCTTCCTCACGTCTGGTCTGAACCTCCCAAGCAGCAGCTTTGGCCATTGCTCCTCATTTTACCACCCGCCACAGGAGGCAGAGTTGGGTTCCTGTCACCCACCTGGGTGACCGTCCTTCCAGGCGCTGCGGGCTGCTCTGAGGTCGCCCCTTGCCACCTCTGCGTTAGGCCAAACGAGCCCAGGCCCCTCCGCCGGTCCTGCATACAAGCAAACAGGTATTTATATATTCATATACATTTATATGAGTAAATTTGAATAAATTTCTTAATTTATTAGAAGATTGTGATTAATGTAAGTAAATTGATATCAAATACTATATGTCTTAAATATTACTTTATAGCTTTCTGTTCAAAAGATTGTATCTATGATTTTCTGATTCACTGTTAAGACTTGGTTCTAAGTGGGTCCTTTTCTTCCAAGAACCTATACATCTCAAATTGACTCTTTTATCCTGAGGCACTGCCTCTGCACTTAATAATACATGTAATTAATCTTTGAATGAAAAGAACAACTGGTGGATTCTGAATTTGATAATTTTCTTCTAAAAATCAAATAAATACGTAATTTCTGTTTCTTCACACCACAAAAGACATAAATCTACTGTCACATCTGCAAATTAGACTGATCTCATATAAGTTGTATGCCTGAATGACATAAAAATCTGACTTACTAGTGTTAGATAAAAAAGCACTTTGTGCTTGTGAGGGCAAAGCCTAAAAGAGTAAGAGTTTGTACAGGCTTCATAATCGTGGTACCGCCAGCCCCCCCCCCCCCCCCCCAGAACTGTAGGAACATAATTTTTCTATATTTTTCTATATACTATATCTTGCATATTTCCACAAAATTAATTTAGATGTGGATCTATATCTGTATGTGGAAGGGGTAGAAGGGAAGCAGAATGGCTATTTTTTATAAAATGATTGGTGAGGTCACTCTGGAGCTAACAATCTGCGTATTAGATGATCTAACCAAAGCAAGTTATTTAAGATCCATTATAGTCAATAGGCACCTGGAGAAAGCAATTTCACCTCGCCCACTTTAGAAGATAGAAAAATGTGGTCACAGCAGCAGTGAAGTAAAGGACGAGGATACAATCGTAATAGGAGGGTGAAACAACCAGCCACAGGAAGAATACATAGAAAATGGTTGCATTATGAATTATGATAATGGTATTATATTGATTTTGTAACATCCTGCTAGGGAATCTTAGAAAGATTTTGAGGAGAAGGGTGCCATATATGGTCCCCCTCCAACATCTATTAGCTTTAAAAGGTAATATCATGTGAAGTAGTAAACATCTGTGTATATTTCAGAGTATAACAGAAAAATAAAATGTGATGCAAAATTAACGTAGATATAATGAAATCGCTGAAGAAACTCTCTCGTGTTACATCAGGGCAACTTCAGTGGTGCCAGTTGGTTTATATAGGCAAGGCTTGGCATGATTTAGCCTAACTACTTCAGTTTATCAGTATTAATGTATAAAGAGTACTGTTTGTTGTGGGGATTAGTTGTTGTCTCATTTCACCTTGCATACTGAATAATAAATGGTTATGCATGTTGCCTTCAATTTAATTTGTCACATGAACTCTATATAATTTAGTTATTAAGGTAACATAATATGCAACAATATTTATGTAACAGTATCCTCCCAATCACTCAACTGCTTCTAAATGCTAAAGGGCAATTAGATGATTTTTGCCTCTGAGATCTAGTAATCGTTTGTTGACAGATATTAAATGATTCATCTAAAGACATTCAACTATTTTCTCCTATGAAAGAAGTATTATCTTTGTTTCTCTCTCTCTCTTCTTTTTTTAATAAATGCAGTGCTTAATTAAAGCTTAAGAAGTTTACAGCACCCAACACTTGAATTGCACTACACTTTACTTCAAAACTATGAGCACTTAATTTATAACGCACTTTTTAAATGAATTGCAAGCGCTACCATCAACATAAACTTTTCCTCCATTAGGACAAGATTTTGCTATCCAGCTGCTTTGTGCTGCAGCCACCACTGCAGTCTGGCCCACCAAGAAGTGTACTCATCAGAGCAAAGACTGTCCAAGTCACTCACCACAGTAATCGTCTTTTATTGGTAACATCTAGTGCTGCATAGTGTAGCATCTCCAGGAAGGCTCATTAAATATGCATCTTTCCTTGCATTCCTACAAAAGGAATAGGCATTATAGCTGAAGGAAAAACAGTGGTAGCCTACGTCATCCGTTCCAGTTTCAGTGTCCCTAATAAATAAAGTGACTAACAGAAACCCTTGGGCTACTCTCACTAAAAGTAAGCAAGGCGCAGAAGGTTCAGGGGAGGACAAAGGCCATCTCTGCACCTCTAGTATTCGCTTTGTGCCATTCACCCTAGCTACGAGACCAAGGATGTACAACTGGTTGTCTTGATGTCAGTGATGATAATATTCCACTTTCCTTGTCATGGCAGATCTTTTAGGATTTAGCTTAAAATGACTTTGCTGCTGAGGAACTTTGATGTTCACAGTTCTCTATTCATTTACTTTTTGACTGAGGATTTTACTCAGCTTGTAGTATGTACTGCTTACTGCTCACAGAATCAACTGAGTACCTTGTGGTATCTCAACTTCAGAAAATTTGCATTTCAGGTTGGTTTCAGGTAACTGTTACCATGTGCCACATACTTGTATGACAATCTAAAAATGCTTGCTATGTCTGTAAAATTGGTATCTAACTCACATTAACAGTTTTTTTCACATACTGCAAACACTCTGCTACTTTTCACCATGCAAAGGAATGCTGAAAGAATAGCTTTTCCTTGCTGCTTTTTTTCCTTAATTTTCTATTTTATTTCCTCCTCAAAACTTTTTTCAAGACAGGAAAGTGGTAATGCATATGATATTTAGATATGTTAAGACTAAAACAGGAAAATGTTTTAAGATTCTTGTCACTCTTTGTGAGAGGATCTATTCCATCTGTCTTGAATATCACCAGATGATTCTGATCACTGCTCATGAATTTCATGAACTGTTACAGATGCCTTGCCTGCCAAGTCTACCTATTGGCTTGCTTGTCTGCAAAACTTAACTGAAGCTGATGAGTTCCTATTTCATCTAAATAAAAGGATAAAAAGAGTCATTTTAACAAAATCTCAACTGATAGCAGTTCTGTGAATTACATCCATCATAATCCTAGGCAGAGTTTTGATCTTAATGTACTACACGTAATCAGGTTGCAGACTGAGATGGAAATCTGGAAAAGGTGTGCATAAATATGCTACTGTAGTTGCTTTAAAGTCTGCATTTATCACAAGCTCATAGACTAATTAAGGTATTGTAGTTATATACACATAGGTTGATATTTTATGCAGCCAAGTTCAGTAATGTTTAGTTTTGCTGCTAACCCAGCAAAGAGAGATTTTTGTCAGGAGGATATCAGAGTCTGTAATTTTTTCTCTTTCTGATAGAGAACAAAATAGCAGCATTGCAAAATTGCCAGCAAAATAAACCAGTCTGTCCAGTGTCACATGCTGATGGGCTGAGTTTGGAGCTGCTATTAACTTCAGTAACAGAAAATATGGTCTGACAGTGAGCCAGCCACATAACCTACTCCATTTCTTGCTAGACTTCCTACCAGCTTCCCACTTCTACTTTTGACATATGCTATCCTTCCATTGACAATCATGAGGCAACTTCTTGCTTTCTAGTGAAAGATCTATGAGCCACTGAAGTTTTGTAACTGTTTAGATAAGTCATCTGACTAAATATACCTAACAAGTAGCGTTTTGACTGTTAATTACTCATAGAAAGCACAAGGTGGCATTTAAGAAGTTAGGGCAGAGACATTTCCTTTTCAAATCAATGCATTTCTGACAGTCTTTTGTTCTCCTCATATGATCAGAAGGAAATAAAATATGTTACCAAGGTATTATGGCAACATAAGAGAGAATTATTTAATGGTAGTAAACTATGCTATTCTGATTGTTTCAAGTTTTCTTTTTTTTCTTTCAAAGTACCACTGCTTCAACAGAAGAACCAAGCAAAGGTACAGTACTATTTAAAAGACCTGAAGTTATAGAAACTTTACCTTGCAGAAAGTTTTTTGTTATTATTGATATCAATTCTTGTTACCAGCTGGATATTTTTCAACCAACTGATTCATATACATACATAGATGTCAGATGTATGAATGACACACACACACACACACATATATATACATATGTCTATTATCCTACTTTAAACCACATTTTCTAATATATTTTAATATTGTTTCTATTTACTGTATGTTGTTGTTTTCTTCCTTCCAGAAGTTATTCAGTATGCAAAAGGTAAGGTACAAAGTCATGGTCTCATGTAATTTTACATTTTACTATGTTTTTATATATATGTATATGTTTGTGTGTGTGTGTATATATATATATATATGTATATAAATATATATATTAAAAAAATACCATTATTTAGGCATTTTTCACTTCTTAACATACATACCAGGATGTGCCCTTCATTATTGTTCTGGCTTACTGGTGTATACTGATGTAATGCTAATTGCAGTGAAACCTTCCTGGTTTAAAATACTGAAAGAGAGAAATAGGCCCTTCCCTCCAAATATAAACATATCATATTTTGTTTTCAACTTGCATTGACACCCACTGAGAAACTGGAGGTGAATTTAAGTCATCGCCAGGTTTTTTGCACATGTTTTTACTGGCACTTTTAACTTTCTCAGTTTTGCCGCAGCTATTTGAGATGCCTCCCACATTCACTGTAAAAGGCATACTGTTAACTAACTTCTTGTTTAAATGAAGGGCTATGCTGACAATTAAATGCAGGTTCGTGCATGCTTCAGTGCCATACCTTATTATAATCAACATGAGTAGAAGCAGAGTGCTGAAATTATGGGTTTTAGTCTGCATCTGCATGGCATTATTATGCTTATCAAGGTGAAAATGTCGACGCTGAAGAATGTAATTGTGTACCTTAAGCTGCAGTGGTAGTTAAAACGAGTGCCTGCCTCCACTATTAATGCATCAGAGTGCTACTCTTAAGAGGCACTATAACTTTTTAGGTAGGCAGAGCTTTCAATTCATGCATTTATTTCCTTTCTTTCTTTTTTAAGCTTTTCTGAGATACAATTTTTCTGTTCTGGTATTAATTCAACATAGATTTTTCTGATGCATTTTTTCCTTTTTAACAAAGTCAGGGACCAGAGAGAATAGTGTACATTTTGTATATAGCTCCACTGCCCTCCAGGAGGTCAAGTGTGAAATGAGTTCAGAGACACATTGATAGTCCATGCATGAGCTGAAACAACTCAAGCTAGTTATCAGTAATTTGGATCTGGGGCTGTAGTCTGAATTCTTTTTATATCAAATCAAATAATAAAATAATTCAGTGCATAATCTGTTAGTACATTATCATTTTCATCTGAACATTGTCTCATACAAATTATGCATGTTTTATTTGTTAATGTTCAGTCATCTTGAACACTTTGATCTGTTTTTAATTTATATAGCAAAACAAATGCAATTTTTTTAATACAGTACATTACTTTGTTATGTTTCATATACATGCATTCCTTGTTATCTTGGAAGTTATCTGTATGGATGGACTACACCATTTCTCTTTCCACAAAGAAGGGGATGTTCTGTCCTCCAGAGTCACAGGGATCCTCTTGAGACTGTGCATAACCTGTAGCAATGGGTACAACACATGTGCCAAAATCCAGCCCCAAGTCTTTGTATCAGTCAATATTTCTCAAGTGATAATACTATAAATCCATTTTTCTTTATTTTAATCCTAATTTGCATTTACAATAGGTTTTGCAACAAGACAAAGCAGGTTTCATAAGTCAATATAATAGACAATTTCTTTTAATCATTTGCACAACATTGCTTCCTGATTTCACCAGATGATCTCAGTTTTGTACTACGAAAAAGATTAAGCAGGGTGAATTAACATCTCCCTATAAATCATTATTTTTTTTCAGATAACCCTCTGTTTTGCCTATGAATGATCCTCAAGATATACAAGTCAATACTGTTAGCCAAAAAAAGGGCTAACAGTCACACGGATATATTATGGGAACTACAGAAATAAATGGTAGTGCACCGACTTACATATTAAATTAATCATTATTTTTAAAAAAACTTAGTTCTAAAATACTATTTTGCCAATCTAAATCTGAAATTTCCACTAAGAGAAATGCAAAGGCCACTACGAGAAATGCAAACAACTAAGAATTACACATTTGATGAAAGTTTGCTTTTCTACTCCTTTATGTAAAAGGAAAATTAGCTGGATACTATTTGTCTTGAAGAAACCTTAATATTTATGAATTATTTGGTTATTTCCTTCCAAATAAAATTAATGAAAGCTACAAAGAGAGAACATCTCACTTGCTTTAATTTAAACATTTTGTAACATAATCGAAAGAGCAGACCACTCGTACTTTTGAGAAGTTTTGAACCAACTGCAATGGGAAGGATAACTACAGCTACACACTAAGCATAGACAAAGCTCAGGAAAATGTATGCTTCTGGATTTACTCCTTTAAAATTTGCAGAAATGGAGAAGTTACTTGTACCACTCAAAATAATTAAGAAAGGTCCTTTTGTCTTGGAAGTACCGGACCGTGGCCTGTTTATCAGTTGCCAAGAGCTAAACTTCTGCAGGGATTCATCCACATACAAATAGAGAATTGTGAAAGAATTAATGCCCTGTCTGTCTCTGTACATCTTATGGCTATCTCTGACTGTAGTCTTGGGTCATAGTGATTAATTAAGAGTTTCTCTCTGTATGAGAAAGATGTTGAAATCCATTGATGGCTAAAGGCTAAGTGCTGGGTCTTTCATAGTGGACTACTGGGGTCTAGACTCATACAAATTACAGCTGATGGCATGTTCATTCTGCAGGGAGAAGACAACTTATAATGCTAAGCAAGAGGATCAGATTTATATTAAATGCAATACCATTACAACTCATAAAAATATATTAACTTCCATTTAGGAGAAAAGGTATATTATGGGCCTTGGGAGGCTTGAAACTGTAATGGATCTGTCTGAGCTCGCAGTTGTCTTAAATATAAAAGTTGCAGATGTTGAGTTTGTTTCTGATCTTGCTTGCATTGATATAAATCTAAAATAGCTCTGTGAAACTGATGAAGTAAAACTAATATGAATCAGTATTTTAAAATGAGGCAGTCAGCTGCTTCTTATGTGTTAGTGTCAGCACTGCATATCCCCACTGACTTTATTAGACATATGCATCAGGATCAGATTTATAACTCATTCTAAAATCAAGCCTCATGTTGCAATGACAGATAAGTCCTTTCCATTACATACATTGAAATATATGTCAGAAGCCATTATCAATTCTACAGTTGTAAAGTACAGAGTCTGATGAATTTCTTACTTTCTCCCTCATATTCCCCACATAGGGTTAGAGTTCTCTATTATGTGAGTCAAAGCCAATATTCCTATTCAGACAAATCTTTTAACTGATCTTTAAGAACGTTCAGCTCTTTGGGACTCTCACTGTGTGCTTTTACAACGCACCCCCTTCCTTCTTTGCTCCTTCGCTTTTCTAATAAATCTGCATTTTTCACATAGTCACATAGCACGGAGATAAAGACACGCACATAAAACAGTGCTGGGAGAGATCTGCCATTGATGGAGCCAGGTAGTGCTTAAAAAGTGCTGCTGGCAGTAAGGACGCCCTTCTCCACCAAGGCAGAACATTTCCAAAGATGCTGCCAATGCCCTCCCACTAGCCATCACGAGCATATGTAAAATGTTCCTGGGTGGAATATGTGCCTGCTGGTGTAATGTCAAGTGAAGCAGTTCAATGTCACGTCGCAGGAGTGAACGTTTGGGCTGTACATGCCTGTGAGTCATCTGGGAAGGAAGAGAGAGAGGGGAATAGGCTGTGACATGACATTGCTTTGAAGCTCCTATCAAGTGCAAATAAGCCTCATACTAAATAAGTCGCTGCTAGGAGCTGTCAATTTTTATTTGTAGTGTTTAACTTGCAACCAAAAATCTGTTTTGGTTCAGTTCTTGCAGAGTTCACAAAAGCATCAAAATGACGGTTTAGTTCTGATTCACGAAAAATAATGGTTCACATGATTTTCAGTTCAGGTTTACGTTTGGTTTGTTTATGTAAAGCCATGTTCTTAAACTACTGAGCTTATCTCTGCCACAAGATCAGACATCATAAATTTGTATCTCAACTTTACAGTTTACTATATGCTGAGCCCTTTTTGAGCATCAAGTGATATTCTTTTAACCCCTCTCTGCCATTTTTGTTTCTCTTTCCATCGTAAACTGCTGACAAGCCTTGCTGATTGTCTTGTGAAGGTGAGAGGATCAAATACATACACTCTATTAACAAAAAGAAAGAATGTCCTTAGAGAAAAAAAAAAAGTGTTGCAGAACATGAATTCCGCTGTACTGTTTGAAAGAAGTGTCAGTCACTGTGAAAAATAGTTCAGAGGCCTCCTGCCGAGGGGAAGGAGTGGGGTTTCTGGGCTGGATGTAGAGGCTCTTTTGCAAGCACTTTGCTCACCCTTGTCAGTCATGAGCTGGGCTGAGGGAGGTGCGAGGGGAAGGAGGAGTGCTATTTCCAAGCACTTTAAGTACAGCTATTTGTTTGCTGTGCCTGCCTGTCTCACAAGTGGAGAGTAAAAGTCTTTCTCCAGCATGTTGCATTACGCAGAACTGATCCCCTTTTGCTCCCGTAACAGGGCTCTCTCTCCACCGCTAGCTTGTTTCGTCTTTTTTTTCCCCATGATTGTACCATTTCTTCCAGTTAGGGCTACTCTCTAGAGAATGAAACGGACCACGAAGAACTATTAGACCTCTGGGATATTGCTGGAGGACATCTGGGAATTTGGGCCACTTGAGTGGAGGGAAAGGAGGTAGGGAAGTTTGTTTACAAGAAATCCGGCATCAGCAGTGATTCTCAGAAAATCACATAATGACTGTGTGATTATACCATTCACAGGACTTGAGTCATGGCTACTCTCCACAGTCAGCATCGTCCTACACGGGTTGGTGGGACAGGTACACTGTCTCAGTATGCTTAGAAAGCCGGAGCTGAAGGCTGACTTGCATTTTAGCAGTCTTTCACCTGTTGACATGTGCCATATGAAAGCCCATTTTGAAGTTTAAGAACTGTCCATGGAGAGATACCCTTAGAATTAGATATCTTTAGAAAGTGATGTGCAAAATATTCTGCCCGATTACTCTCGTTCTTGGAAGAATCTCACTGCCCCCATCTCTGGTATGTTTAACAGCAACTCCACAAAGCTCATGCTGAGCATCATAGCAAAGAGTGAAACCACACTTTAAAACACAGATTTAGTTAACAGATAACTAAGACCAAAATTTTGCTTCAGAATTTTGTTTAAAAAGTCATACCGCTTTGTATGAATGCCACTGATACATATGTATATATGTATGCATTTTTATATACAGCTACACATAGAGAAAAATATTCCAGCTAATTTTCTGTCTATAGCTAATCCTTCACTGGTATTTGTGATTTTGGTACCTCTGGTACACCAGTGATTTTGGTATCACTGGTATTTGTGATTTAGGCCTATGTTACAAAAAAATTTACTTGTTAGCCTCAAAGAAGGTCCTCTTCTATCCTCCTACCTGAGCCAGAATTCAGCTGCAGAACTGGACAGAAAAACAAAGCAAACAGAGAATCAAAGAAATGAAAAGAGATGTAATCAAAATAAGTTTTCTTGAGAGAAAGAACAAGAAAAAGGGATCAATAATCTTGAATTATTCATATAATTTCAGGAAAACCTAGGTTCATTTAGTATGGTATGCAAGTGTTCTGTTTATTCTGATAAAGCAGCTGCTTTATATATATAAAATAACATATTCAGAAAGCTTAAGAAGAAAACTCTATAGCCTCACAAACATTTATCTTGAATGTGGGGAGGAAAAAAAAAAACCCTTTAGAAGTTCATGTTCTTGCCTCTCTGCCTACATCAATAGACTTCAGTAAGAACTTTCTCATTTTCATCAGGAGTTAATATACATACATATTAAAAAATACATACACACACACATGCACATCCTGAACTTTCATTTTTCCAATCTGAATAATGCAGTAATTTCTTTTAGTATGAATGAAATTGTGACCCATTGCTTGATTTGAGCTTAATTTGGAACAAAAATTCTCTGGTGTCTTGAAAGGAATGTAGCTTTTCAGTTGCTGTCTTGACCCAGCTGACAGGTAAAGCAGGTACAGCTTTGTTCCTCCAAGGTTATCCTTTCCAGTGGTAAATTTTCTGTTTGGTATGCAGGCTTGAAAAACCATCCTTTGAAGATATGGAGCTGTCTTGCTACTGCTAGATCTTAGGCTCCCTTTAACTGTGATGGAGGTAAAAGAGTTCTAATCACCAAAGAATTCTTTTAAAGCACTGATATTTTCAGTTGTTAGATCACCTTGTAAAAGTAACACTGGAGAATTTAAAAATATTATCCGGATGTGTATAAAACTTCAGCTATGTTTACAGGCCTTAATGCAACAATAAAAGGTATCAAAAAATATTGGACTTGGCCAGCTCTGGTGTCAGTCACCATAAAAACTTGGCGCTAATTTACTTTAGCTTACAACCTAATCCATTACTGACAGACCAAAGCAGAGTAAGAAAACAAAACATTTTATTATACATAAGATTTTTATTATAATAATAGAATAATCCATCCAGAAATATTCAGAGATAGTAAATATTTGCAAGTTTGCATAATATGCTTGCCATTATAACTGGCAAAATTGATCTTGCTGAGTATTCATTACACAGATCAAAATTATCCCTTCTCACAAGCAAGTCTCTAACATACACTCTTTCCTTTTCAAATTTGTACAGAAGAGGAACTAACACAAAATATGATTTTGATGCAGGTTATTTCAAAATTCATTAGAAAAGAAGGCGAGGTTTTAGCTGAAAAAAAAAATCTTTCATTTTCAATACTCTTTTCTAGGACATATTTTATATGTCACATAGCCTCAATAAATATGATAATAAAACTATATTGTTAGCATCTTAGCAGACATTTTAGTTTTCTGCAACCCTCTAACTTACAAATCCAAAAATTTCCTTAGCATATTTGGCATCTGATCCAAGAGAAATTTTAAAAACATTTCACAAGAGATTAATCTAGCACTTTCTGTAAATGCACAGAAAATTCATGTTTGCTTTATCTTATGCTGCCATTTGCACTCCTATAAAGTAAATATTTAAAACTAAGGTGGCATGACAGTGCTTCAGTTTTTTTCCTATGGATGTAAATGACTCTACAAATGCACATAGCCACAAAAGATAGATGTTTTAGTATGGTCCAATGTTGTATGCACTTGCATGCTAAATGTCTACTGCACTAACTGTGCAGCAATGGCAGAGAAGTATGAGTAATAATAAAATACAGATTGTAGGTTTATTTCATTTACCAAAGGCTGTTTCAGGTGTGCCCCCAGCTACTCAAGGTTGTTGCGTTATGAGACATCAGCTGGATAAACCAAGTTTATGCTCTATGGAACAGCAATGAAAAATCCTAGGTGTCAACAATTACTTTAATTTAAACAATACCATCTTTGACAATTAAGTATATCTGAATTCTGTTCACTTGGAAAATTATTCTGCCTTAATTTGGCTGACATCCCCAGAGACTTTGTATCAGAGCAGGAGGAACTGCATGTGTAGTGCAGCAAAAAGCATTCTGGTTAGCTTCCTTCAGTGATCATAGTCTAAAACACGTGAACAGCTCTAGTCAAAAGATATAATTATTCCACTTCCAAAGACAGGAGACTGTGGAATACAGAATCTGTTTTACTGGTAGAGTGGGAAGTTGCTCAGTAACTGCAGAAGTCAAATAAGGCCATCTATTCCAGATGATTAACAATGAAGCAATACTTAGTGAATTCCATATGAAGACAAGCCCTTATTCAATTTAAGTGAAAGCTTTATAAATATTTTTAAAATACTAGTATGGCAAAATAATACTTTTCATGTTTTGGGGAATTTATAAACAATTTGTTGTCTCAGCTTGATATTAAAAACAGTGTTTATGTTCTATATTAAACTTCAAAGGGGTGCTAAGGAGAAGCTTTCTTATCCTTCAGTAGTAGCTTCAACTAATCCATTTAACCGCACAGTGAAATAAAGCAGGAATGTTTGCTATGTCAGTTACAACGGATAGATGTTTTAGGAAGTGCTGTCTCTCAGCTGAGTTGCTGTGGCTGATTGCGTGAAGATGATTTATGCCTTCGCATCTGTGTGGCAGGAAGATGCATACCAAGTTGCATGACTCGGATCCTGCTCCAGTTGCTCACTCCTGGCACTTTATGAATACTGCAGGCTGTATTAAGCATTCTTTAAGATAATTTTTGTGGGGATGCAAACTATACCATTGTGATAGTGCACTTTCATGACTTCCCAAAATATCTTCATTTCTAATACTGAGATTTTAGGATCATCCTAACCTGATCTAATGGTGGGCTTCTACTCAGAGGAGAGCATTGCCCTCTCCCCTACTCTCAGGTCTACGTGCCTATCCCTGCACTGTGCCAGCATGAGCAGACACATACCTTCACCTTGAGCTGGAGCAGGGAAGTGTTCAGATTGGAACTAGCATTTTTTATTTCCTCACACGTACAAATCAGCCCTGTGAGCCATCTCACCATTGCTAGTTGTGCAGTAGCACAAAAGGTACAGAGGAGGGCGAAGGAGCAAGAGGCTGGAGTAGAAAGAGTGGTGGGGAGTGCACTGCTGTACGTCCACCTGCCTTTCGGTGATCGTCAGCTGCAGCCTAGGACAGGAGGTAAATCTAATCTGTCTACTATCTCTAAACTTACCTGTTTTTCAATGGCAAAAGAAAAAAAATGTTTGTAGTACAAAAAGCTTAGAATTTCATTTCAAAGTATAATCAGCTAAACAATTCACAACTGTTTTGTTTTTCTGTACTCACCACTGAAGAATTACCACTTAAAAAAAATAGTTCCTTAATGTGAGCTCCTGACAGCAAATAGGGACTAACATATGGAGTCATCATCAGGCTTAGTGATTTCATTGGTGTATCATATAACACGAACTTAGGGAATCATAAAGGTGGGCTGCAAAGAAGCCTACACATAAAATAGAGAAAAAGCATAACTTATAACTTTAGAATACAGGCAGCTATATGAGTGAGATTTACCAGAGAAGGATTACTTTGCAGGTATAAATAATTTATATGTTAAAACAAAGACAGAAATTAACATTGAGGAAAGAAGGAAAAATAGAAAGAGAAACATGATAATATCATGAAAAAATGTCAAGAGAATACAGAAATGGAAGAAAGTGAACTGGCAAAGTGAGAAGCAGAAGAAAGGGAGACAGGCTGAAAAAAGGGGTTGCAACTCTGCAAGCTTTATTTGTAGTATCATATAATGGAAAGAAAATGGAAAGAAAAACAAATTTTAAAAGTCTGAACTAAAAACTACATCCATAAATTTACTTTTTTACATGAGATGATACAAACAATCACTTAAGCCTTATTTTTTAGTAAATGTTGCTATATGAAGTCATATTCCTTTGTCATTTTGTTGGCTTCTCTTAATTGTTTTGGATTTCTATGATAGTATTTAAAAATTTATAATGTGAGTCTAAAAGCAACTAAAATAGTAACTAGCAAGTGCTTAAATATCCTTAAATTTTACAGCACAAATAACACTGAGGCTTTACAGAAAGCAGATAAATTTCATTGACCTATTGCTGAAATCTGAATAAATATATAATTATGGGCTTCAGAATGAGTTTTTAGTTATTGTGAGACATTAGGATCTGATGTGGTAAGCCAAAAGTTGAGTATTAGAAAATCTTTCAGCCTGCAGACAATTAGAGCTACTATGGGGTCACTGTGGGTTAACAATTTGTTCTTGAAATGAACAGGAGTTTTGTCATTGATTTTAAGGGGTCAGTAAATTACATTTTGCTTTTTGATTTTTTAATAGTTCAGTTGACCAACACATTATATTCATAGAAACATTAATCTTGTTTGAAATCTAGCTCTGGAACAGTATGATGAGAAACAGGTATGGTTTCGCTGATTTGGGGGTCTAAGCTGGTTGTTTTTTACCTAGAAGAACTGCCTTCATATGGGTGACAGCAATCTGGTCAATAACTGAGGTTTCTGCCTCTAAACCTCTTGCCTAGTATAAACACATGTCTGGAGTCAGTGAAACATCAAATTCCTTCAAGTGCAGGACCTAGCGGAAAGCAAATTCCAAACTTCCATTGTAAGTACTCTCTAACACTCCCAACAAGGAAAAGAATGTATCTAGGTCTCTACAAATAGTCAATGTCAGTGCAATAGAAATTGTTCCCAAGCTGTCAGTGGGAATAAACAAGTGTATGCAACATTCATTAAATAACTTTGAGCCATACATTATACTAGAGATCTGTATTTCATGAATTATAAAGCAAGACTGGCTTAGTCAGTGTAAACTCAGTTCATCATCGTAGATAACTAAATATCAATTTTGGGCAAAAATATTATAGATCTGTTGGGGCTTGTTTTTGTAACATCATACAACCCCCCCCCCCCCAAAAATCCCAAACAGAAATAGTACATAAGAATATATTTGGGCTAAGACTACGAGGCTATAATCAAATTTGGGTTTTAAAAGTTGTCTTGTTATTTGCTTTTATATTGATTTTATTTATGACATATTTGAATCTATAAAAACATAATGTAGTATTATAATTAATGCAATACAGCATAATACCTAATTAACATATGCTATGGCATACTTTACAGTATTGGGTAAAAATGCCAATGTCAGAGGTGAGCTGAAGAGGCATGGTAAAGGACTATTCCTTAACTACAGAACGTGAGAAGTGATCTACAGCATTAGTGTACAGCATGGTAGACTAGGTACTCAGCGCTAATGCTTACTGAGAAAGCATTATTGCACACTAAAAGGGCTCATGTAGGGAACTGATTTAGAATAGCTAGCGTGTTGTACTTCCTCACTTCACTGTAACTTCAGAGACAAGCCCTAAGGCAAAGTAGATAGGCATACCTTGACTGCAGCTGAACTTCCTATTGAAGCAATGTGTCACAGAAGTGTATGTTAAATGTGAACAGATGATTTGTTGAACAGGAATGGACTAGAACAAGAGACTTAAGAAGAAACTTATGAACATGGTTAATACTTTGCTGAAACAGGAGGTTTAATAGAAAAGACAGATAAAAAGCTGATTGACTCATGAAGCTAAATGCACAGGATGCCTTGGGGTGGGTTTGGCTGACCCATGTACACAATGGATGGGGTCTCTCTCCACTCTCTCCTTCCAAAGCAAAGAGGCTAGAGGCATGGACTCATTGGGAATCAGATGGTTTGTATCCGAAGCTGTGGGATGCAGGACCCCATTCTCCATCCCAGCCTGGGAAAGTATACCTGCAGGGAAGGAGCTCCTGTTACTATTATTTGCAGGGGCCACAAAGGAATTTTTCTGGGAGAAGCAAATTTGGCCTAGGCTTGCTCAGCTTTTCAACTTTTCCTTTGAAATAGCAGAAAGGCTTTGGACCTCAGGGGAAAAAACATCTCAACTTTGTCACAGTTTAAGGTAAAGTAAGTGCCTGCGAAAGGCAGGATCCACTGCTTTAGATGACAAATGCCCAAGCCTCAGAAGAATGTTGTGGGACCTTCATCAATGCTAAGTATTAATCTGCACTTGTGCTTGTGCAAGTTAAAACAAGACTTAGAGCCTTTCAAGTGAGACTGGAGACCTACATGTCCTGTGGAATAAGTCCTGCTTTTGTGATCCAGAACATGAAGATATATGAAGAAGATATATGATATCTAATATGAATACACTGGATTCTGGTGTATGCCTTTTTGTTACAGTATTCATATGCTAGATTGTAGCCTGTTCTATCAAATCCATATCTGTTTCATCCCTTACCTGTGGTTAAAACCTGTAAAATTGCTAATATGCTTACTGCTGTTTGGGTATTCTGATCCCACTGTTCCAGTCCCTCACCCCCTTTTCTAATAAGGAATTTCTAGTTTTGTTCCAGCCACAGCATTAAGTGATATTACTTTAGTAAAATTAACAGTGTATGTATCTTCAGTACCAAGTCTGACACCTGATACAAAGTCAATGCAACTACAGGCTAAATGTGGTATTTGTAACTGATAGCACAGTTTCATTGTTCTCATATGACAGATGAAAAGAAAACCACTTAAAATGAACAGGAATTTCCTTAAAAGGAATGGAAAGGAAAGCGATTCTGGGTCTGCATGTATGTATTCAGGATGATGTAAACGACAAGAAACAGATCCCAGCTACTGCTGAGCTGTTTCCAAATTATGTGGGCCTCTCTTTCATGTCTCTTGTTCTGAAATATGTTCTTTAGGTGTTAAAGAACATTTATAAGATTAATTGCTCTGCATAGAGTGAGCCTTAAGATTTGTTATATTATGCAGTTACCATTGTATAGGAACAATTTATCTGCTACTCACCTCCATTAAAGCATATAATACCTGGAAACATTCTTCAGCTTTATGCACCAGTGCATGTTTAGGTTAGGACTGCCCCAAAAGGTACGGATTGAAAGCTGATAGAAAAATTTTCACAGGCTACCTGAAGAAAGCTTTTTTGATTTTTTTTTTTTTTAGAAGTGCTGAACACCATTATATTTAGATACGAAGGTCAAGTCTTCAACAATATTACTTCAGACTTCAGACATCCAAATTAGAAGATCTGCTTTTTAGCTCTTATCAGTGAACAAAAAATGCCAATTGAGCAGTGTCAATGCTTTTCAGACTGACTTGCAACTGCTTACAAAACCAGTATTTGCTACGTTAAATAATAATGCTAGCCTTTGCAAGTCAGTAGTGTATCATTACTATCAAAAATAATACAAAATGATTACTTTCAAAGGCAGCTGGAAATGTTTGTGTAGCACTGGTGCTCTTCTAATGTTCTTTACATAGACTTTTTTTCTTCTTAGCCATACCATAAACTATTTTGTAGATTTCTTCATTTTTAGTCTGTATTTTGATTTAATCCCTTACTCCTTCTGATAATTAGAGCTTATTTCTAGAGAAAGACAAATTAATTTATCATTTTGTTTCACAAAACACATTTTTGCTTTCCATAATCAATATTAGATTTATTTAAGAATTTCAGACATAAATTTCATCCTTTCTTCTGGACACTGAAAACAATGAATAACTTTCAATGTCTGTCCAATAATTTATTCATTCATAAACTATAACCTGACTTTCTTTTTTTTAAAGAGACCTTGAGAAAATGTAATAACACACAAAATCTCAGAAGCCCCATATAATCTGTTTCATGACCTTGGTTTAAACTGTAAACAAGTCCGAGGAGTACTATGTGTGCACTTAAATATTTTATCTGTGAAGGTGAGCACAGGCTCCCATGCAAAGCTCTCAGTCTCCTTAATGATTCCATATAAAATAAGAGTTAAAGGACTGTAATGCAGCGTCAGCTTTAGAAATTTTCTACAGTACCTTTTACTTGAATTGAAATTCTGTGGGAATTTAGCAGTATGTAGTAATCATAAATAAAATAAATACAGATGCACGACTTGACAGTGAATCTGATGAAAGGGAGTTACATACTATGCACTATTATTTCATAACAGTTAAATGGAAAATGTAAAAACTTTTAAACAAGCATTTCTTTAACAGTTTATATTATTTTGCTTTTGGGTACAAGGGTTCCCACTGTGTAGTTCACTTTAAAAAGGAGGAAGAGAACTTACAACAAAAGCCAAATTTTGTCCCAGTTTTGGAGAGGTCATGTTAGATATCCATATTTAAGAATTAATCACAGATAGTCTGTTCAGAATATGAAATAAATAGTTTCCTATGGCCTTTTTTAGTTTTGGTTTACTCCTGAGTGGTGATACTTTTCCAAGTTTAAAGTTTGCTGTTCATTTGCCCTTTGGGATACTTTTAACATTATTATCTACTTCAGAATAGGAGATTTTTACCTTTCTTACAGCATTTATTGAAGACCTTTAGAAGTCAATACAGTATCTGCTTGTCTGTGCATGCAAACAGGCAGAAGTATCTGGGGAACATAATCATGGCAAAAGGTCATGTTTGGCTTTTATTTGAAATACTTTTAGACTATCAAGTGGTTTATAAGTCACTCAATCAATACCACAAGTCAAGGAAAACAGTTTGTTTTATCAGCATTAATATCTTGAGTTTTCTAAGACATAATATTATTTCCCTTGGCATTTTAATTGAGATTTCATAAAATCATTATTTTTATTACATCAAGCAATAATATTTTAAGTTGTATTATACTGCAACAACAGCTCGAGACACAAACAATTAGAAAAACCCTACGAAAAACACACAAGGACTTTTCTCTTGCACTGTCCCCCACTCCAGGCCAATAAGCATGAAAGCTCAGACTATAATTACCTCCATACACGTGTAAAAATAATAAGAGGGTGCTAAGAGATTCCTTTCATGCCTCTCTTTAGGTGATAGCACACTTGTGGCTGAGGAGTTGAGGCAGAATTCCATAATATCAGTATTTGAACAATCTTCTGTTAGCTGCAGATCCAGAACTCCAGCGGTGGGTTACTGTGAAATATGGTATTGTATGTTGAGTTCTGATGCACCGTAAAATCAACCGCTTTAATCACTCAAGGAGCCCTAACCATTATTAATGCCCCATTCTTCCATTATGCTTTGTCAATCTGCTTATTTCAAAAAAGAATTTAAAAAAATCTGTAATGCTATGCTATTCAGATATGTATTCAGATGAAAAATAACTTGGTTAGAACAAATGTAAATGCTCAGCCTGGATGAGCATTTTCTAAAATATTCATTTCCTTAAAATTAATACAAAGACTGAAAAACTAAAATAGCTTATTAATGGACTGAGACTCCTTACACTCTTTATAATGGAAGTCAGGTGTACAGAATCTTTTGAAAAACCTCACTAAGTACCTATCATCTGCATCTTTAGGCACTTAAATGCCTTTAAAAACTTGTTCCCTATTGTATTATTGTCAATTAATTTCAATTAGAGTTCGAGTATTGGAAAATATTCTAATGTCTTCACAGATATAAGAACAGCAGTTATAAAATCACATTATTTCAAAGGCTCTTAAGGATACACAGGCATTTAACTTTTACTGGGTATCAAATCAGCTTGGAAGAACCTATACATTAAATATCACAAAGTTTGCATCTCAACTATCTGATTTAACCTCTGTTCTTGCGAATTTAGAACCCAATTCTTGGCCCGGCACCTTGCTTGCTTAGTTGTTTCAGGCTGCAGGAACAGTGCCATTCAAACACATCTTAAGTCCTTAACAAAGCTCCCTATCTGAGTTTTTGCTAAAATGTTTGAGTCATTCTGTATACATTTATTTTACAGCACAGCCCAGAACTGCAGTGCTGGAGCGTGCCTAGACACAGCTACAGTGATCACCAAGATGAGGTACCTACCCTGAATTTCTGTGCAGCCTTTTATGCTAGAGGAGTCCAGTTTCACAGAAAGAAAAGCAGAGAATGTCTGTAACTGTTGTTAGATTTTTGGGGAAGTGTTAAGGGATATGGAACAAAGGACAAAACAGAAGCAGGGAGCCTGGCAATACTGTCCATATGTGATATTTATTAATGCATTAGGTGGGGAAAAAAGCAGTGCAGATGTGGTAAACAAAACAGGGCATTTTCTCCTCGAAAAGCCTCGGTACTGCCAATGTGCCGGGAGGGGACTTCTGCTGAATGTGAGCTCGGCAGCGAGTAGCAGCCACCCCCTGTGGAGGGCAGAGGCCCTGCTGAGGCTGGGTCCCCGTGGCGCAGGGCGGCATCTCTCTCCGAGGAGGACTGAAGCCCCGCTGGTAGCGGAAAGGCTGTGCCACCTCTGGAAGCAGCTCAGCTGTGAGCTCACTGAACAGTGTCTCATCTCAGCTTCTTACGCCGACAGAGAGTCAGAGCTCCCTGCTCCTACTGATCTTAGCGCTCGCTGTGATCCAGCAGCGTGCGCTGCTCACGCAAGCAAGGCGGCATTGCTCAGCCAGCTGGTCACAAATTCCCTCCGTGCAACGAGGAAATGTGACGGGCGACAGCTCAGAGGTTGCAGTGCACCGAAACAGAGCAGCGACTGTCGCTGGATTCCTACAGGCTTCCTCCTTTTTGCTCAAAAGCATGTAGCAAAATTAAAAAGGTTGGGCATGGCATTATGCTGTATACCTAACTGCTTTGAGCTCTTGCACATAATATGTTACTTGGTTTCAGTGCAGATTTTGGAGCTCAGCAGACGTTAATACTTGAGGAATAATTTCATTCCTATTCTGCAGAAGTTAATGTCAGAAATAGGCTCCACTTCTGTTCTTTATAGTGTTATATAATTTACTACATCTTATATATAATTTACTACATCTCCTTCTTCTAATTTGTTCTTTTCCAATTTTTTTCATCTTTCCTAAAAACCACACTCCTTAACTCCTATCTAACCCACCTTAAACATTTCACACTTGTAAACAGAACGATTGAAAGCTGTCAGATGGAAATGTCATGTCTGCTGTCAATGGTTCATGAATAATTGACACTGAGATTACCTAGGGAAAGCTGCAATTATCCTGGCTCATTAACATATGAACTAAGTCTGGTTCTGTTTTGTGATTGCAGCATTTTCATTTAACTCCTTGATGTAGGAGGTAGAAAATTCCTGGCAGGATGTTGCTTTAAAAAGAATAAATATGAATGAATAAACAAAACCTCAGAAGTATGACTATTTATCAGAATTTCAATACTTTTTTGATTTAAGCTTATAAATACTGTTTTTCTACAGTACTGCTTTACAGGGAATATCCCTGTGATAATTTTGTTTTTGTTAGACTAAGGGCTGAAGGACAGCTCTTCTTTGGAAACATGCACACGAAACAGGGGTATCCATGGCAAAATAAGAATATCTTCCTATCCGTATTCATTTTTTTTCATATATCATGAGCAGATACAGGCATCTAGTCTTGAAGCAGAAATAGGTGGTGACCTATCAGAGCACAATTAAGAAAAGAATTTGAGGAAGCCAAGTCTCCTAGCTGACAACTGACAAACTAATATCTGACAACAGCATTAACAGAGAGGGACAAAAAAATAGCTTTTACAGTTCACTACTTCTTCAAAAAGAAATCCCAAGTGCTAACTTGATTTTAAGACTAAAGTTTAGCAAATCAACATGATCACCTCATGAAGGCTTTTCCTAGTCTTGCTTTCTAAGGAATGACTTTGCAGCCTCAAAATGTAGAAGCCTGCAATTGTCATGAATCCTACAAGGAAAAGAAAGAATCCGCTTGGTGCAGCAAGTCAGCCAGTGCTCCCGATCTCTTCCATTTTGTGTTCTTTTTCAGAAGTTTCAGGTTATTAATGCCAGATTAAAATTTTCATGACAATGATACTCTGATCATGAACCTATTGCACTGGAGAAACCAAACGAACAAAAAAACCCTCCTGTACTTCAGGAAATTAGGGTATCTGCCATTGTTTAATGTTGAAAGTATAACCTTTTCAGTTGAAGAAATTGCTGAAGTTGATATTTTTATGTACATCAATCAAACTTCTCTAATCTGGGAAAAAAGTATAAAGAAACAAAATTACAGTATTTATAGTGTTAATTCAAATTGTTAGCTATTGCTTCAGAGGCAATGTATTTTAAATGCTTTCCCTTAATCGGTACGATATGACACACTCAAAATTCTTTAGCTGCTGTGCAAAGTTGCAGGGCAGCCTTGAGGTTTAGGTTACAGACCAAGTTAAAAGTTCTTTTTCTTGAAAAAAGTTCTTTGAATTCTAAGTAGAAACCATGAAGCTATTTCCCACAAGTAATTACCATTTTGGATGCTCCTAACTGCTAGTCTCATTGCCTTTAGAAATGCACCATGAATTGGAGGCCATCATATCAATCTATATAGCTGAACTATAACTTCTTTGGTATAATGAGCTCTCTTTGACAGCAACAGACAGTCAAAGTCATTGTTCATAAAGGATAACCAAGATATTGCCTCTCAAGTGTAATACACTTCATTAAAATGCAAGTCATTTCTTTAGACACACATTCACTGAACTCCAGCCCCTCATAAATCTTGTAACATTTCATTTCTTGTTCACAGTTCTGAAATCTTTAAATTGGAGCTAGTGGTAGCTTTGCTCATAACCTCAAAACACATATAAATATAAATTCCCCACTTCAATCTTTTCCTTTTCCTTTTATTTTTTGGGAAAAAATGCAAAAGGATACGACAAAATTTTGAAGAGGTTTGTACGTTTGGCCTCACAGCACACCTGCCAAAATCAAACAGTTGGTCTTCTGGCACTGTTTGAAGACCACTCCATCAACAGAAAAGTTCCTGACGTTCTGCCTAATTTTTTCACTGTTTAATTTCATATCTTTGGTCAGGGTGATAATAGCGTGGAAAAGGAGAAGTATTTCTTTCTCTTTTGTAAGGTCATTTACCTTATGTGGCCTTTACATGGTTTTCGTTCTCTCTTAGTGGTCTAAACATAACACTATCAATCCCAATGCAAACACAGAAAATAAAACAAAAAAATCCCTGAGTGTACAAGTTAAACAGGAAAAAGGGAATTTGCAAGAAACAGAGAGTTTCTGAAGTTTTCTGTTCACCTTTATGAGCACAGAATCAGTTTGAAGCTTATCTCATAATTATAATTGTCAAAGAAATACCAAAGACAATGATATATATTTCCTTCCTCTAACAATCCTTATTAATCTTCCCCTCCAATAATTTTGTATTTTTACCTGGATCCTCTACCATCTTCAAGTATTGTGTGTTTTTTGCTTCCTGTTCTACATATAGTTCCTTTAGTGTAACATCCTCTGTTCACTGTTTCTACGAAATGCAGTATGAACCTGGTAACAGATGACTGATGCTCAGATTTAGTTATTAGAGTAGGTTCAGTATTAAGCAATATAATATACATTCCTATGATGCTATGAAAACTATTCCATACCCACAGTTCTCAATGAGCATGGCAAACCTATATTAAAAAAACCCACCTTACTTAATATTTAAATTTACACCCACTGCCACACAATTCTGCATGGTGATATGTAGAAATTGTCAAATGATGATAGCTGAATAATTTTTTTTTCAGTAACCTACAGTATGACTTGAGTTCAAATATAAGCAAAACTAACACAATGCATTCAAAACCATTTGTATGTATAATCTGTATAAGCTCTCAGCATTCTGCTTGTACTCAGGCAGAATGAGAAAAGTCTAAGCAGACATTTCCCAGGCATATCTAAATTTACCTTATACTGGGAATGATTATTGCATATGTACACAAATTCATGCACAAAAATATGAAGGTGGGGGTTTAAGTGTGTGTATATGCATGCATATGTATATATGCATGTAATCTCTATAGTGTGTATATATGTATATAGAATAAATACATATATATACACACACAGAGAAATATATGTAAATAAAATAGTGTTTCTGTGCAGTTGTTGTTTTATCCAACCTGAGGGTATATTTGCAGTCTTTGGAATTTAAATGACTCTCTCTATTCAGACTCAGAACAAGATGGAAACTCTAACTGAAGATTAGGGCACAAGTCTTGCACATAGATATATCACTTATTCATGAGCACTTACATATGTAATTCTGTAAGTCAGTGGAGTGAGTATGTATCACTACAGTAGCCCTGAGTAAGTAGCTTTTAGTTTTTTATTTCCTAACAGCTAGATACTGAATACCACTCTTTAAAGCCATAATTTCACATATAGTCTAGCTGTCCTCTCTAACTAGCAAAAACCTTTTACATGGTAATGTTTCTTATTTTAAATGGTGCATATTTGTTTTTTTAATAGTGAGACAGAGAATTACACAAATATCAGTCACTGGCTATTATTCAATATGAGAGATAATATTAAGAAAAAAGGAAGAGAAAATAGAATGTAAAGTTTTCATTCTGAGGATGTAGTCAAGCTGATGATAGTCTAGCAGAAAAGACTAATCAGTACATAAGAGATTCAAGGTTGCCAGCAATTAATTCTAACAGCAAACTGAGCATATTAAGGGGTCTTGGTCAAATCCTAAGAGTCTTGCAAAAATTTAACTTAATCTTTGCCTTCCACTGAGAGTTTGCCAGGGTCTAGACCATCATCATATGGGGGAATTCAAAATCCCTTTGCAGTATTTTTTCTATCACTTATGAAGCACATACTAGACACCTATGGAAAAAAACCACAAACCTTCATGTTTTTGTTCTTTCGTAAAAGGTACGCCTATTGTTCTTGTTACCTGATTTCTTTTAGCTGTTTTAGTTCTCCTTTTTTTAGACATTCTGTTAGGTATTGGTAAACTCAACGTGTCAAACTTCACTTTAAATTTGTCATACTAGCATGTTTGCAACTGTGTTCCTGTCACTTTTTAATTTTAGCTTTCAATCAGAAACACGGTTACTTTTCAGCCGCATAATTTTACAGGCTGAGTAAAGGGCCTAATCCTACACAATACTGAAGACAATACTTGAAGACAAATTAATTTATGAGTGATGGCCCACAACACTAATTCTAACTTCTGTGAGTAAAACTTGAGCTCCTCCATTAGCCCATTTCTTAACTGTGCATTGAAAAGGGAAGAACTACAGAGACTCTTTCACTGACTATATGATGGCTGGAAATGATTACAGTCCTTAAACATAAAAGAACATAATAATGTCTCCACCTTAACCTCCTTAAGGTTTCATGATCCAATGGATGATCCTTCCCTTTCCCAAAAGGAAAGAAAGGGTCTCTAGTGAACCAACAAATGCTGCCGCTCATCTGCTGCTGTTTTCCCTGCCTGTTCTCCAAATCCAGCTTTTGCCCATTTCCTCACAGTCTAGCTGCAGAGCTGTCTGCACAGTCACATTTGTGCCCATGAAACTCTGTCAGACCAAGTATCTATTTTGTGTTTTTTCTAGTTTTACTAGTGATTACAAGAACAACCATACACACTGCTGCATTACTTTTTTTTTTTTTTTTTTTTAAATAACTTTCCTCTACAAGGACTTCATCCCTTGCTATCCAAAACCCAAAGGGAACTTTTAAAATAATTTAGTACCCATCACTGAAACAAATGAAAACATGGTTTGTGAATAATCAAGATGTTTATTCATTTCATTCAAAGCAGTATTATAATTATTCCTTTGTCTTAGCATATAGATGGAATAAACATTTAGATGAGAAATTAATACCCAAATCTCTTTATTAAGAAACTGAGATGTTCATTTGTCAAAATTTGGAGAATTTACAAAACCTGTCAATGAGGGGGGGGAAAAAAAAGGAGCACACTATTCTCAGTTATTGCAATCATTTACTAAATGTCCTTGGATCTTCTGGGCTTTTTTTTCCCCCTGAAATATTTTTGCAGAAGACAAAGGGAGAAGAGGAAGACATTTTTTTCCCTACTGCCTTTATGTGCCTCATGTGTCAAATTAATAGCAAATTTGGGTGTGGCTGTACTATCAGAAGAAGCAAATGTTAAGCAAGAGAACATTCATCTGAAACTGCCCTCTTTACTAGGCCAATCAGTCCTGACATAGTCCATCTTCCCCTGGAAACCCTTTTTTCTTTAGAAATCAAGCTATTCTATAGACTCTTTTGGGTTAACCCGTGTCATTCCTGAAATACAGTTCTCCAAAGTGGACACAGCAGGACCACAGGATCTGGACAGGATGCAGGATAATCTGGGCTAGAAGGCACCTCGGAGGTCTGTAGTCCAACCTGCTGCTCAAAGCACCCAAGGCCAGATTACAAAGGGCTGTGTCCAGTCAGGTCTTGAAAACCTCCAAGTACCCTGGGATGAAGCTGATGAGACCGGTGAGTTTGAAAGCACATCATTTACCTTGTTTTTCTCTAACTTGTTTCTTCCTAATTGTAGGCTTGAGACCTTTCCTATAATCAGTATTAACTGTGCTAACTAACTCCTGTTTTTAGTGAGAAGTGTTAAATATTAAATAATTAAATTTGCTTGGAATCATTTTCCTGATAATTTTCTTAAGTAGTGGAACAACGTTTTCTTTCACTTTCTTCTAATAACAATATACTTCTACAATTATTTGCTGTTAATCTTGATATCTCTTGTGAATTGTATTTCACGTTTGCCTTGTCTTTCTTATTTAAACCTAGGTAGTAATCTTACTATTTTCTGTGTCCCCATTTGTCTCTATGCTGTATGTTAAACAACAAAATATATTTAATTTTCCATATAGGCCATATTTTCGAAATCTGTAATTATTCTCATGTCTGCAGAATTGTGGACCAAAGCATGTACAGAAAATCTATGAGAAATGTTTGATATACAGAAAAGAAATAAAATAAAAATTAGTTCCCTCTTTGTTGTTCTTGACCTGCAAAATGTAATAAAGAATGTGTTTATAATCAAAGTTATTCTTTTACTTATAGTCAGGCTCCAGGCTTTTTTCTTTTTAAGGTTTTGTTAGAAAAAAAGAATAATTCACCACTCCAATTTCCCTTTAACTTGTTATGTTGATAGCAGAGATGGGTTTGTTGAAGCATCACAAAGTCATTTTATGTTATTTTGTTGTTGTTGTTTTATTATTAAATGATTTCTTGTTCTTTTCGGTTTTCTTAAACAAGATGATTCATATCCTTAATATTTGGAAGGATAGCTTTATAGAAATAGGTGACTGGAGCCATAAAACGGAATTATGTGTGAATGGATAAAACCAGATTTTCAATCCACAGCTTAAATATGAAGAAAATTAGAAAAATTAATTTTAAGGATAAGAGGGACCTGATGTTGTCTTCTTTTCTTAAACTATAGTTAGACTAGGTCAAACTAAAATCACAAAACAAAAAAAGCTTGTTATATTGTACGTACGAACAGAAATATGTTATAAATAGCTAATAAATGATATAAGGTTTGGCAATATTGGTAAAAGATAACAATAGCAACATTTAATTGAGCTAACTTTTAGTCTGTTGGTTGGAAAAGAAATATTTGTCCAAATAGTTTTTTATTTCTCTCTTTATTGCTAGTTAAAGGACTTTTTATTTTTTGAAACCAGCAAGCAAGCCACTTGTCATGAGACTGAAATGCATTTGAAGATTGTCCTTTAAGCCCTGTAACTATAGCATCAAAGATGGAGAGCTTTATTAGTGTTATTACTTAAGATGGTAGGATTTAGAAGCGGGCAGAACCAGCAATTGTAGGAAATATAAGTATTATTACATGTCATTGAAATGCAAACAGATCAGAAGCACCTAGAGAAGGGAAGATCCAAAGTTCCATCAAACTCAACTCTCAGATTCAACCCTCAAGCCTTGAGGTTCTTTTTCCCTTTTTATGTATCCAAAATATAAATCAGGAGGGAGGAAGGAGAAATCTACAAGCATCAGTTCTATGCAAAAATTTTTTAAGTGCGTGTGTCAACATCTTGAGCTCTTTACTTTAGAGGATTGCAAAAATAAGTAGGAAATCGGTTACTGGAGAGTAAATAATGATTTTTCCATCAGGTTTTTTTCAAGTTAATATTTTCAGTGATTTTTTGTACATATGCAAGTCAGTATGTAATACTGTGTAGTGGTTGGTCAGACAAGGGAGGTAAGATCATTTCTTTGAGACAAATCTATTTTCTTAAGGGCCTTCTTGCTAATGTAAGGATGTGTGACTGTAATAAAAAGGAACTGTACAAAAATGTAAAACCACTATTTTAAACTTTCAATATAGGACTGGTGCTTCTAAATACTTTGTTGTTTCTGAAAACATGGTGTTGATAATAAGCCAATTTTACATCTAAAATCAAAAGGGTAAACAAATGATGTGTATTGAAATCCATGTGGAACAGTATGAAACTGCAAATGACTGATCACATGTTTTCAGCAGAAGGTTAAGGAATATAAATAGGAATCGAGAACCCCTGCTGAATCTGGAGCATGTTTAACTTTATATATTTGAGTAATATTTAAAACAATGGGAACTCAATATAACATTAAGTTAGCACATGTTTAAAGGAATAAAGCTGAGATTATTCTTCTCGATTACTTACAGTTATTTGTACATTATTTTATATCATTTTATTGTCATATTCTTTTATTTTCATATCATTTCATTTCACAGTTCGTTTTTCTTTCTGATTTGCTGAACTGAATGTTTTTTTTTAATTGAAATTTTGTGAATAATGAGGTCCGGTAGAACATTCTCAACACTCATAAAATATCAGCGTGCTCCACATTTATTCAGCACAATAGAGGTCAGTTTGCAATCTGACTCATTTAAATGAAAGATATTTGATCTTAATGATTTTTTTAAGTGATGAGATATAGTATCATTCACATGTAATAAATAAAGGTATTCAGCTCAACTCAACTCATCAGAATAAGAATATTATTTTTAGAGTAGTATAAATAGATCCTGTTTTGCTAATTCACTTAAAATAAGTTAATAATATACATGACTGCTTCCTGTATCTAAATAGATATTTTGATTAAAATATTTCTGTTGTTCAGAATTTTTTACTGAATATGAAATTAATGCTATATTTGACACTTTTATATGCATACATGTCATATATATTATAGACAGTGGTTTATAGAGGAATAGATACTATACTTACTACTAAGTATATACTTCCTATCTAATGATTAAATGATTTATTTCATGTTATGATAGTACAGATGCAATTCAGGTAGTGTCAGAAAACTAAAATTTATAGCTTTGCCAATCACAGACTCAGACCTACAGACATTTTCAAGCTACAATTAAACACATAAATCAGCAGACCCACTGGCTTGGACATGCAGGAGAAAGATGTGACAGGTGCATCTACACAGGCTTACAGAAACCATCTGTAAGCTGTGTCCCGCGAAGGGGTGCAGGAAATGCACGTCTGAATTCCAGCTTAAAGGAACTCTGCCTCCAAAAGACTTGATCCAAAGACCGACCAGTCTCCTTTCCTCCCCGTCAGGAATTCAACCGCACTGAAGACCCGCTGGTCTGCTACCAGAACGTTTACCCATAAGAGGACAGGCTGCGGTCATTCAGCTGCACGGGCACCTCCTAAGTGTCCGCCTCATTCCAGCGTCCCTGGGGGTGCCTCAGGTCAGTATTGCTGCAAGCACGCACCGTCCTCTTATGAAAAAGGAAAAAAAACCACTCTGTTTCATCTCAGTCTGGTCATCTCGGGCAGATTCTTTTCTGATTCTGCCAGTTCTGGCACACTCAAGATTTTAGTCTCATGAAATTGAAATCAGTGCAAATATGTGTGTCCAGAGTGCTCTCTGCTCTGGGTCTTGAACAGAAAATCATTGCTTCAGGTAAATTCAGGTTTCAAAGCCTCTAGTCAGCTCCCCCTAGGTCACTACAATCTGTGTGGAATATTTTTGGTAATTAATGTCTGGTAACCAAAAAACCCTCAGTATGTTATGTATATAAGAATAAAAGCAAAAGCATCACCAGAACTACAGCAATTTGAGAAGGCTGGGTAAAAATGAAGGGGATGAAAAGCTGAACAATTCTTGTAGCTTTAAGACAGTAATGCTGCTGCAGATTTCTAGTTCGGAGAGTCCTACAGTATTAATTAATGTCAAGAGAGCCCCTTCAAACCATCATTAAAAATGAAGAAATGTCTGACCTGTTCGTCATTGCTAAGTGTAGTTTGCTTTCAGGCATATCTATATGGATATGTATTCACCACCAACTTTGTTTTCTTGTTTCTTGTACAAAAGTTTGGTATGTGACAAGTCAGTGGTGCTTCAGGAATACCGCTTCTGCAGGTACAGGGAACAAAAAAGACAATTAGATGGCACAGTTGTAGCATGACATATTAAATTCCCTTTTAACTTGCAGCTTTCAATTTTACACTTGAAAAAAATGCAAATGTATATTCTCGTATCAAAAGATGCAATGGGTAGTCAGATTATGACTACCAATTATATTCCAGACGTGAGGTTTCTTGCAGCAGCAAATGTTTCTTTTATAGTCTATAAAATTTTACAGGATTTAGTCTGGGCCAACCTGGAGCTGTCTAAGTTTAACTTTTTTTCAAAAACATCCTTTTAGTCAAACACAGAATACCTGTGTTTTTTTAATGACTTTGAAGCTTTTAAACGCTTACACTGAAACTTATGCTACAGAAATTTATCAAAAAGTAATACAGAAAGCAATATACTGCTTTTCCAAGTTAGAAAATATAAACTTACAGTGAAAGGGTTAGAATCCATTTCCCTCTATAATGTCACAAATAAAAGAAAAATGACATTTTAGGCTACTCCATGATGTTCATGAATTAATGTAGCAGAAGGCATTCTATCGATTATAGAGGCTTTCTCTAGGTGTCAAGTCCGCTACGCTTAACAGCTATGGCCATATAATACTGAATATATCTGCTTTTGCATTTAAACATAAAACATGGAATAACTTCTCTAACAGTTAATTAAGACAATGCCTTTATGACCTGCTAACCTGTGTTATATCTGATAGCATGGGGTTCAAAGAAGAAATGTTACCATGTCTGAGATTATCAAGGTTAGGTCAGAGACTTCTTCTGACAACCTTTACATAGATGATAGCAATAGATTAATATGTTCTTGCTACCTATTTTAAACAGTGCATACCATCAGTTGAGGGGAGATTTGCAGTGTTACAAGTTTGTGAATGGTTGCAGCAATGATCTATTTTTTATTTAGTGCAACAGTACTGATTCTTTATCTGCCTTAAGCAATGGCATCACTTCAATCAAAAAAATATCAATTCCACCAAAACAGAATTAATTGTGATCTGGAGGTTTAAATCTTGTACCCAGCAAGTTCAGAAACATGTTCATGTTTGTGATCTGGTATCAGCATCAGAAATCAGCATTGGATTGTACCTCTGTAACCTCAAATGTCATAACTGGTTATGGCCAAAAAGATACTGCCATCTACAATGATTATATTTTGGTCTGTTTTAAAGGAATTTGGGACAGACTAAAAAACATTAGTGTTAATTATTATCCATATGTATTTTCAAGTATTAACAAAACTGCTCCCTTATATTCATCTCAATCTAAGGAGGATCAAATACATTAAAAAAGCTGTTAGTCATCAGAGCTAAACAAGTAGTGAGTGTGGAAGAACTTATTTAACTGAAGATAATTTTGTAATATCCAAGAACAGATAATTAGTTTCTCTAACAGGTTATTCAAAAACATTTAGTTTTTTTCATGAACATTTAACTCTTTTGGTTTTGTTTCATTATGTTATGAAGTTCTATATGCATTCAGTGTTCAAGACCTCTTACTTTTTGATTAGTTAAGGAAGGCACATAGATCACTTCTGTTTCCTTAGGGACAAACCCACTGCCTTGGAGAGTCCCTTGCTGAAGCAACGGACAGTGTTATATTAGCAGAGGAGTCTAAGCACGGGGAAGATGCAATCCAGCCAGGTGCAATGCAGCAGGACAGGAAGCGAGGTGGTAACGGCAGCGATGACACCTGGGCCCAGAAAAGACCAAAGGTAACGTCTGAGGAACCTTCTCGTTATCAAAGTTTGCTTTCATTCTGCCGGGCTGAAAGGGTTGTGGAATTGCTCCCCAGCGAGCGGAGGGAGAACCCTTCCTCTCCTCTCTTACGTAGTCTGAGCCACGTTAGGGCCACATTAGCCAGTAGAGACAAAAGTTTCATAATTAATATGCAGATATAGCCCCTTTTACATTAAGAACCCATAAGCCCATTACAAACTCTTGCATGCAAAATTGTCTGTGAACATCAAACCCACTAAAATCCCATTGTACAAACAGTGACAGAGAAAATAAGAATAATCTCAAAGAAAATTCACGTAAGAATAGAAATATTTTGCAAAAGTATTTGTGTGTTGTTAGCTTAGTTTTCAACACTGCCAGTTTTAATGGTCAGCCACAAAGTCAAATGCAGCAAAAAGCATATATGAAACAAAACAGGTTATCATTTCACACCAATCTATTAAACAATCTTAGTTTTTAAATAAAATAATAAACTACAAAATGAACTACTACTTCCCAAAATCATTGAATTTCATAACCCTGAGTCAGATTACCAGAGTTATTCTACATCATGTCTTATTTTTTATTAGAATTACTGTTAATCTGAGAGAGGTTTTTTTCATTTTTTGGTTCAGGATATTGCATTTTTGAAGCAAGGAAGAGCTACATGATATGGAATCTTGCCAACTTCTGATTAACAATAAAAATGTTAAGAGTATTGGACTGTAATATAATGATAAGATTAAACTGTGACACAAGTTTGATTATAAAAGACCTGGTCTGAAAAAAATGTAATCCTGATATAAAATGTTATATATTATGGCTGAGGAGGAATAATAAACCAACTTATGCATATACTAAATGTTAAATATTCAATTATATTTTAAAAGTCATTCTTATCAGTGAAACACACTTGCTCTACCAAAATAAAAGTTGCATAATTGGAAATGAAAAAGTTATAGCTGGATCCTTCAGCTTTTTCCGAGGTGCCTGTTGATTTTTCTCTGGAATAACACTTGAGATGATCTTATTTCAGAAAAAAACCCTCTTTTTTTCCAGTTATTTCCTCAGAACTGTATTTCTGTAAACTTCTCCAGTGCACTTAATATTTCAGGATAAATATTTAAGCTGGCAAACTATGGATCTATATGCCCTTTTTGTTATTCTTTTTGCATAAGGAAAAAATGCAGCACACAGATTTTCCATATTCAAGCGTATACAATACTTGTTGGGTTTGATTATTCAGTTGGTTTTAAATAGGTGAATTTAATGCTTCCGGTAAAAAGTGCTTTCAGGTATGATGGTGGGTTTACTTAGGCTTTTATAGAGACATTGCTACCTCCTAATTCAGTTTCCAACACAAACACAATATATTAGCTTCTGCAGAATGATCAAATACAGTGGCTGTTTGAGTTAGATAAAATCAAAACATTAAATTTGCTGAACGGTACAAATATTTGACTGACAATTCATTTGCTCATCCCTGATTAACAATAGGTTTTGTAAAGGCCTCCCCAAACCCAAAACAAACTCTATGACTTAATCCCACTAATCCTCCAAAGCTGAAAAACCTAAAACATACCAAGTTAGTTTTGCAGCATGTCCTGTTGGTCACGGAAGTCAGCAAATTCAGGCCCTAGAAAACAAAGTGGTAAGTAAGGGGTGTAACTGAAAGCAGAATGGCATTTTTGGGGTCCAAGAATCTAACCAGGTAACATTACGGCTTGTGCATCCCAATTCAGAGGCATGAATCTAAACACTCTCTTTCCATCCTCAGGATTTAAACAGTGTAAAGTGTTCAAAGACTTGTAAAGGAAACTGGCTTTTCAAGGAAAGTGAAATAGCTGCAGGATCACTTTGGCTAGGAGGACTTGTTGGTGGGCATATTGATAACTCCTACATTTATATCCCCCTCCCCCATGTGACAGTTTACCTGATATTGTACTAACAAATTCTTTCCACCAGTGCTTTTAATTTTCTTGTTATAGCGAGAACCTCTCGTAGTTTTATGCTCCAAGCAGGAGCTGTCATTCATTAGGTACTTAAGAACACTGCGGAAGACACAATTTAGTTCAGCAGCACTCAATTTTCTTATCCAGTTGAAAATGCATACAATTCTGCAAAATGTTCATTAAAGGACAAGTAACATTCAGAAGCCTGATAGCTCTCAGTCCTCTATCTTTAGCCAAAAGACCAATGGGAAGCAATCGAGGGAGAGAGGAGTGTTTAAAAAAAATAAAGGGCAGGAAGAAAATGGCCATAACTACCCAATCAATGCTCTGAACAAGCTAACAAGTTATGCTAGGTAGCTACTTAGCTACACATTACTTATCTTGTGTGACTGCCCCAATTAGAAGGAGCTGAACAACGGACGTAGTCCCACTCTGCTTTGGACCTTTGCACCATGAAAGCATGCCACCTGTTGTCAAGGACAAATAGGTATTACTACCATTAAAAATAGGAGTATGACATTTTCTTCCCCCCACCCTAGGCATTTTAGGAAATACCATAATAAAATCCAAAAGGTTAATGGAATATATTAGGGAAAGTGGCATACCAGGGAGAGAGCGTGAGGTAGAAGTGAAGTCAAGGAATGGCTTTGCATTAAGAAGGCGCAGTGAAACCATCTCACCTGAGAGATATTCTGAAGGTTTTTCTACTGTATTCCTGTATTTCTACTGTCCGGTATTTAGCTAAATAACAGGAAAACACATTGTTACTGGGCTGTTCTAATTTTATGGTCCACTACTTCATTAATTTTCACTATTTCAGAAAGTATTTTTGTTTTTAATTCTATTCAATAGTATTCAAAGTGCCACAGATGTCATACTTGAATATTATTGTAATAACTTCAGTCTTTTTAAGGCATTGTATTGGGGTTTTTCATTAGATAGTGTGCATACCTTCATGTTTTAAATTAAAATACTCAAAGAATTTCCAGCTCACAAGGGAAAAAGATGATATTACATGCCAGTATGCTGTTGATCCTTCATAGATGTTTGAACAGCACCCAGCATTTCTTTTTCTTTATTATTAATAGTTTTCTACCAGCCAAGAAAAAATAATAAATGATTTTAAAATGAAAGAAAAACCTTTAGTTTCTCAGATGCAAATAACAGACTCAGTGAGCAGCCCCAGTTTTCATGCTTATATCCAGAGCCTATAGAAACTGGGTAGCCCTGAAGAACTAACTTATAGTTCATTAATATAAAATACAAATTATGTATTAGTAACTTTTATTAGTAACAAAGCAACCATTTCCTGTTATCCTTCTATATAATTTATTTTAACAACTTTTGTAATGGACACACGATTCCATTTTCTAAAAGGAAAACTTGTTTCATATTAAAAAAACAGATGTATTCCGATCACATAGACAGTGTTTCTGATATGAACATCAGGTAAAGCATATATCCCCAAAGTAAACTTTTCTGTGAGGAAATTAAAAAAAAAGGGGGGGGTAAACCAGGTAAATTAGTGTACTATCATGTATTTATGGGGAGATTTTTTCTAGTATTCAGAGTTTGACTCAGTCAAAATAAAAAACAGAAAAGGTGTAGATACTGCAAGCCCTATATGCTTCATAGGAATTTATGAATTTTCCCTCCCATTGACCATGGACATTTGCAATTCAGAAGCAATTCAGACTTATCTTCCATTTGTCACTAGCAAAAATTAATCATGTATGTACGTATGCATGTTTGTGCTCGTATGTGGGAGCCACAATATTTATTGCACAGTGCGATGTTCTAGAGCGTTGCTCTGACCACAGGCTGGTTTCACACTGAAGATGGGGCTAAGGAGTGGCTGGTGCTCTGCAGGAAGCTACTCTGACTGCAATGTTCCTGCCATGGAGAGTGGAAGGGGAATACCGAGCAGAGCGTCATCCTAGAAAGCAAGAATCTGCCCTTTTTCCTCTGCTTTCTTACTAAGCCATGCATTTCCCTCATAATGTATCAGATTAGCGATGCTTTAATGGAATTTTCCTGGAAGTGGAGTTCAGAATTCTCCACTCCTGTTGTTTCAAAGTTGCTCTTCTCGACATGTTACTTTAAGTGCAATAATCTAAACGTCACTTTGGCTCTTTCTCCATATATGATTGTAGTGTTCCAGTTCTACAATAGTTCATTTCTATGCAGTACTCTACTAGTTCTATTTCTCTTAATTATGAAGAAAGCAGCAAAAGGAAAACAAGTTTTAATGTTATTTTTGAGGAGGCAGAACAGGATGTGTATGACAATACTTCTGCATGCTGATCAGCCTTGATTATACCATCTACTGCAAAATCCTCCATTTGCTCAGATAAAGGAACGTAGATGGCTACTAATTGTTTTAAAAATAAGACCACAAAAGGTTCAGCATGCTTTGATTTTTGAAGGAGAACAGCTCTTCATAAACATCCAGATGCATTACACAGTGGTTAACTGAAAATACATGAGCACAGTATCTTTACAGGTTATTTTGATGTAGCTTGCAAAAGTCTAAACCTACTTCAAATGTCAACATAAATGTTAAGAGTAGCTTTAGGCTATTAAAAAAACACTGAGTCTGGGCTGATTCCATTTCATTTCATCAGACTTCACTCAATGCCACCAAAAACATAAATTTAGCTTTCACATGTAAAAAGCATCTTTATATTATTGATTAAATGCCAGCTGAACTGTGTATTACTTTTCAATGAGTTCCTTCCTTCAAAAAAATTTTGTAATCTAGTTTACTTATTTTCAACAGCATTATTGTGTATTAGCAAAACCAGTCAGTTGCACATCATCTTTTCAGCCAAATTGTTGTAATATGTATTTGCTGTACTATAATTAACCTCTTCTTTCCTCCTTATTGAACCTCAATACTTCTGCTGCACCCAGTGCCATTGTGTTAATGTGCTTCTTAGTGGCATCTCAAGGTAACAGTTTTGCTTCAGATCCCTGAAAAAGAGCTTTGTGGAATACAGAAGTATTGATATATGTGAATGCTGATAGAGTTACTTCCACTATGTGTATATGCTGGAAATAAGACTCAATCATCTGGCCAGTGCATTTTAAATTTGGCAATCTTTCTGCTCAATTGAGATCGGCAGATTGTTGAACATTCATGGGTCAGGATTTTTTATTAGGAGACTCTGGTCTTATGTTCTTGCTTAAAACAATCCATCATTGCCCTTTCCATCTGAAGAAGTTTCACGTTTTGAGAGTTAATTTACTGTATAAAGTTTGATTTGATAGGCCCTGAACCTTCTGCTCAGAAGTTAGTTAATGTTATATTTTTCCTACTCTTTCTTTTTAAGCTTCAAAATCATGGTTGATTTCCCTGTAATGAATTATTAATAAAGTAAACTGTTCCGCTGGATGAATTAGAAAGGAAACAGAATAGCAAAATAGCCTTTTCCCTTTATAGTTCATGCATAATGCTAAAACAAGAATGTGAATGTATGCACCAATGTTCAAATCTTTCACAGTCCAGCAGTGGCTATCTAGAGACATCCAGCCAAATTTAGCCCCAGGGCAAACTGGCTCACATTTCATTCAACACAGTAGAAGTTGCATACCTTGCAGCCAGAGTAATGTTATTGTATCATGTTCGTATTAGCTATATGCAAACCAAAAATGTTCAGGTTTGGGTACAGATAAACAGTCAAATAGTGAATTAGAAGGGCTTACTTAAAGAGATCGCAGAAGGAAATACCTGACCTGCTGAACCACATTAGTCTTTCACTAAATCTTTTGATCTCTTTATATAAACCTACTTTTTGTATTTATTTAGGTGATTACCACAACATTAGAAAGCAAAACAATGAATAAAAACCTAAGTCACATACAAAAGCTCAAAAGGAATACTTGCACTGTATGTGAGGAGCTAAAATATTGCTTCCATAGCAAATTATTTTACACTTGCTGCTGACAACATAAAATATTGTAGATATGCTTCCGCATGTTCCATAGCAGACCTGTTGAAATCCCTACTTTCCCTAAAAATCCCTGTGTTATGTTCCTATTTCCCAAAAGAATATATTTTCTTATTTTTAGTATACAAAGACTTCCTTAAGTTGAATTGAAAAAGAAGTAATTTTACATCAGAAGACAGGAGATGTGTGTTTCTTGATACATATTTTATTAATACTGAACTCACCTTTACCTGAAGAATCCTAAGATTTCTTATAGAAGTAAATATGCAACATACATAAATTTGCATAACTATTATCAGTGTGCTCCTACAGCCATTCGTGTTACCTTTAGCTAGTTTTACATTTCCCAAATTTAGCAAATTCCCTCTATGTTTTCAAAATTCTGTAAGCAATTTCTTCACCCTGTTCTCTGGATAATAAATGAGAATTCCTCAAGGGAACAAAAAAAAAACCCTTGTACCTCTTGATTCTAAGCTAATAGTCCCTAGCATAATTTAAGCATCCTGAGAATATAATTACATAAATGAATTATTAAGAGGTAGATTTATAGTATTTTGGCCATGCTGTTAAAAGCTTACAGACATGCTTTTTCTCTGAGGGAACTGGAATGTATTCTACTTTGCATTCAGAAGGATACATACACATTCATGCAGTCCTCAACCCGACCTACTCCAGGGAAGTGCGAGAAGGCTGCTCATAATCACTAGGGTCACCTCTGCTTCGAGTTTTAAAGGTTTTTGTAGGAAAGTCTCTAACCGCTTCTCTCAGTTGCAATACCTCCTATAGAGGACCCACAGTAGTAAGAAATACTTCTCCCTCAGATTTAACTCTCTCTTCTGTCATTCTTAGCATTTGTCTGGGTTCCTGGCTCCATACCCTACGGTCTTTCAAACATTTAGCATCACATTTACCTGGAGAAACTCCCTCACACATACTGAGAAACATTCTTCCCTTTAACTTCAGTTTACCCTTTTTTTTCATTTACTGGTAATAACTTTCTTTTGAAAGTCATTAGAAGTTGCCATCTTTAATTCTTAAGGCGCAATCATGACAAAATATAATTTGATATTTCTTTACATCTAATATTTTGCATAACTAAAACTGTTTTGACATATGTCTGTTTCTATATTACCTTGTAATGAGAGCATCTTATGATTGACAAATACTGGTTTTTGATTTTTTTTCTTAGAAAAGTAAAGAATTTATGTTAGAACAAAATCTGTTCTTTTAGCGATCAGAGAAAGTAAAAAAAGAACTTCACATACAAAGGAATAAAAATATAATCCTGCAGCAAGATCTATGAACCTATTTTCTACCCCTGTTTTCTTACATTCAAACATGCATTACCACTTGTGTTATCAGAGCCTGGATTTTCTTGGCTATACGCCTGATTTGGAAAAAGGAATTGTAAAGCATTATGCAACAAATAATGAAGCCCTATTTGTGATATTATCGATAGCTTCTTTCTGATATCAGACAAGAAAAAAAGACTATTCCTTCCATAACCTGGAGGAGAAACATCTTATGAGAAAAAGCAATCCCTTGCAAAAGCCCACTCTTCACCAAAAAACACATGCTCAAAAATTAAAAGCTAAGATTTTAGAAGTTTCTTCTTACCTTTTGCCTCTGAGTTCTCAGCCTTGCAGGGCTTTTCATGATCATCTTTCTTACTAAAGACAGACATAAGATTTTTCACTATATGAATTCTGAAATGAGGATGTGCTCATTTAACTCCAATTTATTTGCAACCATAGAGATATGTGCAATAAAATTACATGCTAGGCAGGGTTAAAACTGTAAATGTTTCAGTGCATGTGAGGAACATTTTCAAGAAGAAAACTCAGTGACCTGAGAGTGCCTTTCTCACTGAATATGATCCTATTACTCCAGTGTTTTTTTCTGTTTTTTTTTTTTTTTTTTTTTTTTACAATATGAAATATCTAACCTGTGCTAAGTAAAATTCTTTTTTTTATTATTATTGCAAAGGCATAGCTGTGGTAATAAATAGCAACAGGAAAGTGTATCTGGAAAAATCAATAATAAGAGCAAAGGTGTGAAAAAGCTCATCCTTTGTCACTGCAGTTTGGTTACTGAGATAAACAGGAAAGCTAAAGAATAATGATATACCAAAAGCTGATCAGAAAATGAAAGGCAGGTTATTTCAATGAATATTTTCTCTACAAAGTTAAGAGTTTTCTGGAAAATAAAAAACAAGAGTAATAACAACTCCCTTTGACCTACAGCGTATTGGCTAAAAAATAAAACGTTTTGATCGTGAATTGATAGTGGGATAACTCATAGAAGCTGCAATTATATTTCTCAGTACTTCTATTCCATTCTTTGTGCCAAAGTTCCTTGTTAGATTATACCTGGTTTTCTCATGGTTTTCCTTTGAAGATTATGACAGCTTCATGATGATAATGCATGGTAGGAGTTCAAGCCTCATGAAGGACCCCAGTGGCATATAGAAGATAATGAGTACATTCTTACAGAATTATTTCATTTACTTCAACCTGAATCCTTGTCTGTTCTCATGTCCTCTTCCCCAATATTTCTGAAGATACCAGGAATAATAAATCTCAAATTCTCTGCATATTTCACGTGGATGAGACAATATATTTAGCTTTACATGGTACAGATATAGTAATAAGCTAACCATATTTTTAGTCCGTATTTAAACATAATAAAATTTAAAAAGTGATTTTCCTCCTCCCATTTTCAGGCCACCTGTAATGCAACTTTGTATAAAAATAGCTATGTCCTTGAGCACAAAAAAATTCTTCCAATGTCAATATTAGAGTAATGTAAACGTTTACTATTTTTCAGTTCATGGTTACCTACTTAATTTCATACTTTAGAAAACAAATCAAGAAGTAAAATATGAATTGTTTTGCTAAGTTTTCAAAAATTCTGATCTAGAGGCTTTTCTACTTAAAATTACTCATTGTAAATCCTTAAAATCTACTTGATATTATTCCTTACAAAAAGACATCCATTTATGGATGCCTATCCCTTTAAATTTATTATATGCAGGAGGTAAGTTATCATTACTGTTGGAATATAAACGTCTGGATTTCTTGACTTTCTGAAAGTTACAGTGTAATACATTATATAATTAAATTAAATGAATATATACATTTTATAAATTTGGGTTTTATTAAAGCCCACAAACACTCACAAAACCAAAAGGCCTGTAAGTACAGAAGTGCTAGCTGTATATATTATATATGTTCAGAACATCTCAGTCTGGAATAAGGTAGATGATAAACCCCAGTTTTGAGACCTTATTGTGCCTTTTATATAGTATGGCTTATCTTAAAAGACTCCTGCACCAGCCTGAATTTGAAATCAGCAGCTCAGCAACTGTCAGTGCAAGGAACATTGTTTAATTAACCAAATGTAGTTTGACTTTGTTGGTGCTCAGCTCCAAATGCAAGCCAGTCACTGCAACACCCACCAAAGTGTCATCAATATATCCAGAAGGTAATTAAATATAATTGAAAAGAACAAATAGGGAAAAGGAGGTTTTCAAAGCATTCACAAACACAGGACTAACAGGGTGAGCTACTGAAAGCTGAGACCATGCTGGCTTTAAACCAGTGAGCTGTTCAGAGGTAAGCCAAGGACTCATTTTTATTTTTCTGCATTTGTTATATGAACTGCCACTGCAAAACCTCCCAAGAGCATAAGCAAAACACTTCTATACACATCCAGAGACTACCACTGTCATGACTCTGACTGCTCGGATAAGCCAATTCTACCTCTTAGCAGCCTGCTCTAGTCTCTCGTTGCCTCTGTTGCACTCGGCTAAGGTGGCTGAATTGGCTTCTGCCCCTAAATGCTGCTAAATCCAAAAGGGATCATGTATCACAGCTCTCAACCACTGCTGTTCATAGATCAGTATATAAACACAGACTAAAATCAATGATGATTTGCATTAATACGCTAGATTTTGAATTGCAGCACCTTAGGACCAGACCCACTGCTCTTCAGCCAGTTTTGGGACTTGCAACCGCCACTCAATGAATGTGATGGACAACTGGAGGTGATAACCTCTTAAATTGTCCTAACTTGAATCTGTAAAGCTTGTGAAACAGAACCCATTAAAATCTTTTCTCTTAATGCAAAAGCAGAGTCTAGCCTTTCCCTTCTACGTATTCTACCTTTCTACCCTTCTACTTCTAAATGAAAGTATCTTTATTCATACCTTGTGTCTGCAATCTTGTTCTTTCCATCATCCCTGTTTTCTTCTTATTTTCCTCAATTAAACCCCAAATTAACAGCTGATAGTTTTTCCTTATCTATTGTTCAAGCCTTGTCATTTTGTTTAGGTACCCTTTACTTTCTGTACTAAAATAAATCTTCTCCTTTTGACTTTACACAACCTGAACAACATATGAAAAAAATACAGTGAAAAGTTCTCAGCTTAACAAGTTTAACTGCACTCAAGGTTAAACCAGCTTGGGGCTACAAAATAATTTTCTCCCAGGCTGAATTGCAGGAATTTTTAAATATTTTTGCTTTTTCTTATAGCCTAAAGAGTTGCTCACTTCACAGGATCTCCTGACATTTTTGTCTGACAAATTCCTCCTTCCTACTGCTTCAACTTAGGTTATCAGTGAGCCCCTTGATCTTTCCCACTGCCACTGCATAGCTTTTGTAGCTTTTTTTGCATTAAAAACCTGTTTATTACAGAGTTTCAGTGTCTGTATTGCAGCTTGCTGTATGATGGGGAAGGTAGCAGCTCCTGCAGGCTTCAACTTCAGGTAGAGGGAAGAGAAGTATGGATGCAAACAATCTTCCCATTCAAAACAGGCTTTGGTTTGTGTCATGTACAAAGGCAGAGTTCCCAACAGCAAACGATTTATAAGCTGTCAGTTCAGGTACCTCAATTTCTCAGAGGTACTCACGCTGTTTTCCAAAACATATTTTGGCCAGAGATTGACTATAGTCCCGTGTAAACCACCACATGAATCTACCAAAGACTTAGTCTACACATACAATTCATCCTGGAGAAAGCCAGTTGCATAAAAACATCTGCATGAACATAATGCAGCCAGATTAATTGGAAGAAATCCAGATGTTTTGCTCCTGCCTTACCTATACATCATTTTTCATTTGAGAAAATTATACTGTAGCTGTGTTCTTGTGCCTGCCTTTCCACGCTGAAGGTTACTGGTGGTCTATCTGACAATTTTTGTAGCAGCTCACCCTATTTTACTAAGGTATTCCTGCAGTCTCTACTGTGGACTGGACACGATGCCCTTGTGCCTTATGTGTGTCTTGCTTTTTCACTGCAGCAATCCACACCACTTTGGTAGTACCTCGAGTATTTCACCCGAAGGAAAGAGGAACTCTTCTTCCCCACCTGTCTGTGGGAAAGCACAAACAGGCAGCAAGCTATGAATGCAGGTTACCAGGAAACCATCACCATTTCTTTCCCTTGAAAGCCTGAAGTGTTCTACACAACACAACACAACACAGAAACATCTGAACGTGCTGCTGGCAACAGGAGTGGAACTTCAGAGACAAAAAGTGTAATACTCATAATATTACATGAAAGGACTGGCATTTTGCTGTTTCCTGAGTGGGTGTCCTCTTCTACACATTTAAGACAAAAAAGCAGTGCTATTTTAGTGAACATTATGAATATGTACCTTGCAAGATTCTACTTGGCTTTGCGCTACAGGTATTTGTGATTTGCTTACATGGATTAGTGTAAGGCTGCCTGAAGAACATTAGATGTAATCACCAACCTGACCTCATCAGAAACAGTATTCCCTTTCTCCCTCAACCTGTGCCCTTCTAATGTCATTAATTACGTATTTGGCCTCATGCAGCCTCCTTAACGATAAATGTAATGCAGTGCAGCAGCAAAATGGTATAAAAACCATATCTATCAGCTCTGGGTAAATAGAATGAAAAGTGAAAAAGCATTTTCTGTCTTCAGGGAACAGACTCTGAAAATGGCAATTCAAAATTCTATGCCACAGAAACAAACAAAAAAACAATGCTCCAAAAAATGACTAAGAAACTCCCTCCACTCTCTCACACCAAGAAACAGGAAACAAAGAAAAAAAAAACAACTTATTTTCTGCCAAACAACAGAACAATATGACTGTGGCATGGGTTTGGGTTTTTTTCACCTTCTACAGAATATTAATACTCTCTAGAATACATGTTAACTACGACCTGAGGGTAAAGGAAGACTTTTGAGAATGTACCCAAATGAGAGAAGGCAGTCTTTACCAGGATATCTCCAGCATAAAAAAGAAAATAAGTTCCCAACAGCTCCCAGAGGGGGTTTTAATGTGTGGATCAAAAGCTGAAGAGTAAGGGAGAGTTACTGACACAATGAAAAATACATGTGTGAAAAGAAAACAGGTATGAGCAGATCTTGCTTAAAATCGGTGAGTCTTCCTGCAACTTCAAATGTTCTTATGGGTTATTAGTTAACCTAATGTCAAAAATCTATGAAGACAAACGAGATTTTCTAAGAAACTCTTGCATTCTCTCTTGTCAGCAAAGGCACACTATGCTCAAGGCCACATAAATTTGAATCTGTTTAGAACATCTGTTTTATATCTGTGATATAAATAATGTTGCTGTGGTCAGAAGACACTGTTCATTGTCCATTCACCAAATACTGAGGTTCAGTCAATTTTCCATTTCTAATGGTACTTCTATTGAGAAGAATAAATGAGGCCCCATAGAAGTTTCCCAACTAATAAAATTTGAAAACAACTAGCAATTAGCTCCCAATCAAAAAAGAAAAAACTCAGAAAAATGGAAAACAAACAAGAGTGTTTGCAAGTTAAACAGTTATGTAACTCTTTCAAGTTTTTAGCACATACACATAATTTTAAATTCTGTGGTTACGTCTACTAATTTCAACGGGAATGTTCCTAACACATTACCTTAAGCATGGGTAGGTCATTATAGAATGAAGCCCTGAAAAATATTCTATACTAGCATTGTTGTGCATTACACTAATCAAATTTTCAAATGTAAATGCCCCACAGAAAAAGCAAATAAAGTAAGTCTGATTCATTTTAGTCCTATTTTTAAAGCACTCTTGTAAGTATCTCCCTCAGGCAATGAAAGAATTTGCAGAGAGTTTTGGTGAAACATTTAAAATCTCACTTTTAATGTTGTGAATCTTACTCATTTGAATTGTTTCAACTTTACAGCATTTTAAACACACAGAAGGAAGCATATCAAATTCAAAAACTTGCTGCTTGATCTCCACCTTGATATATGTCAAATATAAAACACTAAACGTGGTGTGATAATGGCTTCAAGACAGAGAACAGGAGAATATTATTAATGGAGCAGCTGCTTCAAAATACACAAATACTGTGTGAACCAAAAAAAAGACATTTCCCACTATTCTACCATAAACATTATAGCTGTATTACTCATTTCAGTATTATATGGAGCAATCTACTCATGGAGCAATAATGCGATGACTTTTTCTCCTGGAGACCTAATTGTCCCTGAAGTATCTCTAATCCTTTTGACAAACCAAAATATAAACAAGTTTTAACTTACACATTAGAGTTTTTCTTAAAAGCTGAAGGCAATATAAGGAATTAAGATGATGTAGAAAGTATGATGCCAAAAAATATTTCCCTAGGCAATTCACAGAAGCCAGAACTCGATCCTAATATACTCCAATGCAAAAGCCAAAGAAAGGTAAACACATTTTTAACTATGTGTAGGATCATATTATTAGGGAGTCTATTAAACAAACCTTCGTGGTCACATGAAGACAAGTGTGTAAATTCTAAGTTTCCTTAATATTGAAAATAATTTTTGCAACACTCTTTTTTTTTGGTTTCAGTTAGGCAGAGATGGAAGAAATCCAACAAATACAATGGTACAGAAACCCCAGAAATTGTTTCTTCTTCCTTTGAGCAAGGAGTATTATTTGATCAATGAAATAAGCTTTGATTTCTTCTGGTTTTACCTCATTTTTTCTGATGATTATCTGTCTAGAACTCGTTTATATTCTTTTGAAAAAATAATGTATTTGCAATGACAAAAATTTTCCAACCAAGTTAAAACATATGTAAGCTTTTTTTTTCCTCTTTTTCTTGCTAATAATGTGGACAACTGAAGACAGTTGATCTAAGACAAATCTTTTATTTAATCAAAAACTCATAACCTCTGGTATTCTTTCATTATCAGGATTCATTGACTCTAATCATCTTTAGTTCTGAAACCCTGAGGGTACAGGATAACAAGAGTTAAGCGAGTTGCTTGGGGAAAAATCCTTCTAAGAGTAAGTCTAGTTGTCAATATTGAAAAGATAATCTAATAATCTATTATCCCACAGAGATTCATATTTTAATTTAACTTGGCTAATTAGACCTACAACTCCAAGGATCTACAAATACCCTTTAATGCTTTTGATGTTAGAAATCTGACTGAAAGGAAAGCTGCGACATTAGTTTGTTGGAGATTTAGACAGTCTCTTTGTCTTCTAAATATTTAATGATAAAAAAGCAAGTCCTTTGAGGAAGCTTCATCTTCTAGGTCTCTAAAAAGAAGGTCAAAATATGTCTCTCATTAGGTCCCTTGGAAATGAGTTTGATACAACTGCAAAGATAAAGCTTAATTTATAAGTTTGATCAAAGACTAGGAAGCTGAGGTAGGAAATTCATCAATGGAATAATAAAAACAATTACACCAAAAAGTTAGCAGTATTTTGATAGTGGCCTTTCAAGGTTCCCTAAAATATACACTCCAGGAAAAGATCCACTCACCAGCTTTAGATAACTAGAGTTTTGAACTCATTTAGCCACCTTTCTTACACGTCCATTACATAAACAAGAAGAAATACAACAATCTATTACTTTTTCTCACTTCAACTTTCAAACACGTTTTGAGGACACCGCTGTTACTGACAGGTGGCACCAAGGAGACGGACATGCGACTTGCACTGTAATGGCCACAACAAGAAGAACAGAAGTAACCACATAACTTCTGTATCACTTTGATAAATTTTTTTGTTTAAAAAGAAATGTAAACAAATCCTTCTTGTTAAAAGACAGCTTAGGGAATGTATAGCCTTGTTATGTGATAATTTTCATTCTCTGTCATTCAGAAACATTCATATGATTAATTATAAAGTTATTATTAATTAAGTTAGGTATGAGCACCAGAAGTTCAAAAGTTTTTTGACTACTGTTGCTCAGCAAAAGCCAGAGACTAGGAATCTGTTCATTCCCTCGTCTTGCAGCTGGTTTACATATTCTCCAATCCTGAAATCATCTAAAAACATACCAGAACAGGACTCACAGGGTTGCAAGGTCTTCTGAAGGTTACATGGAATTGCTACTATGTTTCCAAGCTAAGCCTTCATCTCAGTCATCTCAGTATCCATAGTTTAAAACCAATTACATAGTTTAAACAAATATTTAAATGTTCTGATGAACATTTCATTCAACCATGTCAATAAAAATGTTTTGTCAAATTAGATGACATATGAGCTATGTCATAGAAATATGATCAAACTGTCCATTGCAGGTTGCAAGAAAGGCCCAATATCTCACACTGACCGTTTGGCCTGCAAAGAAGTGCAACTTTCTTCTTTGCAGCCTTCTGTATCACACCATACTAACATTAGGCAGTGAACAGTGTTAAGGAAACTTCAGATAGAGACGGCAGGTGGATGTGCAACTGAAGCAGGCTGATAAATCCAAATAGCCTGCTGTTGGCACCATGGAGGCTTACCGGCTTCAGATGTAAATCTGTGGGATTTATTAGCTTGGACATGATTCCGTATTCATAATACTGCACTGATTTCAGGCACAAGCTGACTCAAACAAATCCATTTTGAATGCACTTCTGGCCAGTGTTCCCAGTTCAGACCTGACTTGCTTTCCTCCAGGTCAGTCGTATCGGCTGTGCTCACCTCCTCTGCAGCTTTCTTCCCTTCCTTGAGGTAGATACAACTTAATGCCACATGCAAACATGGCTGACAAGTTATCCCACAGCCTTCCTGCTATAATATATAGAAATTGTACATCTGAGGATGTCATATTCAATCAAAACTTTTTTTTTATGTCTGCAGGTTGGAAGGAATGAAATACATTTTTCAAATTCGGTATAAAAAAAAAGAAGTGAATAATAATAAATGAAAAATAGACTATGATGAGCAATGAATGGTCTCAGGTGGTAATTAATATGCTGTCTGGATACTGCAAGTAAATGAGTTGTCTAATACCTAGTGACTGAAGCAGAAAAATAACATTTTAAAAATAATGCAAAGTTTTTAGGTGCAATGAAATTCTGAAAAAATCATCAATTTTCTATTAAGAAGTCTCTTATTATGATCCTTTATGACTGCATTTCAGATCTTTTCCAACTGCTTTATAGTTATACTGGGATAATTTAATTTACCTACTTTTACTAGGTTTTTCTTTAACATAACATTACATTGAAAGTCTGTTTGCTCTCTTTATTCTGCAGTATAGGTGTGAGTGACTGAACTCTGACTTATGTGCATAACTTATTTATTACAATCCTGATTAAATATTTAATGCTACAGACAGGTTATGGAAATTGTTATGAATTGCTGACCGTGGTGGGTGTAACAGCCACTTGTCATTTATGACAGACATAAAGAACCATTACACTCCTTCATGTAATTAGGCAGCTGAAGCAATAACTACTGGACAACTCAGAAACAAGACACCATCTTTCTCCGCTTCCCCATTTACCTTCAATTCTGGGAGCTAGCTAGGCCCAAGTATGCAATGAGTTCAACTAACTATTGTTTTGGCAAAGTCAGTAAATTAGAGTATAAAGCAGAAAGGTGAAAGGAAGTAAGGAAGCACAGAACAGTCTGAGCAGGTACCAACCACACGTACCTGAGAAAGCGTTACAGGAAAGTCCTGACTTTTGGGCTGTGTGATGGTCACAGGAGGTCGTGGAGGCCATAAACAAAGAACATCCTGTTTTCTGAATATTCTCCAAGTCAGGGATATAGGATCTGGGAAGCTTCTTACACATAAATTGTAAGAATTGTTAGAATCAAGCAATACCTGATTCTAGCATTTTCTGCTGAGAACACCAATACACAAAGACCAAACTTTAGAAGACACTTCAAATAGAGGTAAAAATAACTAAGTTACCCTACCTCCTTATCCATTGTTCTCTTTGGGGGAGAGTCACCCCACTTTCCACTGATAAAAACATTGCACAAGTGATTCCATAAAATGTTACATACAGCTCAAAAATGAGGCCTGGTGTTGTTACTTAGGAAGTGTCTGAAAGGAATGATGTCTGACAGTCATGGAGTGAACCAGATAGTATGACAAAGGAAATTGGGAGTCATTAAATTGCAGAGAGGGAAAAAGATGTTGTGGAAGAAAATTAAAGAGCTAAAAGGCGCATATGCCACATAGAGCACAAACAGAACTGGGGAAAATCCTTTTGCATCTCCCTGTGAACGATTAAAGCAGCACATGTTGAGTGAGAAATGTTTTGAGAGGGTTTTTTTTGTTTTGTTTTGTTTTCTGAAGGAAGATTTTGCAAAGGGTTTTGTGAGAGTCAGTATCAATTCAGATAAAAGTGTCTTATGCAGGCTTCCTGTGAGCCATTTTCTTGTTTCATTATTTTATTCTCAAAGAAACAGTTGTGTATTTTCTCCTTCTTTGAAGAGGAAAGAAAGACTATCAACTACCAGACAAAAAAAGTCTTTGAATTAAAATTAACTACAGTATTTCAAGCTATGATTATTAAGTTACAATCTTCTGTTCCATCAAAGAAATGAGTCAGTATAAACCCAGTATCACTTATTAGTTCTCCTTAAAAGTGGCTACAAATGTAAAGCTGGCATAAATCGGTATAGGTTCCTCAGCTTCTGTAAAGCTATACTGATATATGCTGGATCTGCTCACACCACTCAGTGACATAAAATCTAAAATTTATTTACTAAGCAGGAAAGATAAGAGTGCATGGTAGCAATGTCTATCCTAAGACTTTTGTTCTGCAGCACTTCCCGCTCACACAAATCAAGGCTCCCAGGCCTCCGGCCCAGTTTTGACTGGCACCACGGATGCAGGAGGACAGGGCACTCACTCCAACCCATCAACACGTCAGGTCCTGACTGGTGATTCAGCTCCTACGCGTAGCAACTCCACTCAAGTCTCAGCTTTCTATGCATGACAGACGTCTGTGGACGTGTCCCCCACCTCTCCAGGGGGCAACTGCTCACTTTATTTGCCTATTGCTTCTTTGTTTTTCCTGCTCATACTGGATTAATCTAGTCAGTCAGAGCTCACTAGATGTGACCAAGGCCTTAATTATGAGAGGCCCTTTTGGGTAGGTTTCACCCCGTGACACACTCAAAAGTGTTAGACAATGTATAAGGCTCACTTCTGTCTACATAAATTTACTTTTCACTCAGATAATTAAATCCAAACTTGGATAGTCCTAGAATTTAGGACTGTATTTCAAGTCAAGTTTTAGGAAGGACACTGTGGAAGTAAGATTTTCAAACAACTAGCAAGAGACATCTAATAGTAAAAGACTCCACCTTCTAGGTAGAGCACAGTAAAAAAAAACTCCTCATGCTTACTTCACTTTCCATATAAATAAAATCAGATTAATAAGCAGTGACTCATCTACCACTCTGCAGATAGAACTCCACTGGAAAGCACATTCTTGAAGGAAAAAAAATTAAGCATAAAATTAATAAATCTAATAAATTCAGAGTTTCCACAGAATTGGCTTATCACATAATGAGAACAATGTTTTGTGCTATCTTTGCTCATTTGGATCACTGAACCACAATCCTGAAGATAAGTGGTTTTAATAATTTCCTTTTATATGTATATTCTGGACAGTGTGATTCTGATTCCCGAACTTAATTTGAGAAGAAGAGATTTCAAAATATGCAGGAATCTTGTAGTTTGGAACTCATATGTTAAAAGGCTGTTTTTTTCCCCCCTCTCCCCCAGCGAAGTGGGAAATTACATTCACAAAGTATTGAGTTGATGTAGCTTCTGTGCCAGACAGGAAAATGCCTTATTCTGGATGGTGAGAAAGGTACACATATAATTAATACTCTTCAAACGTCAAAGCTGTAATTTAACATCATAGATACTGATCATGTAGGTTATCATAGTAGGTTACTTAGATATTTATTCTATTAATAGCAATACCAGACAGTGGCACAAAAGCAAAATTTAACCATAAGCTGACGGATTCCTGCCTCCTCTGAAACACTACCTTCCACATAGCTAAACTGCAGTAATTTTAATGTGTTAAAGGCCTTTACAAGTCCTTTACAGGAGTGTGGAAAAACATAATGCAGTCTCTTTGCAAAACTGCTTTAACAAACCTTACTGTCTAGGATGGAAGAGTTTATGCAGTTGATTAACTACGTAAATAAATGGATTAAATAAACAACACAGCAAAAACCAACATAGCAGTGTTGAATGAACATCCAGAAATGCTAAGCAATTATTTAAATTTTTGAATATATCATGTGGTAAGAAGTAGAAAAGAATCCAGAATTTGCATGTGTTCACCTGCAACTATGAAATTATCAAAGAAAGTTCATCTTGGACACAAGAAGGCACATCTTCATTGTTCATTTTACCAGTCTGACAAAGGCCAGGGCCCACTGCCAAACCTGCTACCCATCCCTGCCATAAAGCTCTACTTCCAAATAGCAAAGGGCCTTGTTAAATTTCCCAACTTCGGGCACCCTTAGAATGTGCAAATTCTCCTTTATTAGGTGTCCACAAAGAGCGATGGGAGGAGGTCTGCAGAGGTATGAGCTTTGCATCGCTCCACGTGCTCTGCAGAGGGGCCCCATTCACTGCTCAGCTACAAATGCTTATCACCAAGCTATCTAGCTGGATGACAGAAACAAGCACATGAAATTGGGAAATTAACCTGAAGCGAACAACCACAGAGGTGATCCAGTATCCTTCAGAGCCCTGTAAAAGCCCAGAATGTGTGGACAAAACTAGAGTGTATTAATTCTTTCAACTTTGATCAAATATACTACAAACTACACTCCCTTTCAATCTGTTCTGTTGCCTCTTCCAAACTAGAAACGAATCTGCTCCTGAGTCCAAAATTCATAACAAGAGAACAGTCAACAGGATGAATATCTCCATATATGAATATGAAAGATGAAAAGCAGTTAGAGATGCTTACACTACAAAAAAAATGCACAAACAGTTGTCCCTTCTCCGTTCACAGATACTTTTGTCATTTAAGGTTCTGACCACCTTTCAATGTTACACTTCTACCTACAGTGATATGTTATTGCTTGTTTGCACGGCGTTCTATGGCACTGTAGGATAACAGTAAAAAGAGTGTGTGATTAAGCTTTACAAGAATGATTTTTCATAGATGGGACATTATTAACTGATAGTCAGAATTTCCACACTAAAAAGTGCTTGTATGTGCAGTCAGTCTTATGTTCAACATAGTCTCTTGTGCTTTATCTGATCAAACACTTAACACAGTCTGAAAAGGAAGTATCATGTAGCAGAAGAAACCTTCTTGGGATCAACTCATAAAGTTAAAAACAAAATTCAGAGAAAAAGAATCATCAAATAATAATAATTTAGGGGAAAGTAAAGTTTGCTCCACAAGAAGACAAGGATAAATACACTGAATAAATCATTCTGTGAAAATTATTCACTCAAGTCTGGCACAAATAGTAAATTTTACATGCCCACAAATTTGAAAAAGCATCTTGTGCCTCTTTCACAGAGACTCCTCGCATATGTAAAACTTGCTTGTATGTCAAATTCTTTCTCAAAAAATGACAGCAAAAAGGGCTTGTCATGTACAGCATCTGCTTTCAGATAATGCAGCTGTATCATTCCAATCATTTTCCCCACTGATTTAAATGAGGAAGGAATCAAGCGTACAGCCATCACTGTGCTTATGACAGTGCTTTGCTGTGTCAGGAAGTACAAAGTGTCTGCAGGTATACTCTTTAATTACGAATTTATGTGCTGTAAATAAAGTCACACCAATTGGCACTAGCTAACACATGGAGGTGCAAATTATTCTAATAGTTAGGCTGTGTTATAACAGACGGTGCTCATAAAGCAGACAGAACAGCACAAAGGTTGTTTTGCTTTCATCGGCAAAGTAAATATCATTATTTTGGTAAACCAGGTAAGTAATTTTGTCTAACCAGGGAGAGTAAGGGGAGGTGGAGAATGAAAACCACTGACACATTTTCTTCTGATATTTTAACAAAAAGCAGTATTCAGTCAAATGGAACACATTAAAATTATCTCAAAAAGCAGACAATAGCTTTCCTTTGATTGCTTGCCTTAGTCTAAGAGTGGTATGAAAGTTATAAGAGTAATTTGTATCAACTTCTTACTGTGTCACCTCATTTCAGGCCCATGTTAGATAAGTAGCAATAAACTCTGGGTTAGAGGACTCCACATTATAACCATTAGTACAAATTCTAACAGCACCCAGCTGTTGAAGATTACACTAGACAGTTACTGAGATTTAGACAGGCAGCTTTCTACTGATTTAGGAAACATTCTTTAGACTGTTTTATCATTTATTCTAAATGATAAAATATATAAAGCTAATTTTATGAAGAGCACTCACGAATCACTTCCTTTCTATAGGTACCATAATGCTCCCAGTAGAATGCTCTTCTTGCACTTTAATTCAAGGTAATGATGTTGTTGCATCTTCAGTTGGCACTTAAAATGCAGTTTAATGCCACATCATCAGTCAAAACTTCAGTGTGATTTCCAAAGGCACTAAATTATCTGCAAAACTGAGCTAAGAAATGAACAGCTTTGATGTATTAGAACTTTTCTGGAATATTTTAGGCAATTTTTTTGTTTTTGTTTTTCCTCAGGATTACTGAATGAAGAAGGCCTTCCTACTGTGTGAGACAACCCATTTGCAGCTATGCAAATGCTCTGAGTTTCATAGGAGGTCTAAGTGTGAAACGATGTAATTGCGTTCCTCTGTAATGACTTGTATGGAATATTTATAAAATGTGTCTTTGACGTCCACTTCTCCTTTATTTGTAACTAATGACTTTGATAAAGTGCTATATTTATTTATTTATTTATTTACAGCTTTCTGAAACAAAGTATCTGATATAACAAACCTAATCTACTGGACATTCAGTAAGTAAATGAGGTTCTTTTTCTGAAGATCAGATCTGAAAGTTCTAAATCAGCTGTTTTTTCCTTTTTTTTTTTGAAATAAATGGGGATTGGTGGTAGTGTTTCTTGGATCTGCAGGGGCAGAAGACCAAACTCTAATTCCTACTCACTTTCTTTTTAGCCCATCTTAAATAATGATTAAAATACCTGCAGAGATTAATATATGTGTTCCGAGTTTTTTATTAGAGTTTAATAATAACTATTTTTATATCAATCACTTTGCTTTTATTTTTAGTCACATATGTAGCAGACCCCCTCTCCCGCAAAAGTGTTAAGAATCTTCCTTTTTTTAAATTGAAAACCATAGATAATGTAAAACTAAATGAATGTGTTTTATGGGAGAAGAACAATTACTTAAATTTTCTAGTATTTCCAAAATTTCACCAACCAGTTTTTACCTGATTTATTTACTAGAGCAAAACATGCATTCTAGCTAATAGTTAACTGTATATCTTTTCCTTACATTATATTACACAAAGCCTTAATAGAGGATCAAATATAGCTCCATGCTTTAAACAGATAATAAAAAATGATTAAATACATACTAATCATCATGGTTTCATGACCATGTCACTAATTAATAAAGGTGTAATTTATGCCAGAATTTAAAAGAAAGCTTCTTGATGCTGAACACAGATTTAAGGAAGCTCCTTCCTCCTCAACAGTTCCACCTCTCTAGCTCTTCAGCACCTATATACTTGTCATATATGTCACAAAAAAGTTTAGGGCTGTACCTGTTGGTCGCAGCCTGTAGAAAGAGTCAAAGTCCAAAGAGCGAGCCACACAGCACTGCAATGCCTACGGAGGAACGACGGGAAGCCCCATGGTCTAACATGGCTGCACTGGGGAGAAGGCAGAGTCCCTCACAGTATTCATTAAAGACCTGCCAGGACAGCGCACTGAGCATAGGAAGGATGAGGAGGGATTAAAGGCTTCTCTATCACTTCTTGGTGGCCACATGGCATTCTTCCCTTTGTCGTGTTTAAATGCGTCAATAGGAGCAGACAACTCCACAGCAGTACAACAGAGCCATAAACACATTCTAATTTTTTTACTAAGCTTGGTATTTATACTAATATAAAATGAACTTTAGTCATAGGAAAAATTAAGTGAATGTAGTTTTTTTATTTATTTGGACTTTTTGGAGATAAGCCTCTCTTTCATACGTTATGTGCCATTCTTCCATGACCATTACTAAATGTCTGCATTTATTATTTTATACTTATTTTTTACTTTTGGAGAGAAGGTTGGAGAAATGATCAACTTATGCTTTTCAAAGTATTTGCTCTCGCCATAGCTGAGCGTATGGGTGGAAGAGTTTGGATGGATTTTATTTAGTCATTTGCTTGTTTTTTTTTAACTACAGAATATTTGCTCATGACATGCTACCATGTTCGAATTTGTTTTATCAGGAACACACAGTCTAGACAAATGAGTTTTCAATTTGAAGAACGCTTGTGTGCAAAGTCAAATGAGCACAGACACTATCAAGGCTGCTCTTTTGTTCATGGAGAATGTTAACAAGAGTGGTTCAGAGTTTTCTGATAAACTCACTCAACATGTTAAGTTACAGGACAGCATTGTGCTCTTTAAAAAACAGCAGACATTAGGGAGGGAAAGAGTATTTTTGTACTCTACAGGAGTAGTTCACAGTCTTAAAATGTTGGCAATAATGTCAAAAATACAGGTCATTTCTGAATCATATGTTGTTTAATCTCAAAACTTGATAAAAAAAATGCTTTAGCCATTAAAAAAAAAGATGCACAGAGTCCCCGGAAGAATGAAAACATGCAGAAGAGCACAGCCCAAGTGCAGCAGTCAGCTAGTTTTAAGTGTGCTCCAGGAACAGGTGCTAAATATAGGTTACAGAAATTACCTTGCTTTCTGCTCTATTCAGATATTTATTCAGCTATGGTTATGGTGACAAGATTACATGACAGCAAATCATTTTCCACCATAAAATAAAGCTGACTAACTAGAGTCATAAATGAGGAAACCATGGGATACATGTATTTACCGTCATTTTATACTCTACTTGTGGTTTCCACTTCTTGTGTTTTCTTTTTTCAACAATGATTATACTTGGAAAGTTCATAGTCAAGTGAAAATGGATTTTAACAACTTTGGCACATTCTTAACCACTTACAATCATAGAATTCATCTGAGAGGAGAAATATTTAAACAGCAAAAGTACTCACAGACAGGGGATATTCAGCTTCAGTAGCTGGGAAATGAATTTGTCCCTATGAATAATTCTTCCCTCATCTATGAGACACTGCAGCAGTTCCCTTAGCAGTTTTAATTAAAGCATAGATTTTACAATATAAAAAGATAATAAGAATTGTACCTGGGAAGAGGAGCTAAAAGATAAAAAATTAATGGCTTACTTAAATATATATATATGTATGCAAAGAGCTACAACTCTAAAATAGCGAATGAAAGCTGACAGGATTACATCAGCAGTCCTATCTCCCTATATAAGGCAACAAAAAGAGAACAGAGAACCATATCTTGTTTTCACAGTTGCCCCAAAACGCACGCTTATTACTGCAGGGGTTTCAGAATCTTTTCTATTCTCTTTTCACTCCAGGCAAAGAGATAACAGCTGAGGAGTAGACAGAATCACGTTTCTACTCTCCTCCTCCTTCGTGCATCAGTCAGCGTCACTGGCTACATATTCGAAGAGGGGGTGGAGAAAGGGAGGTGAAAGGGAACAGAAGAAACTATGCACCAAGCACCCACAGTGGCTCAGATAGGTAAATTATTGCAAACCCAGTGAAGTCAATAAACTCCAGCAAAGTACTCTTTTACATTATTCCCTCTTTGTAAAATATGTATCCTTTTATAGCCCTAAAAGAGCAAGCTTTAAAACCAATCTCATTTCAGCTTCTGCTTCAGTAATAGATAAGGTATAGATATGCTGATATAAATTGTTTTAAGAGTGCATGAAAGATTTGTGCCTGCTGTGAAGGATGTAATGGGAAAACGAAAGTTATGTTATACATGTAGCTTGTGCCTGTGTAGCATTCCTCACTGTACCCCGAAAAGATTAAAGATAAAATAACAAAATAAAAAGTAAAAACAATACATTGATTATATTCACATACTCCTCTTAAAACAGCAGATCCATGAAGCGGTATGTAGGCTTCTGTGCCATAAAAAGACCTGACCAGCAATGAATGGCAAAAGGGAACACACACAACACTAATAAAAGGAGATGAAGAAACACATTCAACTCTGTCCAGCCCCTGCCAACCACAATGACTGATCGTCCTGATTAATCATTTAAATTCATTCTATCAGAAAACATGGATAATAAAATACACTGAAACCTACTGAGCACTCCCATTAGTTATTGCACTAAAGGGTTAAGAAACTGATGGCAATTAGCCTCACTGTATATATTTTTCCTGTTTCATCTTTCTGCTGAAAACTGTCTTTTGTTGAACATGTTTTAAATGCGCAAATTAACATAGTTGCTCATTTCTATGTAAATCATGTTTACATCTTTCTAAGTGTGACCCTTAGTAGCATAATTAAAAACATGGTTTGTAAGCAATTTATGCATCTTAAAGAATAAACACCTCAATTTTTGCCTCATCAGCAATTTCTGTGTTCATAACTGTCTTAAGCTAAGAAAGGTAAAGCAAAGGCAACAGTTGATACACCTTTGAGAGTGCATCCAAAAATGCTTCATAATTTTGATTTAGAAAGATTAGTTATATAAATAATGCATCAAAAATACTTTATGTATTTTGCACAGAAGACACCTTTCCCATTTATTAGTCTTTGAGAGGCCAAATCGAACAGCTCTGCTTACGGACAGCAGTGGAGAGAAAGTTCCATCACTGTATTTAAATAGCACAGAATAACTCAAAGCGAAAGCAACCTACCATTCAAACATTCTGCCAAGGCATATATTCGTCTTAACAGTAAATGAAACTTGCAAAGAACATCAATTATTTATTTACAGACTCTCCAACATATGTCAATCACAGTGAAGGACAACTGAAGAATACTAACTCCAGGAGTTTTGGCAGGCAATGTCTCTGAATTCCATAACCTTTTGATGTGAAAAAAAGCAGTAAACCTAAAAATCCAAAACCCACTTCCTGCCTATTAACATTTGCTATGAAATGTGCTTCTTATCTAAGAAGTGAGCAGTGACAATTTCACCTAATGAGAAAGATGTCAATGCTTATGTTCTAATTCAGTTGCTTAGTCCAAAGAAATGCATCTGAACAAGTTCTGACTATCAAAAAAGAACCTGTTTTATCATACAAGCTTCAAAAATTCATAGTTCACAAATTTGAACACATGAGATAATGAAATAAATCATAGAGTGAAGTAGTGAAAGCTTAAAAAATCTCTTATGGCAGAATTGATCTCTACTTCTCTTTGTGGATTTAATCTTACCATTTTCCGGATAACTTTTGAAAAGCTCTGGGCACCTCCAGCAGTCATTGACTTCTTTGACTCCTGAGAGAGTACGGTATAATGAAGTATTAAGACACAAGTCACCAGTCTTTAGCAAAAAATAATAAAAGTCAGTGAAAACTAAAGTGAAGTAGAGGGAAGAAAAAATCAATCATCAATCATCTACCAAAATTAGGTAAGAGATGATCAATGAAATCATTTCAGATCTGTTCTCCAGTTAGCTAGTTTCCCACTCCAAAAGTAGTGGTGCTCATTTCTATCAGCAGAAAATGGCTTTCTGTTTCATGTCTCTTCTGAAATCAAATTATGGACAGTTGTGCTAGGACCATGGAACAAAGCACACATGGAAAGGCAGAAGTATCAGTGACAACAGTATTCTCAGTTCTAATTACCTATATATTCCTTTACCTCCTAATTTTGTTTTGGAAGTTGGCACCTAAAGGCTTACAAGCCCACCTTACTTCAGACACTAATAATAGTAAAATATATTTATATTCAGTAACATATGATATAGGATACTTTATATTCTAAAGAGGCTGAACACTGAGCAGTAATTCGAAGAAGTTTAGAAACGCAGAAATACTAGGATTCATCTGATGCATTTACCAGGAAATTGTCAAATATTTTTGCGTATTTTCTTAGCCATGAGTCTTATCTGATGTCTGGGATCACCATTTATCTTTCTTTTACCTTTTTTGTGAGAGGCTTTCAAAGTACAATGGTAAAAAATATTTATTTATTTATTTATACTTTTTCACACACAAACAATAAAACTGGGTTAGAACAAACATATAGCCTTGTATCCTGTCTCTGACCGGCCAGAGTCAATGTTTAAAGAAGATGTAAAGAAGAAGAAAAAAGAGTGAAGATATTTCTTTCCGGAAACCTTCCAACCTTCCAGAAACCTGTGTGGTAGCACTGTGTGTATGTAGATGCTGATGATGCTTTCCTTTGTGAACTTATTTAGTTGCTTTTTGAACCCATCTAAAATTTTGGCATTCAAAATATACTGTGAAATGTAATTGTAAAGAAATGCATCCTCTGTTTGTTTTAAACACACTGGTTGTTTTATAAACATGTTGTTTGTTTTAAATCTGTTACTTGTTTGCTTCATTTGATGCGCTTAGTACTTGCATTGTGATCACTTAAATCATTCCTTTGTCACTCTCTTTTTAATATACACTCACACTTTATATACATTTATCATGCTCTACCTTGCTTGGCTTTCTTTTTTCTAGGCTGAAGAATGTTAGTCTATATAAGCTCTCCTTGACTGAAAGCGACTCCATACTTCCATAACCCTCATCATTATTTCTGCACACTTTTAAGTTTCACTTTTTGAAATGCAGGGTCCAGAGCAATGCCGAGAAGTCAAGTGTTGTTCTCTCTTGGGCACATACAGTAGAATTTTGATGTTTTCGGTTTCAGTATCTGTTCCTTACCTAACATTCTCAAAATGTTATTTGCTTCTGAACAAAGAACTGATGCTCTCATAGAACTGTAAAACATAATCATCTTGGCTAGGAATAGATAATTTAGACATCACCACTGTTTATAGTCTTAAAACTACTTTTCCACATGTGTATTACTTTGCATTTATCAATTTTGAATTTCATCTGCCATTTTATTGCCCTATTACTCAGTAATGGGACTCTTCACAATAAAACAACATTTTGTGTTTAGAATCTTAAATAATTAAGTTCAATTTGCAAAGCATAATCTGTTGCTTTGCTGGTAGCTCCCTTTTGCACTTATGTTGTACAGCTCAGGTCTCAGATCAGGTTATTGTGTGCCCGCACTAGTAACTCCCCTCCATCACGATAACTCATTATTTTCTCCTGCCCTTTTTTCTTATCACATGCAGTTGCCTGCAATAATCCATATAATGATTTTTATCCTTAGTCCTCTGAAAGTTCAGGGCTTTTCTATGAAGAGCACTTAGTGATGAACATTGCCAAACAGGTTATGAAAGCAGAACTAAACTGTATCAAACAGATCGTGCTTACCTACATGGTCAATAACTCTTCAAAGAGCTTCAAAGAGCTCTCAGATTTCTAAGAACTCTTAGAACCCTATTACATTTATATTCTTAGCAGGAAAGTACAACTAAACCTAACAGGCTTTCTAAGCTTGAAATTCATCTAAAATTAGGCATGATTTTTATTGTACAGATCCCATTTTAAAATAGTCAATGTGTCATGAAACACTTTCTCATGTTCACAGTAAATAAAAGCATGTTCTTCTATTTGTTCTAACACAATCCTCTGAACAAAATGTTTGTAATATGAAATCTTTACCTGGATAAGCAGAATTTGATTTTTAGTTAATGCAATTTAACAGCCAGAAATGAAGACGAGAATAGGAAATGGCATCAAATCAGTCTACAGGTAACAACATCCAGGGGCTGAACAATAATATGAACAATAATCTTCCAAACAATATCTTATTTTCACCATTAATGTAAGAATACGTAATTATTTCCTTACTATCAGTGAATTATCAGTTACAAGACTTGTTTCCACTAGGAAACCCCGAACTATATGAAACATTACTTAGCTGTGGAATGTTTGCACTACTGAAGAACTAGCTAACAGTCTAGTAACAGGACTGTGGTAGGTATGATGGTCCCCCAGGAGGGCAACACCTTTTATTAGAAAAACTGATATAATCAGTCTTTCAGGAATATGTATTCTTCTCCAGCTTTGAAATGATGAAAAACAAAAACAGTTTTCAAAGCTAATACAAGCAGAGAACACTAGCTCTAAGGTTAACTAGATACATTAATTGAGATACATCTAAGAGAAACACTAGTTAGGACTGGTGGAATAGAAAGGAAACATTATCGGGGAAAAGGTGATATAATGGGAAAGGTTATCTCCTATGGTAAAGCATGAGAGAGGGAAATAATTTATTGCCAGTGGCACATGACAGGATAGTTTGGGAGGGAGACTGGAAATTATTACATGTCATAAAATGGATATCTTGAGTCCATGATTTTTAGTATCCAATAAAGTTGTGTTGTGAACTTTTATGTGTAAACTTGGACCCATCTGTACATTTTCTTTGACTGATTTATTATTTTCCTTTTAAAGAATAAGAAATCAAGTTTTTCCACAGGTTGGCACAAAATACAGATAAAAAACAATCTTGTTCAGCTCAGCATTTTATCTGAAACTGGTTCAAACATAAAGCCTCACCAAATGCTAAGTTTTTAGAAACACTGGATCTGAAAGCAAAATTGCCAGTTGAAAATGCCAGCTTTCACAAGCATGTAAATAAATGCCTGCATAATAAATTTTTCAGACAGTGAAAATTAAGACTAACGTTTTTGAATAATCAGCAAGGGTAAGATGCACTTCAGGAAAAGTTGTTCTTTTTATCTTAAAAAAGTTATCTTGAGATTATTTTCAGAACAGCCCTGCAATAGCAAGCTAAGGTTCACCATCAGACAGAAGGTAGAAGAGAAGCAGGATTAAGAGCTGAACATCATTTCAGAGTGGTATTATCGGGAGTTAAAAGTGTGCATTCATACTTTGTTAGTCGTGCGTTAGAAAAAGAAGTTGAGTTTTACTTTGCAGTAGCAAAGCAGGAACCGAATGTGGAACTGAGACAATAAGGGGGTAGCCAAGAAAAATACTTCCAGCCTTGCCAACTAAGAGAGCTGCTGCAGTAACTGAGCGTAGACAGGGAGGCAAACCAGCAGCCACAGGATCAAGCATGGTACTGGATTAGTTTGACAAGGTTGCAGTCTATGGAGCTGGCCCAGAAATGTCATTTACTTAAATAGCTGCACGGTTTGAGAGAATTCCACATATACCTATCATATGCTGGAGTCTCCTTGGGGTACTGGCATTTCCTTCAGCTATCTGGATCCCATTTTCACTCATTCAGGGAGACAAAGGAAAGTCAGAAGGGATCTCTGCCTCCTGAATATCAGCCGGCAATCTCCACCACTGAGGTGAGCATCCAGCCCAACAATAAAACCAGGAAATTAAGGGAAAAAAGACAAGACACACAAGGGGTTCTCCTGGTCATGATGTCTAGCCTGAGCCCACCATGCTAGCTGAGGTCGGGGTCTTTAACAGCAGAATCCAAGGAGGCTCTGCTGGAACCGAAGAGAGGGGAAGGATGGAGGTAACTGGCAGTTAAGGACCAAACCTCCACCACTCGCCCTTGCGTTCGAGTTATGCCAGTCATCGCCAGTGTGGCTCATGAGCGGCTCAAGGCAGCTGCATGTGGTCTCAGAATTGTCCTGAAGCCAGCCCATCATTTCATGTTCATACTGTATTTGTAATTTTGAAGCTTCCTCACACCAGATGAAGAAAGCATCTCACTGTTTCTGGAGCACCCTAGGTCCTAATTTTTCCAGTGCCCCCCTTAAATGCACAATCTTATTCATATCAAAAGTCCCTTCTTGCAGAAACTGTTCAAAACGGTCACCCCAGGTATAAAAATTCCATTTACCTAAAAAGGTATAACTCTTAGAAGAATAATTAGTACACATTTAACAAGCTGGCATACTTTTTGGTGGAATAGGTAGTGATTTATATTGTTGGATACCCTTTTTTTTTTTCTTAATAAATCTTACCGGGTGTGCACACCAAAGTTATCTGTGGTCCCTTTTCTTTAGCCCGCAATGATTTTCTGGACCTTACCTTACTCTTTGCAAAGACAGAAATTCCTTGGTTCACACTTCTTACAGCGTGTTTACTTTACCTCATACTCACTCAAGTCTCTCATTAAAAATTATGAATCCTTGCTTGTCTGGTGATTGTCTGGAAGCCTACAGGCAATTCTCACTCAAATTCCCAATACAGAGATTTAAAAGGCCTCTTACCTTTTAGGTGGCACCTGGGATTTGAGTGCAGGCAGTCTGCGGTCCTTCCCCATGACACCAGCTCCTGGAGGATCTGACTCACGGCACCAGAACTGTCGTAGAAAACTCTACTGGCAGCAATTGAGTCCAGAGAGCCTTTACTCACACACACACACCGGCAGCTGCAGGGGAAGCACAGCCAATACACAGATCAGGCAGAGGCTTCCACAATGATTTCACATTTCCTACTCAGTGTACGATACGACAACCACAAAGATTTTGATCAGGGCCCTTAAAAATAAGGACAGTACTGAGAAACAACCTGATGAAAAACACACATGTATGTGACATAGCTCACAGCAAACCCGACAGGTTGGCAATATCCTTGCTAGTCTAAAATCATGGTCCTTCACAGATTTAAGAAATCTGATGAGCACATTCTAAAGAGGAATAAAAGTAGCTAAATGTAACTATGCAAATTTGTATTTCCACATTTCATTATTTAATGATTTTGTATTACAGAAAATATAGAAATAAATATTCTGAAAAAAATCACACCTCCAAGTCACGTTAACTTCCTTCATTTGGCAATATACAATGGAAAACTCTCACATTTTGGTGGCAATAGGTAAGATATTTTTAAAACATTGATTGTTTTATATTTAGGTTCCCTTTTATTTGTATCTTAAAAATTAAACCTCTTTGATTTTAAAAGTTGTAGAACATGTCTTGGGAGAAGGAGAAAGTTAAATGGTTAATAGTCATGATTTCTACCCATGCTGTATTAGAAAATATCAAGAAAAGATAGTGTATTATGCCTTGTTATTCATTAATCTATTTCTATGTGAAAGGTATTGTAAAAGGTACATTTAAAATAGTTTTCTAGCTACAGTATTAATATTATTTGCAGTAGATCTGGCTTCCAACCTCAGCAAGTGCTCCATCATAGAAATCTTTCTGCCTGCTATCATGTTGTAAAAAAATTGATTCACTTCTAATTGGAGAATAAAGTTGTTTGAGGTCTCTGCCTGGTGATATAGATTTAATGAATAAGCAGCCATTCTAGACAGAATAGAATCTGTGCTTCCAATATAAATTAATATGAGTTTCCAACAAACACTATAAAATAAAGCTTGATTGCTTTTTCTTCTACATTGTGATAAAAGTGTATTATAGAAAAGAAGTGGGGAGTTAAAAAATCACTTTAAATGTAAATATAATAGATTGTGCACAGTAAGTTAAAGAGTTACCATCCTCAATGATTTACAGTTCTACAAACTTACTCTATTAGTCTATCAAGGTTTTCTGCTTGTTTTGTTTTGCTTTGTTCTGCTTTGTTTAATTCATAAAACTGGAGCGTGGAATGGAAATCTGTAATCATGTCCTAAGGCACAGTCTCCAATTCAAATAAAACTGTCAAACCACTAACAATAGTTTTCCTTGTTTTCATAACAACATAGTTAAAATTTATATTATGGGTATCACTTGTTGTTCATTCATTTCATCACAGTCAAAACATTGTATGTGTTTTAATTTGTGAAATGGATACAGTACCTCCATTCTATGTGTGTGTGGAACAGTGGCACACACAAGGGTTACTAATAAAAATGAATGAAGATAGTATCCCTTTTTCACTCCTTATAATCAATGAAGAGAATGAGGGGCTTTTTCCTAATAGCAATTTCAAATGCTTGAAGTTAAGTTCAGACCTGAATGCTCACTCTCTCTCCCTCTCTCTCTCAATTATAAAAAGGATATTTTAAAAATATGTTTAGATTAGGCTATTGTAACTAAAGCTAGTTATTGTGAATACCTTAATCACTGAGAATTCCACTCGCCACAAATCTTTCTTTTACATGGAGCTAAGCTTTTCTAAATGTTAATATGTGCATTGTTAGTCCTGTGAAAAAGTAACCTAACAGGAACCTCTTTCAGTATAGTATTTTCTATTTTTCAGAAGTATGTTTTAACCACTGGGCTGTAGGCTTCATCAACATTAGGGTACTTCCAATCTAAACACTGGCAACAAAGGCCAAGGTTGTACGCTTCTAAATGCCAGGAAAAGAAGAAGGAAGATTTTCTAAGCTACAGGTTGAGATGTTCTTCTGGGAGACACCATTTCTTTATCTAATCCTAAAATTATTAAATGCAAAAGATGGAAGCAAGCAAAGGAAGCAAAAACTTCCAAGCAAATGATTTGCACGTTTTCAGAAATGAAAAACTTGGCACATCTAGGACCTGAATTTGTGGAATCTTCTTCCACTCCCTCAAACTCAATACCATAGCCCTTCTTTAAACTGTTTGCTCTTTAATTTCAAAATGGAAGGGAACAATTAGCAATGTTGCGTTACAATTAGTTAAAACTTCATTGCATTAGCTGAGCTGATTCCCACTTGCAAAATTTTAAGTACTACATAACATATACTGTGTTCACAAAAGATATAAGCACGTCTAGCTTTATTTTCTTTCACACGATATTGGACTACCTGCAAGACAGCAAACAGATGTTAAGTCTGTTAAGATGTTATCTTCCTTCCTGCATTCCTTCCACATGTGCCAGCTCCATATCACTGTGGCTGTGCTTTCTTTGGTGGATGCCTGATTTGCGAAGTTACACATGGAAGTAGAATCAGAGTCACAGCTTCTATTGTCATTTGCCAGTGTAAATAACTAGATGTTATAGACCACAAGAGAACTATGTTATAAATCATTATTGTATTTTTATTGCAACACAGTAATAATCCTAATGTTAATAATGTAGTATCAGCTACCAGGCAGATACAAGTAACAACAGTTTACAATATTTATCCTAAAATAACCTCTCATTTTAAAACTTATCATTGTCTGTATAGTACTAGCTTAGGGTAAGCACTACTTAGTGCATTCAGATTCTCAGTAAATAATCACAGCCACAGCATTATAAATCATTTACCGTATACAGTCTCACTTGCAGCGCCCCAAAACAAATAGCTACCGTCTGTCAGGACTGTAAATCACCATTTTAGAGGAAATGTATATGAGGCAGCCAGGCCAAAACCAGTCAGCCACTTTAATTATGCATGTATTTATTTATTTAATAATTTATTAATGTGTGTTCTTGAGAAGTTAGCCAGCTCACACAGATTGTCTCCAGGGAAACAGTTATACTACAAACACAGCACGAGCTTCATTCCTTTTAGAATTACACTAAAATAAGTGGGATAAGGCCCGCATTTTAGACACTATCCTGATCAGCAGCACCTGACTAATCATGAAATAGGTAAAGTTTGTCTTTTTTCTTTGTCCACCTAAACTTTTCCAAAAAGCATTGATTTTATTAGGCAGTTGCCAACAATTGCATGCAATGTCTTATGGTCTTAGAATAACAATTTGCTGGCTATCAAAACAACATCTCCCACAAGAAAAAGAGGAAGGAGATAGAGAGCTATAAAAAAAATGTTGATAGGGTCACGTATCTACCTTGTCCACACAATGCTCACATTTCACACAGACACTGCTTTGTTAGCAACTCACAATAAAGCAAAAGATGAACTTTCCTCCGGAAATCCAGCCAACTCTAATGTGTTTCTAATGGCAACAATTAATCAACATAACTCACAGGCATGGATCGACAAAGTAGACTCTGTCTCCTCTGATTTTCACTTTTAAAATAGGTATGGATATACACCAGTTATTCTGTTATTGTGTGTATATACTGGTAACAGATGTATTCACCTATACTAAACTCAAACTTCCAAATGGAAAAAAACAGCTTACCGTACAATGCTACAAAACACTTTCGCACAGCTAATCAGCCAGTTACTGCTGCATGTTGAACTTAAAACAGAAAATTCCCAAGTGCCATCTGGGTATAGATCAAAATTTCTATGGTAACTTGTCAAATCTAGAATCTTAATGTCTTTAGAAAATGTTGCAAAGCCTTCCCTTGGAAAATGTATTTGCATTATAAGCAGAATGCGATATACAAAACTGATTCTATCAGCACCTGAAACACTTGTAACCATACACACACACACACACACACACACACACACACACACACACACATTTGTTCTTTGTGAAAAAAAGCCATATAATTTTGCTAAATGATTCTTGCACTAAATCCACAGCTTTTGAATGAGTATCAGCATCTCTGTTAGAACAATATCTCTGGACTTGATTTAAAGATATCAGCTAACAAGAAATCCACCATATCCTACATAGTTTGTTTCAATACATAATTCCTGACGTTGCAAAAAGATGTCAATTTTATTTATAAACTGAATTTATCCCATTGTAGCTTCCAGCTATTAGAATTTAAACATCTTTGTCTTATGTGCATCTTTCTCCAAATGCATCAGTGAATATAAGCTTTAAAACATATTGTATGTAGACATATTTTGTATCAGTCCTTGTCTGTTAGGTTTTCTTTTTTTACCTGATCTATTTTATTTTATTTATTTTGGAAAGAGAAAGAAAAGTGAAATCCTCCTCTTCTGCAGCAGCAAGGAAAATTACGCTTTTATTTACAAGGGGTAAATCTAAAACATCACTGCAACCAAGAATGTTGTTCCAGAATTACAGTCACAGAACGTGGTCTACATCATTATGTTTGACTCACGTGGCGGTTGAGTTACGACTGCAAGTAAAATTATCAGTTTGGTTTTTAAGCATTTTCTGTGGATCTGTGAAAGCGTGTAGGCTGAAGGTCTGCAGAGTGCTGACACCTCTGTCTCTGTTTATATGTACAGTCCATCATCCATTCTCATAGAGCACATTTAAACTTTCTTTTCTCCCTTCATTTGGGCATTCTCTGCCGGATTTCCTCTAGTCACACTTTAGGCCCTCTGGTGAGCACAGCAGCTCCTGTTCAGTCTATACTCTCCACGTTTTCTGTTTAAGAAATAGCAGAGAAGCTCAGTTCTTGAATGATCTGTGTAGGTTTCAAGGCGCTTTACTTCCCTTCTCTTGTGTGTGTTACCTGAAACATGGCAATCTGGAAGTACCTAATGAAAAATGTGTGTTGCCTGCTAATTTCTCAGAAACGCTGCAGGATTAATGTAATTGAGGAAGGTGTACTGGAGTGAGCCAATTTGAACAGGCTGGAATATAAATGAAAGACATACATTACTATACATATACACTATACATACTTTTACATTTCTAAGTTCAGAACATATATTACCTTTAATTATCTTGAATTTTAATGGTTTTATTAATTATATTTAGGTGAATTCACAGAATCACAGAATGGTTGAGGTTGGAAGGGACCTCTGGAGATCATCTAGTCCAACCCCCCTGCTCAAGCAGGGTCACCTAGAACACGTAGCACAGGATCGCATCCAGGCGGCTTTTGAATATCTCCAGAGAAGGAGACTCCACCACCTCTCGGGGCAACCTGTGCCAGTGCTCTGCCACCCTCACAGTCAAGAAGTTTTTCCTCATGTTAAGATGGAAGTGTCTGTGTTTCAGTTTGTGCCTGTTGCCTCGCGTCCTGTCGCTGGGCACCACTGAAAAGAGTCTGGCTCCATCCTCTCGACACCCTCCCTTCAGATACTTGTACACGTTGATAAGATCTCCTCTCAGCCTTCTCTTCTCCAGGCTAAACAGGCCCAGCTCTCTCAGTCTTTCCTCATAAGAGAGATGCTCCAGTCCCCTAATCATCTTTGTAGCCCTTCACTGGACTTGCTCCAGGAGTGCCACATCCCTCTTGTACTGGGGAGCCCAGAACTGGACGCAGTACTCCAGATGGGGCCTCAGCAGGGCTGAGGAGAGGGGGAGAATCACCTCCCTCGACCTGCTGGCAACACTCTTCCTGATGCACCCCAGCATACCATTGGCCTTCTTGGCCACAAGGGCACATTGCTGCCTCATGCTTAACTTGGTGTCCACCAGCACTCCCAGGTCCTTCTCCGCAGAGCTGCCTTCCAGCAGGTCAGCCCCCAATCCGTACCGCTGCATGGGGAATTCACTCATTCAGGTCCTGATACCTTTCCTTTGTCAGTCTTTGCTTCAGAATTAATTGCTTTCACTTCACTACATAGATCACACCAGTATTTCTGGGGGAAGTTTAGGTCAGAATCTGGATGTTAGATAATAAATACCATAGAGGTATTTATTTTGAGGTGGTCTTCAGATCCCCCTGAAAGACTCTTTTAATTTTGCATCAGTAGAGCACACAGCATAGTAAGGCTGGAACTTTTATGGTTGGAGTTTCTTTGCTCCAAAGAAATACAAATAATAAGTACTTTAAAGGCAATTTACTTACTGTAATATCTTCCCTCTTTCTTATAAATATAGCTGACTGCCCTTTTTGAAGGTCATAGTCAACAACTCTTTTCTATTTAGCAACCTGTTGCACTACTTCAGTTGACTCCTTGACTCCTAATTGTGAACAAATGTAATTAATAACAAGTTGCAGAATGTAAGAAAGGAGGCAGAAACTACAGTCAGCCTCAAAGTAAGGTGGCTGGTAGAGAACTGTCTACAAAATAAGTGTAGTAATTTATATGACTTTTGACAACCTGTATGGTTCCCTACATGAACTTCCCATTCTTTACCTGCAGAGCTACATCCTGATGGCAAGCAGGCAGGCAATAGTCCAGTCTGGAGCTTAGCTTCTCCAGAGAGAGAGGTCATCACAGAAGACAGCCATAAACATGACTGATTTGAAACCACATTTTCATAAAATCAGCATGCAGTTTACACCCTGCTTCCCAGTCTCCAGCCTTGACATTAGTGTTTGATGCACTCATAGCATGGATGGTTTCAAACTGCGGTTGCCTGTCTTATTTTGGGCTTTACCTGGTTGTATAATCACAAAAGAAGGTAAACACACTCGCATTATTTAAGTAGCAGCCTTCTACAGACCTATGCAGCCCCTAGGCAGCTCCTTCTCCTGTTATTACATGGCCCATCATATTTTCCACCTGACCCTGGATATGTTACGTGAGTTTGGTGCACAGAGCCTGTGCTGTTACCTGTCATGTAACCCAGTGCACCAGCATGTCAGATATCAACATTCAGCTAAGCCAAGCTGTCTGCATCACCTGGGACACAACAGGCTTGTTCCTTACAGTATCCATTACCCTTTATAGCTCCTTAAATGGGTGAAAACGCACTTTCAGCATGATCACTGCTTGAACCAAACAGCAATTAAAAAAGTCTGTGTTCACTGTTGCATTAACTGACTATAACAGAGCAAAAGAAATTGCTCAAGAAACTATATACCATGTCCAAACACTGATATAACTTTGTGATCCTTGAGCTAGTTTCAGAATGGAAGAAAAGCATGTCATTAATACAGGATGATTCATTTATGTACCCACGAATCTTGGTCAGGCTTCTTTTCCTTCATAGGTGGGCCCACACAGCTTGTAATACAGAATACTCTGCAAAAGACGTCCAATCATAACTGTAGAAAAATAGAAGATTTGGCTTCAAATTCTCACAGCAGAAATCTGACTAGGAAGTAACAGCCCCTGGTGTCAGCTCCCCTGACCGCGGATAATAGCAGCTGACCCCAACTTCCTATAAACTAGTTTGCTAGATTGACATTTGCACCTCTTGAGAATCGACACACACCATTGAACTGACGCTAGATACTCGTTCAGCTGTGTCAGTCCTGCCTGAATATACTTACCTACAACATTCTCAGAGTGCACAGCTTAGAAAGCCTTATCACTTGCTTTGTGACTTTTTTGAGGAAAGAAATCCCTGTGCTTTTCTGCCTTAATGTACGGGTGACACAGGACACTTGTATACTTTCAGAGTTCTATGTTGAGAAATCAAACACACCTTACTTGGAATAGTCTTTTTTCTGATTTAAGCTTACAAATTATTAATGTTATGGTTCTTGAAAGTCATTCTGGGGTGTACATTTATTAAGATGCTATTAAAATGTACTGAAACACACTAACACAGCATGAAGAAATTTTGAGAGCTCTGTCTGAATGTAGATAAGATGTACTGAAATAAAATTATACCATGCTCTACTTTAGGAAGATAAAAAGAAAAATCTTTTTTGAGACATGTTATCTCTGGAGAGGAAATAACTGTTGACCAGCTAAAACATGGTGGTGTCAAACACCAGAAATACACATTAGTTTAGATTAGCTTTAGTAAAATCTATGATTTAACTCATAGATTGCCATGTTCATTATAAATTAGAAAATATGTGTGGATCCCTGTAGATCCGTAGACATTTTTTCCAGATATTCATGTATTAATAAGCTTACAACAGATTCACCCTCTTCCCTATATGGCTCTGGACTGCAGGATTACAGTACTACGTGTAAATTCAGACTGCACTTCTCTGCCTTCTGGAAACAATGACAGGGGCAATTAGAAAACAAGTAGCTTTCTTCAGAGTAAGCATCAGTATCAAAACAAAAGCAATTTAAAATAATAAATGAAAAGCAATATGCTAATTTCTATGCACACCTTTTCTGTAGATGCTTTTCTTGATGGCTTGCTTTCTTCTAGATTTGAGAAGTCCAAAATCCTTACAGAGACTGTCAGCTTTCCTCCCCATCAGAGTTCCCTAACAATTGACCTTCCTTCTTCTTCTGAGAATGTGTATATAATACCTGTATGTATTATATATATATTATTTACTAACTATTGGTAACCTTTGTAATACTGTATCCTCAGTACAAAGTATGACCAATATGTTCCTGTATGCTGTTGTTATTCTTAGAGTAAACAATTCCTCTGCATCATGCTGTTCCTCTGTTCAATTTCAGTATGTGACCAATAGTCATCTACGAGATGTAACGTAATGAGCATGGAGTTGGCTCTAAGACCATGAGCGCTCTCTGGAACTGGCCACCCGCAATTCTTAGCACAGGAAATGAGATCTGAGGTTGTCAGGTATTTTATGGAGCGGGCCCAGCACTTGGAAAATATAAAGGTGTTCATTGCCCTGGGTATGAATATCCGTTACTGCTGGATTCTTGTAAAAAGACAGGAGTAGAAATGACTGTACGATATAACAAACACGATTTTAATGACTTTTTCAGAGAACAGCTCTTTGCTTTCTGTCTTGCTAAAGCACAAGAAAAGCAGACTCCTCCTAATACACATCTCAATGAGCACAGAGCAAAAATAACGTTAATTTAAGAGTATTACAACAACAAAAAAGTGAAGGAGAACCAGAACCATTCCTTCACCCCAAAGTACATAAACTTTATTTAAATGCTTCCCTGCTAAGGTTACTAAGCAACATCAAACTTTGCCAGGCCCCTTTTGGCTCAAAAACTGATCCCATTGAAGCTTATTTCAGAATCTGATCCATGCTTCTGAAATAACATCCTTCTTCCAGCAGATTCTATTTGCAAACCAGAAAATAAAAGCATAGCAAAACAAAACAAAGACACAAGTTAAAAACCCTCAAATGTCACCGTTTCTGAAAAAGAAAAGAGATCTTTGGAATTCCTTCCCCAAAAGTATGGGAACTTCCTCCTATAATTCACAGTCTATTCCTTTTCTAAACAACCTTAGAAGCAAGAAAACCCAATTACCTTTGGATGTAACCCAGCTCATGTTGCTCCTACCCAAGAGCGACTTAACAAAATCTACCTTCTTCCAGACAACCTTCAGAGTGTTGGCTGAGTAAATCATCAGTTATATCTAAGACTCAGCCAACGGAAAAAAAGAGACATGGGCAAACTAAAATAACGGACTGCCTGACAAGCTAAAACAATAAGGTTGGTGTAACTTCAACACAGCTCTGCTGTTAAAAACTTGTAATACTGTAGTGGTGACAAAAGCCCCAGGTTCTGTCATGGTTTGGGATTTCAAATATACCTATGTTATATTATGCAATATAGGTTGGTTTGTTATGAATATAGACACTATTTGTACTGTGCAAGTTCAGGGTGACAGTCAACAATTCAGTAGCTGGAGATTTTTTTGGCTAAAAGTTACAGTTTGTCGTTATACCTCATTAAGTTCATTTTTTCACTTTTCAAAACACTGAACCTAAAACTGGCACCCTTTGCTAGAGCAGAATGAACCTGTGGGTGTGAAAAGAAGGCAGTAGCTTCCAGAAAAAGATACTGAATTGCAGTGGCAGCTATCTAAGGAGCTTGCTGCTTATGAAGCACAACTCTACAAAGTAGTTTTTCAGGTAAGTTTAGGTGATTCAAAACAAGCACTCAGAATTAAAAAAAAAAAAAAAAAAGAGGAAAAGATGGAGACTGACTTGTGTTTTTGGCACCTGTTTGTTTCCTGTGGTCTCCAAATGGAACCCCTTAGTGTTTTTGCAAATCCATCTCTGACCTGACAGGTGCAAGATGCGAGCCACAGCTTGCATGCTGTGCTAGAGAAAGGCAGAGCTCAATAAAAACAATTATTTCAAAGCCTATGTCTCATCTATTATTAAACCTGTGAAAAGAGTTTTAATTTCCTGTGCAATTATATGGCACAATGTCATATTTTAAGGGGGGGGGGAGGGAGAGGGATTGCTTTTGATCAAAAACCTGGCTTTTCTATTTTATGGTTTGGATAGCTGTGTACCTCAGGACCTAATTTGAAGCTGGTATACTTTTCTTCAGTCAGAATTTGAGTAAGTCCACTTAGCTATTCAGTTATTCCATTTTTTACTCAGAAGAAAGATAAATTATTAACATTTTGCAGTTTGAAACACCACAAGCAAATGTTGCCTTTCTATCCATGAATAGACATCTTGCTAATGTGTAGCAGCAAAAGATGATTAATGCATTTTGCAATGGATTCTTACAATTACTTTGACTAATGCTTCCGTGTCATGTGTGACACAAATCAGATTCTCTATTACTTTTATTTGTTTTCTACTTAGCAGTGATTATTAAACAATCTATAACAATGACCACTTTCCTTTACAAATACGATATCAATTTATATTCTTACTGGGGATAGACTCACAGCAAATGGATCTTTGGAAAAGGAAAAACAAAACAAAAAGGCTCCCTATTTAAATAGTTGCAGTGCTCCTTTGCATAGTGACAGAACCAGAAGGCTCCAGTGGAGTTGGAAACTCATCTGCGAGACTGCAGAGAAGATTCTGACACTTAGACCTCTTGTAACCAGTCTCAGCTATGTGGTGCATCATTACGGAATTTAATTTTTTTATGCTGTTCTTCTGTTTCAGAAAACATATGGAAATAATCATTTCAGAGAAAATTAGAATTTGCACCATTTTACAGAGGAACTGTATCTTTACCTGTCTGCGCATTCAGCGTTCCAATATACAGTCACTTTGATTATATACAAGATAATGAAATATTGAATAAATATTTACAGGAATTCAGGAAAGGATTATGATACAAGAAAATGAAACCGCTATGTACATGGCAAAGTTAGAAATGATTAGCTATCTCGGATCAGGGAAGCTATAGCTGCAGGTCAAGCCAAGCAAGGGGAAGCTTGCATCATGTCTGGATCAGGTAGAAGGCAAAACAGCATCATTTATGAGGCCATATAAGGAAATAAAACATACCTAGTTTAGAAAGGGCTTAATAGAAACATACAATAAAACCATCAGCAGCTGTTTCATTTATAGACAGCGACACATATAAACACGCATGAATCTATACCTATCTATTTCTGTGCAGGAGAGAGAAACAGGCAGAAAGAATGCATCTGGATATCAATCTTTTCTTTCTTAAATTTACAGAGAGAGAGAAAGAGAGGGATTGATTTCCAAACGCATTCTGTAAAGCAATACTCATGCTGGAGAAATCGGAGGTTCTGTGTGGTGAAACTGAATGCGCCAGCTCACAAACTGCCAAACTGGTTCATGGGAACCAAAATACACGTGCATGCAAACCACTGTATTTTGCTGAATGGTAGCAGTGAAAGCATATCCATGGATAGCACCAACATTTCTCTTCTAGTCTATTAACCATTCATACGGGAAACAGAAAGAAGCACCAAAAGAAGAAAGAATAAAAAGAGTGATAGTTTTTGCTAAACAGTTTGTCAAATACTTTGAAAGACTCAGAACAGTTCTGAGTTATCGCATTTAGGAGTAATCTAATGTATTATTCACCTAGTCTTACTAGAAGACAAACATCCAACAGATTATATGGTCAAATTTAGAAACCTGTGCAAACTGTACTGTCTTTTAAGTCCACCTACCATTATACATCATCATCTTCGGTAGTCTTTAGAAGCATAATCGGTGTTAGTTTCTCCACGAAGGTAGGATTTATTTAAGTATTCTGGCTCAAATGTGCTGGTAGAGCTATGCTGTTTTCCACTGTTCCAGGCAGTTAACCTCTGTTGACTTTTTGTAACTGCAGTTTATGCTGAAAGTTGCATGAAACAGTCCACCTGGCCCCCTGGTTTGAGTACATGGGAAGGAAGAGAACCTAGTCCATTCTTTCTAGACTCCCTGGAAAAAAAAATGTAGCAAAACTGATTTCTTCCAGTAAGACAACATGAATCTTATTTACACATACACTCTTATCAGGCAAGGCTCTGACAAATAACAATGACCTCAAAAGGGAGCTGATGGCTATGTATGAATGCTGGCAGCAAAGATAATAAAATTCAATTCCAGGGCATCTTCTGGCTAGAGACAATTTTTACATCTCTCCTAATAATCAGGCTAAGTCACATCAAACACAGGAACAGGTTGCCCAGAGAGGCTGTGGAGTCTCCAGACTCAGAGATATTCAAAATCTGACTGGACATGGCCCTGAGCAACCTGCTCTAGCTGACCCTGCTGAGAGCAGGAGGTTGGACTACATGAGCTCTGGAGGTCCCCTCCAACCAACAGTATTCTGTGATTGCCTTAATATTACTTTTTAATGAAAATACAAAATTATATGCAATGGATAAGATACAATAATGTAACAAAATCATATTTATATAAGTATTTGCTCACATCTATTAGATTAAAATAAGACCACTAACCCTTTGTTACTGTTAAAGGTAACTTGGGAAAAAAGTGAAATTATTTTAATTACAAAATTCCAATCATCTGATGTATAGCTTATTGCAAGTGACATTATTTACAAATGTGGAGGAGAAATTGTGACTTTATTTTCTGTGTATTACAACTTCTAATGTAAATGATAGGGCTAAGTGTTTACAGATGCAAGATATTAAAAAAGTCATTTAAATAAATATATATATACACATATAGTAAAACACAAAGTTTCAACTTGTTCTCAGATAAAGGGAATTAGATTCAATTAACAAAGCAATCCTCACAGTGCAGGAACCAAGAGTCAGAATACCACAGGACAATACAGGATAATATCTGTGCTACTGATAAAAATACCAGATTCAGAGGAATGGAAGTGATTCTATTTACTTAGAAAAAAGCACACAAAAAAAACCCTAGAGAACTCTGTGCATAAGTGAAAATGAATGAAGAACAACAAGAGAAGAAAAGGAACAGAATTTAAATCTTTCCCTTCAAATAATAAAAAATATGTTGCTCTTTGTGTTGGAGTATCCTGCAAGTTTTTATCATCGTTCAATGATTCACGTCTCTACACCTTACTTCCGAAAACCTGTTTAACATTTTTCTTCATTATATTACAGAGGGTAGTAAGCTTTTGTTATTTGGTACTTGTACTACATTCTATTCTGTGGTGCTCACAACAAACAGGATGTTATTCAGTTATGAATTACTTCATTGATTATATTAAATTGTACATGAGTTTCATGTACAATACACATTGCTTATCCCCACTGTCATGAATTATTCCTTATTCTACTGAAAGGAGCTATTTGAAATTATTAGGAATTGTACTGAATCATAGAACATTTTCTGTAAAATCACTTTTACAGAGTGGTTACTAGTAAAGTCACTCTCTCTAAAACAAGTGCTTAATGAATTACTATGGTGAAGGTTTCTATTCATTAGGAACAAATATATATTTTTATACTGTTTCCCGTAAAAAGCACTACCATGTCATAATGCTAATGGTGCAATGAGTCATTTGTTTGTTATTTACTTAACTAACTGACAAATTTATATTGTATTAATTTAGCAGTGCATTCTGCAGACTAGTAGGTCTCCTGATTATGCAGGGCCTATGCAGTACTAATTGAGCACCTAGTTGACAGTAAAAATTATAAGATAGTGAGATATAACTGTATTCTTGATTTTGTCACTCAGTTTGGTCACTGGAAAGCTCGTTACAAGGATGAATTACTGAATTGCTAATGATCTGATTCCTACCCCCAAATATTATCTTATTTGTTCACTTAATCCTTCATTCTGTTTGGTCAACCACGACTTTTCTTTCTTTGACTACATGAGGAAGGCTAAGTGATGTTTCAACAGGGGCTGTATTGCTTCAGAAAGTGGCAAAAGAACCTTTATATTCTTGGCTGTCTGTAGGTTATTGGAGCCGTCTGTGCTACAAGTCCTTAAGATTTCACTGAGACTAGCTGGCAGGCATAGTTGTGGGTAAACAGTAAAATTTTTAAAAGCATTTAAGTCATTTAGAATGAAAGTATTATTTCCTGAAATGACTTAAGCTTTTAGACCAGCGCTGTAAAGGTATCTGAAGAGCCTAAAGGTAGAAATGACATTAGGCATTTTTAGATGTTTAAATAAATTTAAAAATCTGGCCCGAAGTAATTCAAATTTCATTTAAATTAAATTAAGCCAATCATTTCAGTCCATTGCTTGAAGACAGACATATAAATCATAAAAAATCCTACTGATATGCCACAAGGATTGAATCTTAACTAACTTCTTACTGGAAATGATCTCCATGATTGTCTACAAACAAAAAACAGCTCTCAAAACCTGTTATAAACTTTAAACCTAACAAAGGCAATATCTGATATCAAAGTTAATCAGAGAAATTTTAGAGACATTTCCATTACACTGCTCACATCTGTTAGCATTCAGACTATTTTTAATAAATGCAAAAATCTCTCTCTTCATACACACACACACACACACGCACACACACAGATTCCCTTATTAAGACAGGGGAAGCAAATTTAGCTCATCCTGCAATCTCTGTGTGTCCTAAACCACCATGTATTTAACCCACCATAGAAGGTGACAAATCACAAAGTTCAGATAAAGCTTCAGATACTAAGCTTCCTCAGACTTCACAATGTTCAGGAATTTGACATGTATCCTTTTGTATTAATTATATATTAGTGAATTTATTGAAACGCTACATACAGTTCCTGATGTTGATTGATGCTTTCTTGCCATTGTGTCAAGCCAGGTCTCCATATATCAATGCCACCTGAGATGCTGAACATCAGCATGAGCCCATATTATAACTGGACAGAATTTTATACATTAGGGTTTTGGGTTTTTTTACAACTGTGCTTCTAATCATAAACAGCAGACTTTGAGGTTCCTGACTGACAGTTTGAAAGACCTGACACAAAATGCCACGAAAAAAAGCACTTGGTAACTATGCCATGATGACTGAGGGTCAGTACATGATGATGCTTCTGGTAGAAAGTTTTGTTTTAAATTTGCTGGACAGAATGAGAGGCAGCCACCTCTATTATGAAAATACACATGGAAATGAGAAAACGACCCAGGGGTCTCTCATCATTCCTGAGATTTCAAGACTCAGAGTAATTCATTCATTTTCAACTTAAACAAAGTTGAGTACCCAAAACTGTATCAAGGCATCTAAATAACTGGCTTTAGAGATATTTGATACCCACAGTTTCAATGAAAAATGTAGCAACAACGACACACAGCAGATCTAGAAAAATTGATTTTATGAGATAAAGATGGACTTAGGTGCTCTGCTTTTGACAATAAAGTAAGATTTTTGCCAAATCTTGTCCAGTATTTACTGATTTCAATCACTTGCCTAGTTCCTCAAGCACACTGATGAAATAACTGAGCTAATACAGTTTTAATATTACAGTTACTGCCTGTAATCACATGATTTTCTCAGTTGACTGTAAAACTATGCATACTTATTAATGGTTAGACCTTGTGATATTCATTTGCTTTTTAATAAGGTTTTATCCAAGCTGTCACATCAATCTAAGCTGCTGATAGCTCAGAGTTTCTCAGACCCCCTGCTTTACTAGGAAGGTCAGTTTTCCCTTTTTTCATTACCTATAACTGGGAGGATATTACTCTAGTATCTGTCCTCAGAGCATCGGATGAATTTGTGGTCATGTTCTTAGGTTAAATTATTAACACATACTGGATTCAGTGTGGCTTTTGTTCACTCCACAACAGGAATTCAGTAACTAAAAAAGTCGTCATTAGACATACTGGTATCTCATGCATCTATATGGGTAGACTCAGGTTAATATGCATTAAGTATTATTGGTATAAAATAGCTTAATATATATTTTGGTGTGCATGATTACACACATCTTGATATGTCTACTTCTAATTGGAGTTTTAAATAAAACTGCTCAACATTTTTTCTGAGTAGATAAATCTGAAATTGCACATTAGCAGCAAGGAACTGACTGATAGAAAAATACATTTTAAATAAATTTTCCTAATTAATATTGGCATTCTGAATTTACCATTTACAGTATTTGCCATTCTAATTTACTAGTAGTTTACATTTTCTTAGCTTGGATTTCAGTAGTCCTGCTCCTGAAAAATCTGCTGTCTTGTACTAAGAAGGCCAGTAGCAGCAGCAGTAGGCTCGGTATTATCAATTTTAATTAAAATCTTCATTTTCTAATACGTCACAAAGTTTGTCCATGGGAAACAGCAAAAATAGGCATGAAAAATTATTTCAGGGTTTTTACATTGCACTGGGTAAATATACATCCTATTGGCTTTTACACTATACAGATGTCATTCTTTTCAGATGTTAGCTGACAGACTATAGATGACTTTTACTTACTTCAGTTTTTACAGTTCATTGTATCTGGCTGCCACTACACATACCAAACTGAATGATAAAGAATTAAAGGTGGAATTTAAAACCGAAAACTTGATTTTTTTAGTGTTATGAATAGCTCATTTCTCTCACCTCTCATATGCGTATGTAGGTTTTGTACAAATCAATGACCTGGGACACATAAATCTTGTGCCATACAGTAGGCACTGCACTGAAGACAGCTCTGCATATCACAATACCCTTCAAGCATGTTTCTTCCAGAGCCGGATTAATGTCTGAACATCAGCCTGAGGGCTGAGCAAGTAACTATTTCAACCAGTGGGTCTTTGATAAGTAAACACAAAAAAAGCATAGTTTAGTATTAACTGCTTTCTGTAACTGGTCTCCTAGTGTGTCCACTGGTCATCTGACTATTGGCAGAAACTTTGGCTATATCTATACTTGTGGATTATACACTGTCCAGGACCATCGCCAGGAAGGACTCCAGAATCCCTGAAATTTAGCAGTCCCACTCTACTAGCAAAGCCAATGTCCTGCAGGATCTTTCAGAGCAGCTATGGGGCACAGTGCGACTTCCTCAGCTTCACTCTTCCCCAGCCTCAACCTTTAGGCTGCTTAGATACAGCCACTCCAGTAGGAGCAAACAGAAAGAGGGGAAAGAGAAGTCCTTACAGCAGGGAGACTTAATGGGAGATAGACCTGGGAGAGGAGGCTGGATAGGGCCACTGAACACTGTTGGTTCCTGGGGAACATACTGAAAACTGGGGGTTTTACTGATGTAATAGCAAGGACCAGGTTACAAGGCTTAGAAGCAACAAGAACTTGCCATAACTTTTTTTTTTTTTCTCTCCCAAGTAAGGGAAGCTGAGTACCCTTAAGGGAGCTGGATCTGAAGTGAATGACACTGACAGCAAGGTAAAGGCAAAAAATAGTGCATTTATTTCTTTACAAAATTCTTCTAAAGGTTGCAAGAGGAGGTATAGGGTGGACTAAGGAAAAAAAATTCTTTCTGAATCTTCTTGGCAAGAGCAACAGGTGGAGAACTACCTTGCTGCAACCCTCGCACTCTTCCATAAGGATATGGAGGGGGCTGGCTTCTGGGCAGTAACATGTTGGATTAAATCATAAAGTCCCCCAATCCCAGTAATGACCTCACCCAAATCGTCATAGTGGATCTGGTGTCATTCTGTACAGAAGGTGGGTTCTGTAGCCAGAACAAGCCTGCTATCTTGAGATGTGTGGAACTGCCAGGATTAGGGAAGCAGGGCAGGGCTACAGAAGGTTTAGGAGGCAGTGGATACTGTATCTCAAATTCTAAGTTGTGCCTTGGATAGTAGAGACAAGCTTGGAGACTTGAAGTTTGTGTGACTACCCACACAGAGGGCAAACATCACTGCAATATATGTGGATGACTTACAAGAAAAAATTTTTTGTTTGTTTTTTTTTTAAATATACTCTGCTTCTGCTTTCTTTCCTTATTCAAAACATCTGTCTGCTAAAGGGCATAGTTTGGTCCCTTTAGGCCAATCACTGAAGAACAGAAACTCCTCATAGCTGCTCTGAGAGCTGTCATCACCCCCAATTAAGCTGTCCCATGGGCACACTTAGTTTTCCTACAGTACTGCGGGGGCACCAAAAGGCTTTATTTGCCCTGACCAGCCTCACCTGGGACCCCCACCCATACGTCCTCCACCCATTGGCCCAGGAACTACATTTAAGCTCAGGCTGGTTCCCTTACTAGCCCCCCTGGTCCAGCCCAAGCTATGCTGTGGCTAGACCTGAGTCTAGCCCCATTCCTTGCTGAGCCTGACCTGCTGATTTGATCCTCTGTCTTGGTGCTGAACCTGCCTTGCTGCCATAGGCTTGTCCAGTGTTCACGGGACTGTCACCTGAACCTGCCCTGCCTGCGTGCTGTGGGACCGTGTCCTTGTGGGTGAGAGTGCTGGCCTGGCTCTCACCCCTGCCTTATGGAGCAGCCTGCTCTTGCTGCTTCCTGACAGGTATTTCTTGTAGTTTGCTTTACTCAGTAGGCTGCATATATCCCTTCATAGTTTTATTGTTTTTCAGCTTTTTTTTAAAAGCAAACTGAAAGTGGCCCTTGCTAGCATCTCTCTGCTTTTTTTTTTTTTTTTTTTTTTTTTTTTTTTTGCCACAGACACCTCTGCCCAGACTGGGTCTTTTTCTTAGTAGTCCTGCCTCCAGCTGTTGGGCCAAACAAGTTTTCATCACTTACATGCCCATGCCAGACTGGCTCAGTTTCATTATTTCCTCTGAGTGATTTGTACCTCCATGCAGGCAGCTGTTATTCCTGCTCATCCTCTCTCTCATGTCCTCCTAACACTTTTAATTAAGCCCCTTTAGCAGAATGTCTGTGCTTATGCTGCTTTCCTACCCCACATCAAATGTCTGACTTTCCCATTGTATTTGACTGCTAGTGTTTAAGTAGCAAAAAATGGTCCTCAAACAATTGTTGTCAGATGCTTTGCCCCAGAGTAAATGTTTTGCTGTTAGCTGCTTGGAGTGAGGTGAATCACCTCAACATAAGAGGCCAACAGTCTGTGTTTATTAAACTCCTTATCCTTGTAGCCAGACCCATGGGGACTGTCACATAACCATGCCTCTAATCAGTGCAACTGGCCCTAATCATGATAGGGGAGGGCAAGAAAAAGGAAACTCTCCTTCCCCCCTGGTGGGGAGGACCTGTTTTCCAGTCCTCAGAAGAGATCTTGGCACAGCTGTGGACTTAGACGGCTTGTGCTCAGGCAGCTCCCATTGTGAAAATGCAGAACAAGACATGAGTTAGGGCAAAGTCGCAACTAAAGGCAGGTATCTACTTCAGCATCATGTAGTCTAAAGCTGATGTCTACTTTTAATCAGGTGAAACATGTGCCTACTGACTGTAAAATGGATTTAGACTATCAAATTAACTTCACAGAGGCCATTTAATAGCTACCTTACGTCATCTCAATTTTAAATCACTTACCACTGAGAGCTTTTAAAAAGCATGCCACTTTCAGTTAGAAGTGTATTTGTGCAGACTGACAAACATTGGATTTTCTTGTTTTATTTTTTCATGTTCATTTTTAACTACTGTTACTGGTGCCAATGTATAACATGCTTCACATTGAATTAGGTAGTATTTAACTATGTATGCAATCCTTGATATGTTTTCTTAAAATACTATTATTTGTAATCAAACTATGCATGCATAAAAATATATTTGAAAGGTTCCTAATAAAATTGTCTAGACAACTAAAGAAGCAATACACTTTCTTCTGGGTAAAACAATGACCATACTAGATAGGCAATCTTCAGTCTATCCACATTTGCTCTTCTGCTCGCTACTTTAATTTAGGCACTTGCATGAAACAAAAGGTAAATCTGCTTTGGAAACAAAGACGATGGTGTCCAAAACACGCAGTCTGAGCTGTTTTGCCCATGAACAAAATAGTAAATTCTTGTTTAATGTGCAGCCAGTTGCCCCTCTCCTACCCACTTTGATATTCTCTGAAGCTAAATTGCAACTCCAAAAATCATTCAGAAGCACTTTTTTGAGATAGAAATTGGCCAAGTTTGAAGGGCCTGCTTAGGTAGCTGTCTCTTAGGAGGGAAAAAAGTTACAATATAGTAGTAAAACCCTCTAAAATACCCAGGTGAAGTTTAAAAGAGCAAATCACAAGAACAATCAGGCAGCAAAATGAAGGTTCATTTAAGAAAACAAAGTTGGCAAGACAGAAAAACCCTGGCTTGAGATATGACAATATATCAGAAAGTTAGATTTGTTACCTTGAATCTTTCAGCTTTCTGAGCATGAACGAGTGTGATGAACAAAACTCAAAGCTGTTTAAAGTTATGAAATCTTGTTCTGCACTGCTGCACCTAACTAGCTCACTGCTAAGTCCTAAGACTTTAGCTGAACACAAGGGTAGCTGGGAGGAGATGCTCCATCTTCCCAGTTACAATTTAACACTCTTCTACTGGAGCAATGCAGGGGCACCTGTGTCAAGTTGCAGGTGCTCATTAATTTCATATACCTTGTCTAAATAGTTCTCACTGCTGTTAAAGGGGAAAAAAATGTGAAATCAATGAAAGTTAATTCTTACATATTAGTGGGTTAATTTGAGGATATCTAACCAAGGGTGGAGTTCATGTGGCAATGTTCCCTTACTGGGAATATAATTGATTCAGTCCCCTCTGTGGCTGCTTATTTTCACATAAATTGAGAGTTGTAATATGTCAGAAATCAGTACAGCTATGACTAACCTGAATGAAGTCATGGATTAAAAATGCCACTGTGGAACTGAAAACTGGTGTTCAGGGTGCACGTGCTCATAAGCCACCCTTTTTTTCTGTCCCTCATACACAAAAGAAACCAGAAAACATCTTACTGAACTGACTTTCTCCTGATGGAAAGTCAGCAAACACAGAGCACAATGTCCTGGGGGGGATCCAGAGGAGTTGAGACTGCTGAAGAAACAGGAACTAGGAAAGGAGGGCAGGATCAGAAGCAGGAAGAGGAGTTAGGGAGAGCTGAAGGAGAGAAATTTGAGCAGCAAGGACTTCTCATAGGCAAAAGAAAATAAAATGTTTATTTGAATAAGAATAAAATGAGGAAAAAACAAAAGCAAGGCATCACCAGAACCCACAGACAGCTACTGTTTTTATAGCTAGGTCACAGTCTTAGAGAAGTGCATAGTGATGCTTGTATGGGTCATGGGGTATAGGGTAAATTGAGCTGTAGGTTGCGGGGGGGGGGCACTGGAGAGGGAAGGTGCCTTCAAGAAACTTGACTGATGGAAAATGGAGAATCTGGAGTTTGTATGTAGGATGGATGAAGAAAAACATCAGACAATTTTCTAACGAGTATTTCAGTTTTAAAAAGATAGTGTTGACCTTATTTGAAAAATATATATATTACATCAAGTCTTCAAGGGCTGCTTCTCTAGAGAATGTTACCTCAACATAAGTTACAGTGGACATGATTGCTATTGCTTAGTTTGTGTCTGAGTCTCAGAAAAATTAAAATGTTAGTTTATTGTTCAGCTGAGCCAAGTGCTTTCTTTATAAAATATTAGTAAGCGAAGAGAAATCCATCTGATTAAATATTCAAAATGCCTTAAAAGATGCTCTTTACAGGGATTTCCTCTTTCTGTTTTATTCACTGATCTTAGTTATTCGGTTACTAGCTATGAAATATAAGAAGAAATGACATTTAAAAATAGATATGTGTAATAGCTTTGTGGTGCAGGGGTAGAGCATGCAATGATTAAATTGGAGAATGGTTTCTACTTGAAGTAGATCTGCAGAGTCAAGGTTATTTTGCAATTTTTTGAAACTGTTCAACATATTTCTTTTTTGGTATCTCCTTGTCTATAACAATGTCCTTCTAGGTGAACAGGCTTTTCCTTCCAGATTGTTCTATTTATTGTATCATTTTTATCCATTTTTATGTTCCTCCTCACTCGCACTTTTCAGAAAGCTTTTTGTTGGTTTCGGGTGTATCAACTCGACAGAACACTTTTCCTATGGGAGCATATACTATGAATATTTTTCTTGTCTACAGTTTCTTCAGAAACATGCCATCTTGCAATGCTGCAGAGAACTTCATACTCTTAATTCTTTACTAATCAAGACAGAGGCAGACAGGCATATACACGTATGGAACAGGAAGCACTTCTCAACTGATAGCCTGTCAAAAAAACCCCTATCAATACTTGTCTTCTCTGACTAAACAATAATCTGTAAAAATATGGTAAAAGCATTGCTTTGCATAAAATATATTGAACTAAAACATATCCATTTGACCTATTTAAAAAATGACAACAAAAATCTTCATTAACAATAAGCTTTGCAATTCTTCCTTCACTGAGTAAGCAACAGACTACTTGCATTTTGTAAATGACATTGAAATGGGAAGCTTGTCATTTTGCCACTAGATTTTTTGCTCTGATTAGAAAACAGCAGCTCATTAGCTCCTCTTCCTGTGTATGTCCCCATCACCACTCTGAAGAATGCCAGCACTTGAAATAGAACAATTTTTTTCTAACTCAAGTGCATTTTGCCTTTGGACTTTACACAAAATTAATTATAATTTTCCCTTCTAATCTCTAGTACATCATTAGGTCTTTGAGACTGGGAATCTGTTTTTGTTAACAAATGGCTAAATGCCAACCACTGGTGACATTTTAAAATGAAACTGACTCAACACAACAAATTGTATTTGCCTTCCCTGGCATTTCCCTTCTGTTTTTTCTTGTGTTTCTCAATGTCCTCCGCAATGACTTGCCTTTAACTGCTTTTCTGACTTAAAAGTATTTTATTTTTATAAGAGCAGATGCTGCAGTAGCCTTCATGAGTGGGCATATGCAGAAACCCATGAAAGAGTATACCCAGACACAGGCAAACTCGCCCAAGTGCTCTGCGTAGCCTACTGTTACTCAAAATCCAACATGATACAGCACAGTGTAATAGGATTCCCTGGGGAGTCTATGTCCTGTGAGGCTAGATCACAGCTGCACAAGAGCTAGGCTGCCAGATACCACTATACCTGAACTGCCACATCTGTTTTTCCACCTTTCATAAACCCATCCAACAGAAATGAGCTCTGAAACACTCCCTCAGAATAGCTCGATATTATGGATCAAGGCAGAAAAGAATGACCAAGTTGAGAACCCTTTTCAGGGCTCTGCCCATAGGTATTTCTCCTTTATGAGGAAACGGCCACCACCTCACCACTTCTGTGGAGCAGGAAGTTGCTGCACTGTGGTGTGAAGGGAATGTCTGATCCCAAAGTATTCCCAAGTCTTTGCTCTCTCCTTTTTGGTGCTGGAGACTTAAGTGAAGAGGAAAACACAGGGAATCTTTGAGAGGGATTCAGCTCATGTGCCATAGTCCTGTTTGGTTTTGCTACTAGGAGTGTCTACACATCAAATGAGTGTGACATGATGGGAGGCTCTAGCACTGTACAAGAAACTTTTCTCCCACATTAAGATGTGTATTGATGTTTTTACCATTTAGCAACCGAAAAGGAATGTAGCAACTCCACAGCATTCAATAAAGCCCTCCCAAAGTGGTAAGGCAGCAACACATCATGGCTAAGAATAAGAACCTAAGAGCTGACATGGGTAGTAGTTTTGGATGAACAGCTAATACCCATTGATTAGACATGAGAATAAGTGTGGATTGTGCATGATACTGAAAGCAAACAGGTTTAGAAGGGCCAAGGATTCTTTAAGCAAATAATGATTTATGAAAGAAGTAAGTTTTTCTTCCATTATTCCACAAAAGGAATGCTAAAAATTTGTCCAGTTATTGATCTGTTATCAATGCCAAGGGATGATGTCTTGAACCACTTCTAAGCAAATTCTGAGTAGCATCTGTTGACCCTTCCCCCCACATTTTCTTTACTCTAGTTAATAAAATTAAACAAGAGTGCAATTCAAAAAAACTGGAGAAATTAGAAAAGGTTAAGTGCAGCCTGGTAGCATACCAAGTTTTTCCATTTGTTTTTTTTCAGTAATTTTTTATAATCTTGAGTATAATTTACTTATTTTATCCAAGAAAACAAAATTGATATATTCAGAAGGAAATATTAGGAATATTAAATACAGGAAAGAGCAAAAGCATAATTAAGGGGCAAACAAGGTCTGACAAAGCCACTTTTGTAGCAACTTGTCAAAGACAAAACCTAATTATTCCTGAGAGTGGTACTTTTCTTTTTTGAGGAGTTTCAGGAGAACTTAGTTTGCATCCTAAACATGAGTTCAAATATAACTTCAGCATATATTCTGTGGGCACTAAGAAGGTATAGATTATTCAAAGCACTGCTTAAAAATGTGAACGGAGGGCAAGAATGAGGCATAAAAGACAGTGTAAATAAAATAGTCCAAGCTCCACCTTGATTTAAACTCTGAAATCCTATTCAAGGTGATATCAGTATAAGCCAAGAAAAAATATGCCATCAAATTTATGTACAGGCTTTCTTCATTATTCCCATATACTTGAAAAGCTTGAAGGAATGATCCTAACACACTGGTACATGTGGCACCTCATAAGTAGTTTTAGTAACCTTTTTATTTGCTTAATATGAAAGTCATTTGCAAATAAGCTCAAACTTTTTTCTACATTAAAAAGAACCTTTAGAAGTGATACTGCAGCATGAGGTTTTGTCATTTAAATGAGATCAAAAATAATTTAACTATAATTTGTTCCTGTTAACATGCCTCTAACTAAAATAGTGATCTTGGATTCCAATACTTGCAGTATTATCAAGTGTACATTTTTGCTTTCTACTTGCTTAAGTTATTATGCCTCAAACAGGTCAGCATTAGGTCAGTTACATGTCCTTAAACTGACATGCAGCACTGAGGTATAGTTCTAACTTTTAAAGTTTCTTTAAGTTTCTTTGAGTGTTATAAATGATCTGGCCTGAGATGCCCCCAAAGAAAGAGCACTGATTCAAAATCAGTGCAAACCACTGTTTAGGCTGACAGTTACTCATATAAATTTCTTGCACATAAGTGATGTAAAATTCTTACATCCTTTGTTTCTCCTAAAGTGAGAAAGTAAGCAAGCAACAAAATGAATTTCTTAAAAAGGAACAAGTGCTGGAGGCATAACTGATATAATACATAAACTTTTCACCAAAAGATCACAGTGAAAAGGCATATTAGAAGTGAACATAAATACTCAGTACACAATACATACACATTTTTCCTTTTAGAAATTTCCACTTGGAATGTCATCTTGTAAAGAAGTTTAACAAAGCTACTGTGGCATACTGGAAAGCTGTTTTGAACAAAACCTACTCCCAGATCACACTGACAAATACTTTCACTAACCTTAGTCTCAACAAGGTTAATTTAAATGATATTCAGCAACACTAAGATCTGCCTTATTAAAAGTACAGTACATGGATTAACCAGAATATTGCTTCATTCATTAGAAAACCAAACCTCACTATTTTAACTAGCAAAATGGGTTTGTTAATACTGTTTTTCCTCAGATAACTATTAGAACAGCTAGGTACCACTTGCCTTTTATGTCATCTTTCTTTGCTTTATCCTTGCTAACAGACTAGAATTCCTTGTTGCTCAGTTGCTCATGACCTCTTTCGGGTACCTAATATACAGCTTAATTTATATTTTTAAACAGTATGATTGAAATAAAATATCCAAAAGATCAGAAAGCAAATAAAAATGAAACATTTAGTGCTGGCTATTTTACACTGACTTCATTGAATCCTACTCCAGGTTACAGGGCTAAATTCAATGCTAAATAAAATACATGTCAATGTTTCTAATGTCTTTAATTGGACAGGATCAGGGCCTTGATGACTAGTCACCTGATAGACTCAATCAAAATTTTACTTCTTCATAATGTGAAGTCAGTCCACTTCTAATTTTGTTTGCCTGCTTTTATAAGGAAAAAAAAATCTTCAGCTGCAACACTATGTATGACTAGATGCTTTAGGTAAAATAATTCTTTTTAATTTGATGTAGATATATTCTTATTTATTTGCATACAAAATGCTCACAAGTATGTTCCTGAATCTGAAGGAGCAGTGGGTCTAGCTTTATATGACCTTTTGATTGAATGATAATGATTATCCCTTTCCAAACCATGAATTATACCATCCTTCATTTCTGTAGGTTCTGGCAAGGCACAACTTAAGACATTTGAAAAGAAAATTCCAAATACTGAAATGTGCTATGTGACATTCATTACTCACATCCTTGCATATCATCAGTAACTATGACACTGTTACCTTAAGTACCAACAAGTATGTACATCATTGACACTTATTTTACAAATACAGCCATCTTCAAGATATTCTAATGCAGACAAAAATGTAGAAATCATTCAGATGGCTAGTGTACAGTATCTTTCATGGACCTTCTATGTGATATGTACGTATGACAATTACCAGCACTGTAAACCATATTTAAATTGCTGATATAAGGAAGATTCAGTTACATTCTGACAAGATACTAGGAGCTAGATCCACAAAAGGGAGCTATGTGGTTTTGATCCAAAATAAAGTTCTTAAAGTTGTTACTGATCAAAAAGTTTAGATGAAGAACTAAATCCCAGCCGTTAAGCCTTGTCTGAGTTTTTACCAGCAAACTGGGGTTCCTGCTTTTTGGAATGCTTACAAGGATCCCAGTTTGAAGCACTGATCTCTCCAGCCAAGCCCTACTGGGAACCACAGAGGAGCTGCTCCTCATATATTACACTTCAGATGTATAAACCAACCAGACTTCTTATAATGCATCAACTCTCTTGTCAAAGGAGGAGGATGCTCCTCCACTTAGAAGAAATGATGTTTACCTCAAGGGTTTCAACAGACAGAGCTTCTTCCTCACTCACAATTTTCATGTTTTAGGTATTTTATGCCATTCCTCCTGATGATTTTTCTGATCCCTTTTCCAGCCCTAATGTGTCCTGGCCTTAAATCTATTCAGCTGTAGGCACACAGTATTAGTGCTGAAGTTTGTGGATGAAAGCATGCTGTACTACAGTTTTTCTAAGTATCTATAAAGATACCAGATCTATTGAGTCCTGCAGCTGAAGAATTAGATCATTGCAAGGAAACCGAGTGCTTACATAACTTGTACACACACTTTACATTTCTCAATCCACAAATGATATATTTATCAATCCTTAGAAAAGGCTGCTTATTTGTAGTGATCTAGAATGTTTTCCATACAGTTATTTCATGTGATAAACACTTACAACTAACTATTTGCATTCTTGACTTTACAACTTGTTTTGGTTGAAGAACCAGACCTACTGCATTTTCTTTGCATGCGTACATCTCCCCATTGATTTAAATCTTTGGCTTCAGAATGGAACTGAACACCTTACCAGATTCTGGTCATTTTGTTAACTTCTAACTTACAATCAGGATTGTATCCTGAGGAAACAGACTGAGCTGGAGGCCTGGCATTTGTGTTTTATTGGTCATTCAAGGAGTTTATTTCACCTCAGAAAGGAGCCCAGATGAAAATCCACGTATATATTTGCACAAAGGCTCAAAAGAGGTGATGGACATACTTGACAGGTTAGACCACTGTGGACTTATTTTGGTGTTATCCTGCAAAATGGTACCAAAGCTGTCCTGTTCAGATTTTTTTTAAACCAACTTGTTTTGTGAAATGTCCTTAAAATGGTCATATTCTTCAATTCGCAAAATTCCCAAATTAGGTACCATCCGAACTTGAATTTGTTTGAAAGAAACCGAATTTTACAGAGGATCCTTTCTCATTATGTGCTTTGTCATGTGAATTTAAGCATAATATAAACACAACTATAAACAATATTGATGCTGAAGTAGTAGTTCCAATTCATGTAACAAAAATAAATCTGAATCTGAAAGTTATCAGCAAAACTGCTGAAATTGAAAGAGTTGCAGAAGCTGATCAGTATTATCCTTGGCTGGCATACTTTCTGAGCTCTGTCATTGCTAATTTCCCTCATTTTCACTGACATTCAAGACAACTTTCATTAAGCCTCAGATGCCAACAGTATTTTAAAAATGTAACCTACTGACTTAAGAGGCCACTGTTTAAGTCATATAGAGTTGCATAATACTAGGTCTTAGCTTCACATCCAGGATAGGAACTTTTGAAGTTATTCTCACAAGTGCAATTTTACAGATAGCTAACCATTCATAAGCTACTGGCAAATACCCTTCAGATTTCTCAAAATGCACTAACATAGTAATTGGACTCAAAGGTCAGCAAGTAGAAGGCACTGTTTAAACCTGTCATTTATGATACCTCCTCAGAGTGGACATGTCTGACTTACTTAATAATAGTTTTGATCCTCTCTGACTACTCCTCCGCATGGAAGAAAGAGGAGACTATAATATTCCAACCCAGATGCCTTTTTGTCTGGGCAATAATCATTTGGCTGAAATCATGTTTTGATCAAAACAGTATTTGAGACCAAGAAATAAAACAAAATGAACAAATTGCCTGTAGCTTCTCACACTTTACAAGAAGACTTTTCTCCTTAAGATTGCAATTGCTTAACTGCCTAATGGAAAAAAAAAAAAAATGCTCCTAACTCCATCCTGCTGCATGGATCGTGTGTTAGGCATTCTGTTGCCTTGCTATATATAGAAACAGCAGGCTCCTCCACTGCTAAGTTAACTTTTTTTTTTCTTTTACTTCAAGAAGCAATCCTAAACCCTGGGTTTCCTTATGTTGCCTGCTCCAGACAGTCTGGCAGCTTCTTGGTAGGAAAACTTACTTCAACACTGAATATCATTCAAACTAGCATTTCATTGCATGTAATCTATTATATCCCTTCCCAAGCCACTCATGCCACCCTGGACAGAAAGTAACCTTTCCCATTCTCCTCTGGTGTCCTCCTCCTGCTTCCCTCCAAACTAGAGCAATACTACTATGTAGTAGCATTACGGAGCCTTATATAGGGTTCCATTTTATTCTATGCAGGATTACAGGAAACAGTTCAAGCAGGAAAAGCTAAAGGGTGAACATCATAAAGAATAATGAAATCATCAATATAAGTAATGCCTTCAAAGGTTTCATTTTGTGAATTAACCCCCTTTTTTTTTTTTGAATTGTGAATTGTATTTTATATTTGCCATTGACAAAGATCAGTTTGGCTTGCTTGCTAAATTAATGTCTTTTGATGACATTTCCGTCCTGACTGGTATTATTAAAATCTGTACTTTGATAGAAGCTTGATTACCATTTTCTTATGTACTCTACCAATATAATGTAAATGAACATCTCTGCCTCCAAATGCATAACTAAATAAGCAGAAATAATGAATTGCAATATATTAATATTATATATTATGTGCAAATCTCTATGATCAATAAGCAATTTGAGCAACCGTTTATTTACTTGTGCATTGAAATACAGTAAATTCAGAGGTGATTTCAAGCACTTTTTTTCTATAAATACTTTTGTGAGCAGATAGAGGAATTCTGCCTTTCAGTAATGTTGTTTTCCAAAGTGCCATTGTTTTTTTTATCAACTTTAAAATAGACAATGACTGACAATACAATGATGGACTACAAAGGAGCCAAAAATCTACAGATCTTCCTTCCTCCTTCCCTTCCTTTTTCCTTCTGCTGGTTTAATGAGTTACTACTTATTTTAAGTCTTGAAATACAGAGAGTAAAAGTATCCACAAAATATCTATCTGTATCCCTTTTGTATAGGAGGCTTTACCTCAGGAAGAAGAAAATACAGTATCTGTACACGTTCAGTTGCTAACCAATTTTAAAAATACATTCATGAAAATAAAAAAAACCCTTTAAATCCAAACTAAAATAAATGGACCCACTCCAGAGAGCAACAATTAAAACTATGCAACCTTTGTGTGTCCAACTTCAGGGCCAATTGGTGAGTTCAACAGTATCTCCTATATATGCCTACTTTATTTTATTCATTTCAGGAAAAAAGCCAAAGTCCTTTCAGCAAACTGTAAAACTTGAACAGGTTTGTATTCACTTATCCCATTCTTAGCTATTCAGACATGCTCACTTTTTTTTCCCCCATGATTACAATTGCAGGGGTCTAATGTATTCAGTACCAATCCTGGATCTCATTCTGACCACTGTAAACAGGAAATGCCTTTTCATTTTAGAAAGTAAAGATTTGGGTTAATAGCACTGAGTCCTGGTAACTTATTCTTCTTCTGTACTGAACAGTTAAAAGGAGATGAGGTAAATGTAGTTATTTCAATAAAATGAGAAAATGAGCATTCCTTAAATCTGTGTCTTGTTTAGGATTATGAAGCTGACAATTACATTTAATGAAAACGATTTATTTACACCAGATTTTAAGTCCTCTAGAAACATTATCAATGATGTACTCAAAAGATCTGGAACAATACAAGTACCTCATTATCTGATCATTGATGTCAACATCATTCAAGCAAATTCAAATTATACACAGTAGTTGATCTAGGTGAGTCCGCTCTTCAGATAGTATCTTTGAAAGAATTGAGTTAATGAAGTCCTGGATGTTCTTAAAGTCAACAAACACAGCATCCCTTTTGCAATGATATATTCTGAATCTGATTAACTCTCTTACAATAAACACTTGTGGCCCATTTTTCTACATGATTAAATAAATTATGCATGTATATCACGGTATATGTGTGAGTACTGCACATAACAGAAGTACTTAGGTTACCAAGAAGCATATCTACACATTTTACATTTTAAAGTATAATACAGAAGAGGTTTATTAAGAATAACAAATTAATCACCTGACAGTGCAGAACTGTTCTGTATATTTCAGAATGTGATATCCAACTTAATTACAAAAGTGCTAAGTGACAAGAGTATTATTATTTCCCCTTGGGAGATTTTTCCTTATACTTAACTGACAGGAATTGCTTTTATCTTTCAGATTAGATCTATTTTTCCCCCTTTTCTTAAATTCAGCTTCTAATATTTGGGTCTTGAAGAACCACCTTCCATCTGTTTTTACCCCCTTTCAATAACTGTAAGCTGTTTATATATTTCTCCTTTATTTGCTGCTTGATCATATCACACAAATTTAATCCCAGATTTCTTTGAGTGCCATGCCAGTGATTTCATTCTCACAGTTCTACCCCTACATTTCTTAATAAGTCTAAGAGTTGAAAAAAGAAAAATCTGCCTTTGATTATTAGTAGCTCTTCATTCTTTTGTTTTTGTTGTTGTTTCTCTGACAGAGTGGGGAAGGGTGTTTGTTTTCACTGGAGTAAATCAAGCATTTTCATGCAATTTTCTCATCTATACTTCCATAACTTAGCAAGAAGACTTCTTGCTGTGGATATACTTACCAATTATCTTTTTAATATCTACCTAATTGCTCAAGTTTTCATTTACTTTCTAATTTCCATTTTACATTTTAACTGCTAGTATTTGGCCCTTTTTATTGGCACTGTTGGCTCCAGCTTTACAGGCAGAACACTTTGCTCTGTATTTTTCTATACCTTCTCATTTGGTCATACTTTTTTTCCTGCACTTCTTGCACTTCCTCGCACTTTGTTTCCATGTAGGGGTACTGTAGATTATATTTCCCACACAAATAAGAGATATGTATTTTTTAATGTGTTTTTATGTAATGTTCAGTAAACTGGATTTCAATTTATTGTACACTATTTCTGACTATACTTATGTATAGATTCCATATCTACACATCAGAATATGGCATGACGCAAGTTTTGAAGTTACTGAAGACCCTTCTGACTAAATTTGTTTTGTAACACAGAACCATCCAGGCTTAGCAGCCATGTCTCAGGGGGTTATATAATTTTTTTCACAGTATTACAAGTTCATGCCCAGTACCATGCATCTGGACAGATTTTGTGTTTGTTTGTGTGCTAGGTTTGCAGGCCTAGCACAGCCAAAGCCTGCTAAGGTCTGTCAGCAGTTGTCAGCACAGATGCATTACAGGTGTCCACACATAGACTTAGGACTGTATGGACATATACTATAATTATAACAATGACTGGTAAAATAACTTTGTCCCACAGTGTCCTGCATACTAGCTTCCTGGAGTAGAAAATCCTTAGCAGCTTACAGTCTGAACAATTTAATTACAGCTGCTATATAAACCAACTCCTTTGTATTACAACTGAGGGGAGAATAGCCTCTGCTTTTGTGCAGCAAGCAGTTGTGTAAAGTATCAATGTACTGCCCCTCTAAATCATGTCCTGATATGAAAGAAGGAATTTGATGGCCACAGTCCCCCTGCAGCCTATATGCTGTGTTCTGCTCCTCTGCTAGAAACCAAAGGCACTGAAATGCCCTCGGATTCCCTGGCTAGATAATCAGACCATCTATGTGAAAAATGCAGGACACGGCTTTCCACCTGTTTTAAAACCAAAAGCAGAGTGCTACAAACCCAAGGGACATTATTGTTGCTTTAGGCTTTTCAGGGCACTTGTTAACTCTGGCTTAGGTTTCAATGAGTTTATATATCTAAACTTAGCAGCAGGCATGATGATCATTTTTCCTGCCACTTAATTGTCCAACAGCAAGGTTGATAGATACAGAGTCCTTAAATAGATGGAGGAGTACATATTACTGTGATGGAGACACCTTATTTTATCAAATCTTGGTGTACTAGCATTGTCCTTGACTTCACTAATGAAAACTGGTCAATTCCTACCTAGTTCCATTAACTCATATTCTTGGTGTTCAGATTCAATGTTTTCCAACCATTCTGTTCCTTTAATACATAGGATTTATTGTTGATTTTTCTCTGTCTACTTTTAAAAGTCTTGCCAACACAGGAGGCAGTCAAAAAGTTTGAAGTAGCCAGACTGCCTCCAGTATTTTTAAAGAAAAAAAAACTTATATAAATGTCTAACTAAAACCTTATAAAAAAAAAAAGTGCTGTAACAATGTTTTTAATTTTTAACACACTATTTCACGTATAGTCATCTCATCTGAAGAGCTATCCAACAAAGCACCCAAACATCCTAATGATGGACACATTTCCTATCATGCACAAAATCTCCTTCTATTCCAAATCCTCTTTCACCTAGAGCTTTTTGCAACACTGTTCTGAATTTCTTCCTAATGTGCAAAAAGAAGAAAAAGCATTAATATGTATGAAAATTTACAGTTCTCATTTTTAAGCAGAAGAATAAAGAAGAAAAATACAATGAACATGAACATTTTAAACTTGAAAGAAGTACTAATGCCTCTATTAACAGCATTAGTACTAAAATAGTGTCCAGCTTTAGGCTCTGCCTGTTAAAAAAGCATGTTAATTATGTTTTTCAAAGAAAATCTGCAAGAATAGTTGGTAGTCCTGAAAACAGTACCTACAAGGAAAGAGTGATTTTATTGTTTTTAACAAAACAGAAATTCATGAGCAAATTCCCCATGAGTTATAAATCCATGGGGAGAAAACAGGATCCTAAAGATGTATTTAACAGTGAGGACAATTAAAATTAATTAATGACATCTGCCTATGGAAATTTCATTTCCACTACTTGAAGCATTAAAAAAGGTCATTTTTCTGAAAATTTTGCTCTATTCAGTCAGAAGTATTAGGCATCAGGTGGAAATAAAATACAACTTTTGTTATGATGAACAAAGTACATTCTCCTTTCACAAAAGATGAATTTAAACAGAATGACCATAGCTTTTACATAATATTGTGCTTTTTTTATGGAAGACTAAAATAGTACACCGTATGTTTTTCCTCTTCAAATGCTATGCTGAGAAAACACCTCTTGCTACAGAGATTTTACTTAGATTTGATGTTGTGGTTTTCGCAGTCACATGAATATTATCTTCAGGGAAGCTATGGTAGTTTGAAACTACCACAGGAACAGGCAGTTTCAGCTCAAAGACTTCAAGAAAATACTTCAAATTTCCTGCCAAGTTTGATCTTTCAAATACTCCCATAAAACAGAACTATCTCATGCCATGTAGGCTTTAATAAAATTACATGTGAAAATAAGGACTAATCAGCAAAGTAATGATTTAGAGTATTTTGTCCATCTGTAGTAACGGAAGTATTATTTTGGTGGTATGAGTACAAATAATCTTCATTTTCCAAAATGAAATGGAATAAATGAAATAATTATTTTGCTGCCTTTATTCTTTTAAGATATTCCTGATGTAGAGGAATGACTGACGACATTCTTGCATTTTCAAATTTACAGAGATAGAATTGCAGGATCACAGGGTAATTTAGGTTGGGAGGAACCTCAGGAGGTCTCTAGTCCAACATCCTGCTCAAAGAAAGGTCACCATGGTCAGACCAGGTTGCTCAGGGCTTTATCCAGTTGCTCTTGAAAACCTCCAAAGATGGAGACTGTACAACCTCTCTGGGCATCCTGCTCCGCCGCTAGACCCTCCTCAGGGTGGAGAGGTTTCCCTTCTGTTCGGTTGGAACCTCTCAATTTATTCCTGCTTCCTCTTGTCCTCCAAACACGCACCACTATGAAGAGCCTGGTTCCATCTTAATGACCTCCTTGTAGCTATTGAAGGCTGCTATGAGACCTCCCCTAAGCCTTCTTTTTGGCAATCATTTCATGGACATTAGTTCATAAGTCACTGACTCAAAGACCAGGAAATTCTAATGCTGCTCTTGAGGCCCCTCATTTGAAAGCAAATTCACAAACTATGACACACACAAATAAATCTCTGTTTGTCAGTAAAACTGAAAGCAAAGAGCACCTCTTTTCATAAAAACAAACTAGAAGCAACACTTGTATTCCTACCTGAAGTATTAAAAGTACAGTTTCTTCCATCAAGGACCAAAATGCTATTGTGCTAGGCTTTACAAAAAAAATATGGATCTGTGTCCCTCAGAAGGGAAATTCTAAAATATACTCAACACAATTGTTCATTTTCATCTTTCCACTGGTTGTCTGCTATGGTATAAGTGGATGATCTTAAGACACTCTTTGAAAGTATACAGGACATGAGTAGTAATACTACTAATCTTTTACAGAGAAACTACATGACTACAGCTACCAATGTGATTTACAAAAGAGGTCAATATTTCCCACTTTATTATTGAGAAAAGAGGAAATGCGACCTATCCAATCTGTCACACATGCAACCCAGTGTTTAGGCTATAATCCAATACTACAGAATCCCAGGTGCTGGGTGAAGACTCTGTAAATACAGTCACACAGTCGTAGACAAAAACGACTCTACAGGAAACTCGAGTTTTTGTTTGTTTACTGAAGCACAAAGTTATTACTTCAGCGTTTTGTTTTTTGATTTGTCTCCTGCTTCTAACTGCTAGTTCTGCAATGAAATCTGAAATCAGGAAGTCAAACACATAATACTGCTAATTAGAAGCACACTGGCATATTGATACACTTACTTAAGTAACTGCTGATTTGTTGATATTGCAACTTTACTGCAGAACTGCATAGGAAACCAAATCAAAATTAGGGATTCATTGTGCCCGGGAACAGTGCAAAAAGCAGGGCTGAATCCAGTTGCTACCTAGAAACAGAGCCAGGTCTCACCATCAAAGTAAGTTACTTCCTATATCCCACCAACAGTGTTCAAAAGTATACAGGAGCCCTATAGTTCTAGTAGTGCAAATTACTATTAGTACCTGCAGCTCCTCAAGACTCTAACTGCCAGGTGTTGTGCAAGGTCAGTTCCCATTTAAGTTAGTGCTAGTCAACGCCCAGCAATTTGCAGAATTATAGCTATTACAGAAAAAAGTCTCCGAGGGTCTTCCACTACTTCTCGGTCCCTCAGCAGATATATTTCAAATGTCCAACACTCTGTAAGAGAGGAGAAAATTCCTGTACTTATCTCACAGCCTTATTTACAATGGTGTCACAAGTAGCTTATGTCTAGATAGATTGGACAGATACATAACCACAAGAGCATGATATCCTTTGAAAATAGGCATTGCAGCAGGGGCCAGAGGCACGCTCCCCTCCAAAACTTTCCCCACTGGAAATCTGTGTATGGGTGCACACCATATTTCTTCTCAAAGTCCAGTTTATCAATGTATTTATAAATGCACACCTCTGATTTGTCCTTTACAGGCTTCCAACTAATACGGGATTCCTTTGTGTAAGCCAAAAGGATAGAGCAAAAAGCTATATGTTCAAGTGGTTCAGAAGAAACTAATATTTTACCTTAAGAGATTCTAGTTTTGTTCCAAATCTCTGCTAATACCTATCATTAGTTACTATTTTAAACAGTTTTCAACTTAAGATTTGTTTAACAGTTTTTTGTGAAACACCTTCACTACCGCTATGGCAGAAAGGAAAGTTTGTAAAGAAGGTATCAGCTGTACAACAGCAAGGATTTCAAGCTACAAAGACATCATTAGCTACTTATTTATTTTTTTTAAATGATGGAGAATTCTGTTAGTGGTTTATTTAGCTTTTTGTAAGCAGCATAAATCAGAATACAAAGTTCATCAATTTTGAGCTCACAAGAGCTCACTTCTCTTAGGAATTGTTAATTCTCAAAATTTTGGTTTTGGGCCCTAATGCTGATTCCAAGTTCAAAAGCATAACCGAAGGATTACTTTATTTGTCCTATGTTTTTCAGTCAGACTCAAGCATCAACACAGAGACCTACATTTTCTTCATCATTAATCAGAAAATTATTAAATCATCCACAAATACAACACAGCACAAAACCTGATCTGTTCTTACTGGTAGGTTTGAGAACCTTGGCCAGTATTTTGACAACTGGTCCAAACTTTGAGTTTTAATGTAACCAGGTAATAAGTAAGATGCCATTCCTATTTCAACTATAAAGCTTGGCTTTTACAAGTCACTTAGCAGAATCCAATATACCTGATACCCGAGCTTTTTAATTTTGAAGTAGAGCACAAATAACTCCCTTTGAATCTGTTCTGATGGTGGGATTTATTAGTATCCTATGGCGAGAGAGCAGGAACCCTAAAGGTTAACAACAAGCCTACACTCCTTTCAACTTCTCTGTGAAGACTGGGTGTTAACTGTTTGAGAGAGACAAATTAAGAAGTTTTGGTTCTGCCCTCAATGTGTGTGCATACTTTAACTTCAATTAGTGTCATTAATCAAGAGGAGAATCAGCTCCAAGCCTATCATAATTTTATGTTGATGTTTCATCCAGGTATCCCACGCGCTGAGAAAAGACACACCCAAATGCTGACAGTGACTTATCACCTTGCTGTTAGCTCAGTCATATGCCATATGCTTAAAGTGAGAGAGAGCTGACTGCTATGACAGGACATCAATTATTGTCATCCAGCCACATACCAAAACACACATGGATTCATCTCAGCCTCCCTGTCATATCAGTGCATGCACTCCTTAATTCTTCCGTATTTAAAGCCCTCACTTCTCTTTAGAAATCCTAATTAATCTGACATACATTGTCTCTGTATGTCCATATTTAAATAAATGTCAACAAAAAATAATTGTTTTGCTGATCTTAAGCCTTTCATTAAGATTGGGGACGTTAAGAATACAGAGCACATAAACAACAGATCTAAAATTGACTGTGGCACTAATGTGGCAAACTGATTCTATAGTTGTTGTTTTGCTCCCCTGACTGATATTGACAGATTTAAAATGTGCAAACCCCACTCCTGCAGAGTGTTTCTTATGCATGAAGATAGATGCTTTCAGACTTACACAATGATCAGTTGATTATTATTTGCCTTTCTGAAATACATTTCACAGTTATTCAAGGATTAGATTTAGAATTATAAAGAATTTTACACTGCAACTCTACTCCTTGAGTTCACTGACGAGATTTCTTGGAGGTTAAAACAGACAAAGTGAAATGGAAATTGGAAGTGGCATAGAGGCAAAAAAATCTCACTTACAATGAAGAAAAATGCAATTAAAACATTTTTCTTATGTGAAATAACTTTTTACATGGAAAAGAGGAAGCTTGAAAACACATGATAAAAGATTTCGCATGTAGATATAAATATATTTATATCTGTATTTCCTGTAATGTAACAGGACAATCCATCTCCATGTTGTTGGTTTCCTTAATACTTATGATGATTCTAGAATGTCCTATTTCAGCATCAGCATTACTTTCCACAATCAAAAATATATGTTGTATCATTAAGTTTTACATCAATTATTATGGCACCTTCAACATTCATAGTTACACCTTAAAAAACAAACAGCTAAGAGGCTGCTGAAGAAACAATTTTTTTTTATCATGGTAAAAAAACATCATTTTTTCCTGCTGTGGACAAAACCTTAAAACCTCTTATAAACACACCACTCTCTCTGCATGGAAAACCTTCTTTCTCTAGCTTTTACAATGAGATTATTATATGTAGTGACCTTTTGGAACTTTTAAGGTCAGTAGATTGCTCCTTCAAAACTTGGATCAAGACTTCGATTACAGAGATTTAAATAACCAGTCTCAAATAACATGAAAATATATCTTTCACGTTAGGTACAAATACATAAGATTATGTTTGCATAATATTCGTATTCTTGCATAAGGATTTTTTTACTTCTACATACTGAGTAAAATATTGATGTGGAAAATAATAAACATATTGAACTTTTATAGTAAACATGCTAAAATAGATGTCAGAGTTTAAATCCCACTTTCAAAAGCATATAAAGATATTTACAATATCAACAGGTAAGTAGTATTTAGGAGCCTGGTTTTAGAAAGTGCTGTTTGGCATCTATTTGCATTTTTAGAAATGGAAATTCTTTAAAAATACATTTAGAATATATGAACAAGACATGCAAAGAAGTAACTGCCAGTGTAACTGTTGTCTGCACGTCTGAAGTCCTCTTAGCGTTCTAATTACCAGCTGAATTATCTCAGAACACCGTGCATTTGCTATGGACTAAATCACAATTATTGCAAAGTGAAGGCAGTAACTGCATAGCAGCTGAGACATGGTAACATATGGCTCTGAAGCAACTTCTTTGCGTAACTGGGCCATAAGTGATACTGAAAATCCATGTGGTTTAGGCTCCTTAAGGGCTGTATCTTTGAAAGGAGGATTAAGTTGCCTAGTAAAATGTAGATTCTTTTGAAATTTTTAATTTTCAGTTATAATGAAGTTTGCTATTTCTTTTCAGTTTTCCTTTTTTTTTCCTTATTTCTCTTTTTTCCTTTGTTTCCCTTGGAGTTGAGTCTTAAATACTGTGGCTAGAGTCCTACTTGTAGAAACAACATTTTTAAAATGTTTTGTGTCACCTCTATAGAGTTCTTGTTGTTTTGGTCTCATGTGGTTTGGCATGATTTTCATGTTTATCTGTGAAACTAAACTGGAAAAAATACTTGAAAAAAATCATACAAAACACATGCATTAAACCTTGATCAAGATTTGAGACTGAAGGGTGACTTGAAATGCTAGTTTGCATGTTAAGATCTTAAAAGAAAAAAAAAGGTATATTTTTGCTTGATATCTTTTGGTGCTTTCTGAATCTGTCAGCCCTGAAAACTAAGCATGAGATCTCTATCTCACAATGGATTATTTCTTTTTCATGCCTCATCAATTCCAGTAATAAAAAGGGCCTGAATTTTGCTTTTATTTACTTTGTGGTAGATTCATTGTTTTTCATTCTGTTTTTTTTTACTGTCACTCAAATACACTTGCACTATTCACTGAGTTGTTGCAGGGTGAACAAGTATGCAAACATAATTGATCACAGAATGATTTTGAATTACTGATGGAAATATTCTATAAAAAAGAGACAACAGGAAAAACAGAGGTGTTATTTTTTAAAAATATCTCAATGCTTTTTTTGGATAACTTAAATTTATAAGGAAGCCTGTAGTTTGTTATTTTGAAAAGATAATTTACAGAAGGGTGTTAATCGAGTATGGCTGATCTTCCTTTTGTATCTTTATTTTGCTGCATGCACTGAAATAAGGTAAGATTGAAGATAAGACTACAACTGTCCCACTTCTACGTGGAAGTTCATTCTACCATTTTACCTTATCCCCAAGAAGGTGCTCTCTCTCTTAAACACAAGGTCTTTGACCTTTTGATGGAAAGTTCCAAGGTACCTGATGTGTAGAGCTTCTGATTACTTTCCTATTTCAGGATATTTGGTGGTAAGTAAACTTGACATCTAAGAACACATACTGCAATAACACCTAGAGCTCAGATTTCATAAGGACTTCTTATCTGGGTGAAGTGCATTATTAGGGAAGAAAATTAAGAAAGGCATGCAAAAGTCACGCTTGGACATGGCACAGGGGTTCCTTAGATGATTGAAATCTTAGAACATATCACACTTGTATACTTATTCATCAAATATTAGCATCTGAAATTAAACAGGTATCCTGGATCTCACCAAAATGCCTACAATGTGATATATTATGACTACTCCTGTTGACAGAAGTCTGCCTGCTGCCTGTTACCTATCTTGCAGATCTCCCTGTGGAAGGGGTCTTCCACAAGGTCTTCTGAAGAATCCCAGCTGACTTCCACCAACCTGTAATGGGGAAAGTTGTTCGTTCATTTTATCTCACCAGATAGAGGTGAGATTCTGATACTTAGTGAAGTAGGCAACCCAAAAATCCACTTGAATTCAGTTATAAAAGGTCAGCGTCACTAAGATTAGATCTTACAATGATTTTGAAAGCTGAACAGCCAAACATGGAGAAACAAACAGGTGACTACATTTGACTGATATTTTTAAGCATCATGCAGATATTGCGTACAGCACAGAAGATCTAGAACAGGCTTATTATATTTATATGAAAGAAGAAAAGCACTGAAGAGTTTAAAAACAAAGCAAATGACTTCAGACAACATCCTGACAGATAGTTCTTGATGGGGGGGTGGATTATCACCTTGGGTAGTGTTAGTGCTATGCTACCTACACATTAATTCCTGTTTGCTTCCACATGTACACGGTTAACTCATAGAAAACCTTATCAGGAGATGTCTATTTGGCAGAAAAATGAAATCATCCTAGTTTCAGGTCACTTTGTCCTAGTTTCATATCAAAGTTTTCATATCAACAGCAGTTTCATTTCAACAAGCTAATAATAACCCTAAAAATTTTATATATCAGCAAAAAGGTTCCCCAGAGCTGCAGCTATCAGCAAAACAAAAGTTTTATACTTTACACTGTACATGAGTGAGTGATAAGAAAGTCTGTTCATTGGCCCACGCTAAACTATAGACCTGTGTTAGTCCAAGCAGGCCTATCTTCATTAGTCCTAATAGCTGGGGAATAACAGTCTACTATCTACACAGCTTCCAACCATAGTTTGTAGATATGTTTCCGTATTCTATGTTTCTGTATTTTAGCATCTATACCTTCAGTTGGCTATTGGAAAATGCTGAAATCTGTATCTGAAGATGTATCTTTCAAATTTTGAGGTTGTACTGTACTGGTAGACAGCTCAACTGATTAAATAGAGGGTTAGCACTACAATAACAAAGAAGCTATTTGTAACATAGATATATTTTTCAAGGATGATAAAGAGTCAATTATTAAACAGGAAAATTTAGAAAGAGTCCAGATGTGAAATGACTACAGCATATACCACTAATTAGTCTAATGGCATCCACTGTTAAATATTTACAACCATTATGAAGGCTAAACCATCAACAGCAATATGATTGAGATTCACAGTATTCAGCCTGGAGATGCAGAACATTTTCAGTCAAAATTATGTACTCTAGGGATGTGGATAGAAATCAAGCAGGAAAAGGGAGTGAAAATTGATAATTGGAAGGCTCAAAGAAGAATTCTGCCTTATAATAGGTAACACCAGAATACAAAGTGAAGTCAGCTAGTAATTTTTAAACACAGTTACAAGTTTGGGCACCTTGCAAAAAAAGAAAAAAAAGTAGAAGAATAAGAGTAAATAATATCTTAGCATTATCTAGGCACCAGTTTAAGAGACCATCTTTGTTTGAGAAATGCTTAAACAAATGTTAGCCTTAGCTGTATACTGCGATTTCAAAGGATGAAGAACAAACCAAAGTCATAGGTCAAATTAACATTCTGAAAATGAAAAGTTACACTGGTCTCATCAGAAATATTATCATATACCAATTTTGTTTAATACCAAACATGTTCAACTAGTGTAAGATTCATCAATCAGATGCCACTGGTATAAACACAGTCCGGACATAAATTCCATCTTCATTCATTGAACAGAAAATCAGTGGTCTGCAAAGTTAATCCTCCAACACACACAACTGTTTGCTAATGCATTCTGATAGGCTAATGCTAGTAAGAAAATTATACACAGTATACTACCCACACACATAGACAAACCCCAGTGACACCAGTGTCCTAGAAGGGATTCTGACTGACAAGCTGGAACGGCTTTACTTGGGATGGCTGACAAGGGACTACTGTCTGCCCCACCGGCATATCATGGCCATCTGAGCTGCTCATTAGTCTGCTCATAAGCTGCTGAAATTTTGTGAGACATTTTAAGGTGAATCATTCTTATTTTGGTTTTCCTGGAAATGCTGTGTCATAAATGGCATCAGTTTGAGAGCTGACTGATGTTAAATGTCCTACAGCAAGAGCAGAGAAGCAGAAGGAATGGTAATCTCTCAGCAAGGCCATTCCCACTCAACAGTCAGGGCCCTAAGACCCGTGGCCAAAATCACCACAATGTTGCAAGTTAAAGCTGGCCTATAATCCATATAGTAAAAGAGAAAAGTGAAGATGGGAAATTGCAAATAGTCTCACTGGATCTGGCCAGTGTCCTGTCTTTTCTGCTTATTAGAAACAGGAAATAAATTGTTTTAAAGAAAGAAGACAGACATTGCCTATTAGGCAATTATGGAACAATGCACACGAAAAGTTCCTCCATAATTCACATTTGGTTGTAAGTCACTTTATAACCCAAAGCAGATGTATAGATTGGTGTAAAATACATGTCCCTTTATAAAACCCCATCTGGTCTAACTGTTCATATTCTCAGTATCCATTCAAATGTCTAGTTTTCCTACATATTGCAAAGCAACATATAGCTAAATACACCACAGGAGTCAAAGCTGCAGCACTTTTGCATATGATAATAAAAATTCACCTTAAGTTATCCATTTGTGGGCAGCTATCACAGATGTAAAATGTAATAAACCAGAATTATCTGTACTAATCTAGTAACACCGAGAATCAATGTTATTAGATGACTGTAGCTTCAAATATTTTGAGATGAAACTCAGATTATATCAGGTACTCTTGCTATGTGCTTTGCCTGCTCAGTTCTTCGGTCTCATGTCTCTCTGTCATGGCAAGAGAAATATGACTGGCATGCTGTGTAAACCAATTTTGAATTTTATTTTGTATTTTTTAAGCCTTCACTGCTGCCAAACACATCAGCATACTAATATTCAGAAAGCTGAAAAACTCTCTTCCCATTTCTAAAATGTTCATTCTTACCCATGTTTTAAGGACTTAATGATATAAAGTTCAGATACAATACAACTGAGTTCTACATACACACCTAATGCTGATATCCCACAGTCCTGGTTAGGGCTATACTTTCAACCCTTTGACCTCAACATAGTACATGATTTTAACTATGAACAAAGTAGTCTTCTATTTTCATTGTGCTACAATTTCTTCAGTTAACTCTTTATTCTTGCAGACCGGAAGCTCTTTGAAGAGACTGTATGGGGCACTCGGATCTTCCTTTAGGTCTTGCACAGAAGTGGGTATTATCCAATACCAGAAAGAGCAAAAGTTTTAGAGGCTGAAGGGATCCAAGCACAGAAAGGAAAGGTGTGTAATTCTAGATCCATCAGAATCAGTGGATGTTTTTTAACTGATTTCAGTGGGTTGGGATTCATACCAAAAGAGGAAAAATCCAGAATCTTTTTGTATGACATGACATGTACTAGCGTTTACTGTCATCAACAAATAACATCAGAACAACTTCTAGTACTTCTGAGGACCATCACTGGACAAAACCACAGACATAAAATTATGATTGCTTAATGGTAATGTTTACTGCAGTGTAAAAAAAAAAGCTTTTTTCCCAATGTTTCATTTTTTAATATAATTTATATTAATTTTTATTGTATTGTATGTGCCAAATTTCCTATTTGCAATTCCCTATGTATTCTATGGAATGACTATTTTTCTCTATCTCTATGTTTCATTTAGTATTTTGATCTTCTTTAACTAATATTGACTAATCTAAAACATTACCCACACAACTTCTTTATAGGAGTTGATCTCGCTTTATTTTTCCTGCAGTATCTGTCAGAAATGCTTAGTTTCCCCTTAAAATTCTCGATAGTCAGTGGCATTGCAAATAAGCCCACTAATAAGTTTCACTTCCTTAAGTATTACATTTGTTCAACAGATTTAAAAATATGTAACTCCATGTGCTCGTTATCTTTTTCAGTTTGGTAGGGAGGCTGTCAACCTTGTCAATTATATTACTTCACAGACTTCCCTTTTATTTTTTCCTCCCATGTTTTCTAATCTTTCTGATCATGATCTACAGAAATTTTCTCTAAACCCTCACTTTGTCTTCAAATAGCCTTTTTCAAAAAAGAGCCTCCCCTTTACTTTTTCATCAGACTTTGTAGTGTGCGGGTAGTACATCTTTATTATTCCAATGTTGCTTTCCATCTTTTATTGGTTCAATTTTCACTATGTATTATATTCCGTAGAGCTATTGTCCTCTTCACCTCCTCAGTTCATCCTTCTGTTCAGTCTTTTTTCTACCTATAAGCCCCTTCTCCCTACTGTGACCTTTCCCAGTCCTTTGATATCTTCTCAATTTGTGTCTGTCCTTGATGTCGCACTGCTACCCTTCAAAATAATTTTGCTGACTGCAGCCTGGACCTCTCTCTGAAGATTTTATTCTAAACAACTCTTCAGAGATATTCTAATTGGAGACAACACAGAAAAAGAAAATCAACTATCTTTTAATCTTAGAATGTACCAAACCAGGGGAAACAATGCCATATCGTTCAGTCCTCTGATCGCTACTAAAAAAGTCCTGCTTTCTCTGAAAAGTTTCAATAGCTGGAAGGTGAAAGTGCTGGATTTCACTGCAAAGAGGACTGAAGAGAGGAGAAATGAGGATATTGAGCAATTTAGTAAAACAAACCTATTTAGTCCATGTTCCCCTTTCCATTTTCACAGAATTTGACATGAACATTTTCAATTACTTCTGAAAAATCTGTATGTAACCTTACTAATAAAGAGATGTAATAAATTATGGGTTTATGATTTTAGTTCTATTAGCCACTACATGCAGATTAAGCATGTTTGATCTTTAAGCTTTAATTCTATTATTCTATCAGACAATCCTGGATGTAGTTAAGAAATAAACTTAACCATATTTTGTGGGATGTCATCCCACTTCGCTGGAACACAGACTATGCTGAGCCTGTGTTCACCAAATGATGGCAAATGAACAAACTTTCTTAAAGGCTGTCAGCCATATTCTGTCACTTCTTTCATTTTTCATTTCATGATTATCATTGCAATTGGAGCTGTGAAAATTTAAAGGCCAAATACCAAATAAGGAACACGGCTTCTCTCTGGTAATAGCCTGGCAGACCATATTTCCTCCTTGTGTTCTCCTACTGACTGCAAAAAGCATATGTACAAAATCGTCTTTGATTTTTTTTAGACTTCAACACAATCTGCTCCTTCCCCATCTTCTACCCCACAAGATTGATCTAGAATTGAACAGTAATCCTGAATAAAGTATAAAATATCAGGACATAGAAAAATCAGTCTTAAATGGAATGGAAGTTTCTGGAGAACATAAAACATTTTTACAGTCTAATACAAACCTAAACAGAAATTGCATTTGCTATCAGTTGTTTCATTTTTTTTTTGCCTATATGTTCAGTCTTTGACAGTAAAAGATGGCAACTCACAAATGTTCATTTGCCTAGTGTACTAACATTATATATGACATAGTTGTCCTAATGAATAAAAAAAATCCAACCTTACTTTCCTTCATTAGCCTTCAGTTTTAGCACTTACCCTCTTACTAGTTTTTATCATGTTCTTTTCAACTCTTTTTTGTAATGTTTATGAACTGTTTCTTTGTAATTGATAGCTATGTGCATATCCCTATGACGCTCTCAGATTTCCAGCCACCCTTAGTTTAATATTCCTATGAAGCCAGAGTCTGGCAACACAGAAGCTGACAATAGCTGGAATTAGACTTCTGAAATTAATGAAAGCTATGCCTCTTTATGGTGGAATCATTATTCAGGGACAGGAACCTCTCTGATACATAGAATATCTTAAAAGCAGTACTAAACAAGTACTTTCTTCTATCCTTAAGGATTCATTTCTAGAATATCATTAAAGGGTAAAACAAAATTTTAATGAACAGCTATCATATTCTTAAATTACAGTTATTTTCAAATATTTATTTTAAGCATTAATTGATAAAGCGTGTCATGTCATAATTGGTTCTAGTAGTTTAATGCTAAGATAGAAAAAGGATTCACAATAATAGTGCTAACTTCTGAAAAGCTCTGCCAGTCCCCTTTGTTAGCAAAGATGAAATTTCAGTTCACAAGGAACATGATTTCAATACACATGAAGTGATAATCCAGGTAAAAAGAAACCCATTCAACTAGTTCTATTGAAGTTGCAAAGTGAGCTGAAGAGTTCTAATACAATTTATTCCTTTTTCGTGAAGGAATAACTAGGAAAATGGAACCATGCATTATGACATTTTTAGGGCATTATAGGGAATTTCTTTTTTTTCCTCTCAAGAATTTATATCCTGCACCATATATTTCAGAGCAGTTAACATCTTTTTTTCAAATGAAAAGAATCACCTCACCCTTTTGAAAGTTTTAAGCTGTACAACATATTTAGCTCTGAGTTAAAAAAAGAAATCAAAATTAAGATGCCCTAAGCTACACATCTATTTAAATCAAGTATCATTAAAGTAAACATAACATGATTTATATTCAGGAACAGACATATCTCAAAAATAGCTTCATATGCTTCACATTTCTAAGTGTTTTGTGAAGTTTTAATTCATGTTTACATTTTTAATCTGCCTAAGATGCACACAAAAGAGAAAAGTACTCTAGCCTGGTCCATGGCCAGGAGGAGTGTCTCAACTCCTTTCTTCTGAGCGATCCCAGAAAGTAAAACTCAGTGTGTAGAAACTCTGCCTCTTTAAAGGTGACGCTATAGAAAGGATCTAGAGACCTCTATCCTCTCACAAACCTTGTCTGATGAGTACCTGATGTATCATCTCTGTTTAGGCTACTCAAAGTGAAGGAACAGGACAGGATACAGGAGACAGATTGTCACACAGGACAGGTTACGAAACAAGATTATCAGAGTCTGCTCTCAACAGTTGAGCTCAGCACATATAGCGAACAATTTAGGAGGTTCTGTATCTAAAAAGCCTGACTGGTAAAAACACATTGAGTTTACCTTATTCTTGCTGTTGTTGTGAACGGCCAAGGTTTAGATAATACACAGAAAGTTGTCTGTAAGAATGTCTATGAACACTCATTCATTACTTATTCATCCTGAGAGGTATGAAAGCACTGTTCTTCCCTTTTCCCAAAGAATACAGGTACAGAAAAAATAAGGCTTATGAAAAGACTTAAGTACCTAAATCCTGGCAGATGAAAGCCTAAGACCAAGAGCCAGTCCCTAAAAACCCACTCCCAACCATGCACTTACATTTTCTCTAGACCCAAATGGATGCAGACATAACTGACTTATTCAAGGTGATACCGGAAGCACATTATACCATTTTCTAGCAAACAGTCTAGCAGATTTAAGAGAGAAAACAAGAGCAACTTCTTGTACCATAAAAAGGGTCCCTAAAATTTATGGCAGAATTTCTAATACTGGATTTAAATTACTATCTTTTGTAGGGTTAGATAAAAGCAGAAAAATGGAAGTGGTCTTCATCTCTTTAAGAGGTATTTCCATATCTCAACAAGAAAAAAAAAAGCATAATACAGGTTTTGTAAATAAGTGAAATATATAAATCAATGTAAACATTTTAACAACCAACATAAATAACTGCAGATCTTATCAATGAAGTCAGAAAGTATAACTGAACTTCAGGCTCTCTCTTAACACAAATCTCAGTTTAGTATTTTCTAAACCAAGCCTGCTATTTCTAGCCCAGACAACAAACTATTTCATTATTTTAAAAAGTGGCTGATACAAATTTTACATTGTTGCAAGTATGTAACACTTCCCTTGAAGGAAGAGTTCTGAAAATAAATGGTGACTTACTTGTTAGCTGCTACAGCTTTTTATTAGATTCACCTAATATCATTTATGTATACCAGTTATATCATTAGTTACTAATCTACTTATGAAAGTTGATAGTCATTAACCATTTATTATCCGTTTAAAGGAATGTACAAATGAAACTTTAATTAAAATCTAACACCTTAAAGATCAATGAATAATTTAATTTGCTTTCAACTAATAATGTATAATAAGCTGGTTTTGTAGGCTATTATCACTTTTCATTGCTTTTCTCTTACAGTCTGCTCTCATTTCTAGTGGTTTGACATCACTCAATATGCTTTAGTAGAAATACTGTCAATTTGCTTGGTTTCTGATCCAAGTTTTGCTCTGATCCTCTAATGCACATTACATAAGTACTGCCTACACAGAAAGTCACATTAATTTAATAGGACTCCTCGAAGGCAGTAAGAGTTCTTTATATACAGGATTGTACTGATTCAGCATCTTAGATTACAATTGTTATATATTCTTATTTATGCCTGTAAAGGTGAGTTGCCTATTTGTAGTGAGATACATAAAAACAATAAAAACATCTGTGTGTTTTTCTTTTCAGGGTAACATCCTTTCACCTGCAGTAAACATTTAATTCAGCTAGTAAAATCCTGACAATACTTTCAACTACTTTATAAATTTCTCTCTGTCAAATGACATTTTTCATACTCTATTTTACTTATTCTGAATTGTTATTTATGTTAAATTACATCAAGAAGAGATTCTGAATGAATGACAATAAGGTTCCCATGGAATAATCAGACATCTGTTGTTGTTTTTCATTCAAAGGCATTTTTCTAACCTCAGCTTTTTAAAATCCTGGACCATCCTTCTACAAAGAGAAACAACACAGAAGTTATATTCCCAGGAGGATTTTTTAACCCACAAAACATAGATTGAAACTGTGAATATATTAGTCTGAGATTACAGTTCAATGCATTCAGAACAGAAGTAAAAGGATTTTCCTCTGTCCTTTGTGGATAGTATGATTGAAAATGTGTGTAGGAAAGAGGCTGGCCATAGCTACTAAAGCAGAGGTTAGTCAATTTAAGCATCATTATTCTGCAATCTTTTCTTTTTTTGCTGCTTGCGACTGCTTTCCTTCAAGCTTGAGTTTATTTTCAGTGACTTTTCTTCCCTGTCACCTACAGAGTAAATCACCATCCAATCTCTGTGAAGTACAAAATTTCTTGAGGTAAACTACGACTGTATTTACCTTGTTTTCTCAAGGAAAAAGTTGATCTCCACCAGGTCACTTTCTCAGCACAAAAATATATGCACACTGCAAGCATTTCTATGCATAATTGATAAGGTGGAGAGAAGGAGGAATGGATTCTTAAGAGAATTCATGTAATCTATCCCATTTTTCTTGGGAAATTTCAAAAAAAAAAAAAGTATATACTATCTCCAGCCCTCCTGCCTTTCCCCTTTCACTTCTCATTGACACACACTGGAAATAAAATGTTTTTCAGCTTCTCTTTGGGTATGCATAACATTGTTTATTGTATCCAGAAATACATGCCAACAGGGAACAAAAAGACCCAGTTTGCACAGTAGGATATATTTCAATGTGCCACAGATATTGCTTATTTCTTTCATAGAAAGGTTCATGAGTTCAGTCCTAGACTGGCCTGGATTTGTCTCTGGCCCTTTCTACGGGACTTGGCCATTCCCAGTTGACTAACCGTGGAAGCCGTGCTGGATCAAGCACAGATAACACCGTCTCATTTTCAGAAAGGCAGACAAAGACGATTAAAAATATAAACATCTTTTCCTAAAAACATGAGGCCCCACATTTCTTACCTGAAGATACATATTAAAAATGAGCAATTATAGATTTTTTTTCTTTTTCTTTTTTTTTAACCAAAGTCCACATGTGGTAAATTATGAGCTACAAACACTTGCTACCTAAGTATCAGTGAGGAAAAAAAATCCCTTCTGATTTCTCCACGAGGGTCACCATACATCAGATGATGACATCCCCTGACAGAAACATCCCAAATGACGATGGTGCACTTTCTCTGTACCACAACCAGCTCACATTCGCAACGCTCTTTTTTTGCCCCTATAAAAGGCAATGGACAGGCTGACATTTTGCTCATTTCCCAAATCCTTTGTGACTCCCAGCATAGAAAACATGACTGCTGAGACATGGGACACGTTTGCGCCTTCTTGGGCTTACTGTTGTGTTGGTGGTTTTGTCGCTAAATGTGAAAAAGAGAAGCCTTCAGTATGGCCTCACCCAAAGCCTGTGAGGTGCCCAGGATGAGGGAGCTCCCTTAGGAGCTGTCTTGTGCAAGAGTCTAATCCTAGAGATCGACCAGGGAGCTGCCTGCCACTTAGAAAACCACAGAGAGGCACCTTCAACACCATATGCTGGTGTCTACTGAATAACCACTCACACACTCAGTCTCTCTCCACATATAAAATATATGTAATTTCTATTCTTGCCAGTAGGAAGCTTAAGTTTGTTTGAAAGTTAAAGCTGAGCGTAATTTTGCATGTGATTCTATTTTCAGAGTAAATAGCTTAGTTATGAAGGAAACACGCGAGAAAAAATAGGAAAACCTCAGAACCTGGCTGTTAGGGAAACATATTTCAAGAGGCCTTGTTAAAAGAATCACTTTGGTTTCCAGAACTATGGGGATATAAAATTAACTGCTATAGTATGAGGCATTAAAAAGTCTGTGTTCATGGACTGCATAATTTAAAAGATTGCGCAATTAAAGATCAGTATAATTCTTCATAATGTTGTAACTGCAGTTTCCATAAAACCCCATAAACTAGATGGTAACATATAATTATTAGGCCAGCGTTTATGGCTTTCCTAATTATAGCACTCTTATTTTCACACCAGTATTAATAGAACCAACGCTAACTAAGCATAACTCTAAGTAGCAGTAAGCATTTACATGACATTCTGCAGGAAGTAAAAAATACAGTTCAGTTCCCATCAGTGCTAGTCAATACAAGTTTTTTGAGAAGCATAAGCAAGGATAAGCAATCTTTCTTGGAAAGGCAGAAAACATGGGAGAAAGCAATAACTTTTTTGCCCTTTTTCACCCTTTTTTAAGAAAAGCAAAACCCATTGAAGCAATAACTGGCATGTAGGGACCTAGCACTAGAAAGCTTGCCACTTGCCCATCATTTGTTGATTTTGCTGTGAGTCTGAGTGAAGGAATGAACACAAAGGGAAACGAAAAAAAACAGTAATAGTGTCTGAAGGCCTACTTGTTTGCTTGCCACAGTGCCAGTCGAGCAACTTTGTTTGGAATCTTTAAACATAACAGGAAAGATAGTGGCATCACAACATCTCTTCGTATGCACCTTCATGTTTTTCACTACTTATATCTAACGTGAAAAAATTAGAAGCGTAAAGAGAGAAAATTCCCATTAATTATGAAGACAAACCTTCCCACGCAACATTTTCAAAACATATTCTTCTTTCTACTACATGTTGAACTACTTATGCCATAGTTTCACAAACTTCACATGTGAGGGCACACTTTTATCTGGGTTAAAACTGGCAGATGTCCACAAGCTAACCTGAACCTGCTCGGTGGGGCTGGACAGATGTCCCTTGTGTAGATGCTGGGCCTGCCACAGAGCATACACTGGCCTCCTGAGGGCTGCTCCCTTCTGCCAACCTCCCATGATTAGCTGCTGAAGGTGATGGTTGCATTGCCATGGGATTGCCCTTTAGGACTGATTGATTTATGCCCGTCAAGTCCTTTCACATTTCCTTGCAATGATTAAATCATAAGCTCAGCACTGCAAGATGTTAGGTGACTGTCTCTGTTACTAATCATATTTCAAAAACTGGCATAAAATGGACAAGGAAGATGTTGATCTCACCTGACTTCAGCCATCTTCCTTTATGCATGCGACACTATGAAAATACCATATTATGTGACTGCTTTTGAGTCCACGTGTGAAGAAAAAAGGGATTTTTAGCAGACAGACAAGGACGTCACACAGTCTACCCTGGCTGATGGTAGCCTTTCTTATCAGAAAACAAATTTAAGTAACACTAGCCCAAATGTAGGAACCTTTGACAGCTTACATGATGTGTAAGCATGTTCCCAAACCTAGATGCTGCTAGCACATTAGCACCAGAGAAATTATACTGTCACTGAGAACCAGAACAGGCCCCAACAAACTGCCGTCACAGCCATAACACACTGCAGACTTATTGAAGAGATGAGAGAGACGAGCACAAGAAGAAAACTTTCTTTCATCTCAGGCTGCGGAACAGTTTTGTAGTGACTTCACAGTGCTCATTTGAGCCTACGGATTTATTCAGTCCATGTGGATTCGGAGGCTTTTCCTGCTTTGCTCTCATCTCTCTCCACCACACATGATGCTCCTAGCCCTGGCACGTGCACTGCTGGCTACAAAGGTCACATTAGCCCTTACCTATCTTGCATTTTGAATTACAACAGACAGATCTGCTCTTCTTGAATAAGTATTTCAGTGATCTTAATTAAGCCAAACCTTGCTTGTGCTACTAGATCTCATAGGTCTCCCTGATTTAGGTCTGCAGCTTTTGGTTCTGGGTGTACAGGAAAAATTCCCACCTTTTTAACAGCCTATTTCTAGCTGAAAGCCAAGCTAATCTTGTTTCTAATGTTCTGGTCTACTGCATAAAAGCTCTTGAAAGAGTTATTGCGTCTAACATGAATTGTGATTGCTCTGTATCTTAGATTTTCCATATTTTGTTTGCCTCACTGCAGGTGTCATTCCCCCAAAATTCCCATAGAGGAGTCACATGACATTGTTTAGGCTAGCAGTTGGTTCTAAGTTTAGGAAAAAGCTTTTGTTTTTACACCATGCAAAATACAGACATTAGAAAACAAAAGCAAATTAAATCTAACTCATCTTCATGGTTTTGGTAGCTTAGCTACCAAATCTTAGCTCACTTGCACTGTCTGAACAGCACCCTCTCGCAGTCTGTATATTTGAATGCAATAATACATTAGACATAACTAATTAGTTAGTAAAAACCTGCTTCACTATTTCTGGATGAATTGAAAACAGGTAAAGCTTTTCAGGCAAACTGTACTCACCTATTTACACCAATTTTGTTAGTGTTTTTGACAGCTAATATTTTTATTGTTCTGTTGATTTTGAACATGACCAAAAATTAAAAGACTGGTCTTAGGGTTTTAATTCTCTCAAGGTTTATGCAGGATTAATAAGGTGGTTTTGAGGATGGATTATTTTACAAAAGATACACTTAATGACTCTCTCGCATTCTTTCTAGCACCAGATAGGGCAGTCAGTGTTAATTACTTGGAGTAAAAGAAAGGTGTGATCCGTTTTCATTGCTATTCTTTATTGATGGTATGGAAAGATAATGTAATTAGATAAATGGAAATTTTCTTTTGAAATCTTTGCTATGGTATGTCCACACTCCTTTGAGTATATCTGCATGTTTCAGTACTGTTCAGGGTTACAGAAAGAGGCAATCTGTCCTCTCCACCTGCAATAATTGGAATAATCGACTTTAAGTGGTTTTTACACATAAATAAAGTTGTATTACTGACTATATATTTTAGGACGTTCAAACTCTGTGATAACGAAAGTCACCTGATCTACTGTTACTTTTTGCTAATGTACAAATCCTGCTAAAAAAAAAGAACAAAATAAAGAATAAGATATTAACAGTTCAAGATAACAGGATAAAACAAGGAACCTAATCTAATCTAAAAAAAGATCATATAGGCTATTTGAGGATTCAGAAAAATACTATCCATAAACACTTTAACTGTCATAGATGAGTTTTTGTGCCTGAAAACTTGTCTGTTTTTTTCCAGTTACATCAGTTGATTTAATAATGGTATTTCTTATCCCTACTACCCTTGCCTCTTTTGCAAGCTATGGCTTAGAAAAACTGATCTACTAAGCAAAAATAGACAATTTCATTAAAACTTGACTTCAAGTTATTCTTTGCTAGAACTTTAAAGGATAACTCAGAGCTTCCAACAATCAACTTTAGGTATTCACACTACTACAGTCCAGTGAACAGTGGCAAAGAATTTCTAATTTTCCTCTCAGAGTTAACTACATTTTCTCTAACCTGAGCCTCACAGATAGCTGACTACTCAGAACCCATATAGAAATATTTGAGCAAAACTCAACCCAATTGAACTTTTCTTGCACTTTTACATTTATGTATTTTTTTTCAAAAATTACACCTAAAATAATAATAAAAAGGAAAAAAAATGTGCATGGGATGAAGGAGACAGTAGGAGGAAGACAAATTAGCAGAAAGTGAAAGTTACAGACTCTTTACGTTCCTTATCTACTCTATTACATCAATATACGTTGCAAAAGGAGAAGACAGTGAATAAGGAGCAGTGAGTATTTGGAGTGGAAATGTAAGTTAAATCTTATTCCTGCCTCGAACTTTAAAAGAAAAAATTATATTTCTTACACTGAGTTAACAGAAATTTAAACAGATGTTTGTAAGCCAGCATCAACAATGACAGTACTGCTTATTATACATTTCACAGATAATTGATAAAGGTCTTGAAAATACAGCTTTTTGGTTACACAAATCCTCTAACTCCAGATGCTTTTACCTACATAAAATATCAGGCCTGAGAACTGTTATAAAAAATATTTTCCTTTGGGAGGAAGGTATTGAAACGATTTAAATCAAATTCACACGGGAAAGGAGAAAAGCTATCCTACTGTATTTGTCTGAACCTGTTGAGAACTTATTGATCACATTTTTAGTTTTCAATTATGCATTGCTGGATAAAAGGCAGACTTGGTAATTTTCTAAAAAGGATATTCTATATGGAGAAAAATTCTCTTGAGAACACGTTTTAAGGCTTAAGAAAAACATGGAGGGAAAACAAGAATAGTTAATCTGCTGACACCATCAGACATGTTCTGAAGTACAGATCTGTATGTATGTGAATTTCTTAGAGTGCAGGAATACACCTACTGACGCGCAGAAACAGAATCCACCGTAGCTTTCTAGTTGCCTGTCTCACTCATAATTGAAAGCTACTTCTTGATGAAAAGTAGCAAGTGAGAAAAAGTTTCTTTTAATGAAACTTCATCAGCAGAAAGACTAATGAAGAAATGGTGGATGCGGCAACTCCCAACAAGGCGGATAAAAGCTATACCCAATAAAGGGCTTGGATGCTTGGATGTGTAAAATGCCTCTAATCTTTGGGATAGGTCAATGTTAAACTACACAGAGCTGGTCATGGGCCAGCTCTGCCCCAGTCAGAGGTATGTGTCATAGCACAGCGCCGTGCAAGATATAATACCTTGGGTTATGCATATCACGGAGCTTTGCTAGTACAACATTGTGTCTGAACTAAGTACCTCTGCTTATTAACAGGGTTAATCAGTATGTATAGCACACTACATATCTATGTTACTATCAGTTCTGAATCTCTAAATCTCTTTCAGAGTTAGTTTGGGTGTCTTTGCATGGCTCTATATTAAAAACACCCACTAAATGCCTCAAAATTCTTGAAATCCTAGAGTTACATGTTTGGCTGGTCACTTTTCACAAAGCCTTGAAAAAGTTAGGTGCTTTCTTCCAAGGCTCAGGTGCGTGAATTCTCAGATCAGGCACCTCTATCTTTTTGAATTATCTGATCAGGCACCAGAATTTTCAAGTTTTCTTTTGAAGAAAGGCCCATACAACTATATTTGGGAAAAATAAGATGAGACTTCTTACTTAAAAAGCAGTCTGGTAGGTGTCAATCCAAATACAACATTCTAATGGTTGGGCAGTTCACAACTATGTGGACTACTGAAGAATAACAGTATATTGTGAAGTTACATTTATTAAAATAGAAATCAGGAAATCAAGCTAATTAACTTAAACAACTGACGTTTAAATGCAAAAAAAAGTGATTTAAAACTTTGAAAGTGTGAAATTTTCTCCTGTTGGAGTAGTTTACGTTAATCTTAAAGAATTAAAAGTTGAGCATCTATTACTTTCCTCAAATTTTTCAGTTCAGCTAATCCAGTTGTTTAATTCAGAAATTCTGTCACAGATGTCTGAAACTGTTAAAATTTATTTTTTTTTATCTCTGCCATGCAGAATAATCATTTGCATAAATTGATTCATTTCTGTCTAACACAATTCAGCAATAAAATGTGTTTCTAAAGTGAAGGAAACTATTTTAAATACTTCAAGCAGATTGAAAAAGACTACTTATAAAAAGGCAATGAACCTTCTGAAGCAGACATCACGATTCAACTCACCAGAATTGAATCCACACTCTTTGCACACCATTCCTGATTATTCTGGCTAATGTAAAAAAAGGTAGTTATAGCAAAGACTGAGTTAGAAAAAAATGAGTGCTGAGTACTACTTTGATCATCCTGCTTACAACTGCTTCACAAATTAATATAGTAAGTCATTTGACAAGCATGTAACACGCTATTGTATACTACTGGCACAAGCTCAAAGTTGATACAAGAATAATAAATGCCAAAACAAACAGGCAAATAATATCAAATGGTTTTACTAATCCCCCCTTGTAGTAGCAATGGATATGCAGTGCAACTATAAACAGCAAACTACTGATCCACTCAGGGAAAGCAAGCCAGCTGCAGAAAAGATGCTGCACGCCCAACGTAGGACACAGAAGGAATTCATGCACCACAGTCCAGAAAATCATCTTTGTTCATTTCTTTGGGGAAAAAAATGGTAACGTGTCCAATTTCAAGAGAGGTTTTGAGGGCCTGCAGTCTGAGGGGAGGCAAGAATTCCTGGTAAAGTCTAGCTTGGCGCCTAAGTCTCAGCATAATGAGGAATATAGGGCACACACAAAGGTGCTCAAAGGCTCAGTATTTCCTCTTGCTATCTTTAAACAATCCTTGATTAAATGTTTCTATTCAGGATTATAGAGTATTCTATTTCTTTCAGACACACTGTATGGGAAGATTATGCATCTAGCACAGCGCTATTGATTTTCACATCATGGTTCAATATCTAATAAGGAAACATGGCAGCACATAACTTTTAAGAGTCTAAAGTCAGACATGTTCGCCCCTTACATTAATTATGTATTTAAAGGCGAAAGTCTACCTGCAAATTAACTAGTAATAATTGAAAGGAGTATACACTATACAAGCATGAACTTACACACATACACATGTACTGGAAACACATTTGCAATTACCATGTTTACTTAAGGCACAGGAAAATTTCATCCTTTTCACAAACTGAAGTATGTTTTCAAAGAATCTCAGGTTGACTGTTCTATTCATGCTGCTCAATATTAACAGAATAATGAGTCCACTGTATCTGAAATATCAGGTATCAAAAGCAATCTGGAAAAAAAAAAAGACTGCTTGTCTTTCCTCCCTTCACCCTGTATTGAACTGAATTTAAAATGGCTTTTTTCAGTGGGAGAACATTGGGTCTTCTGAAACTGAAAGTGGGAAAGGAAATATCTACAACACACTGCTTTAAGATGCAGCATGTACAAAGACGGAGAGATGCTTGGAACCCTTGGAGCAGAAAGTGCACGTCTTCTGTTTCATTATGGACTAAATGATAAAAGTTACAATTTTTCCAGGCAGTCTGACTCACCAAGTACCATTTAATAAATGTCAGAATTATACAAGCGTTTCTACTCTGTATTTTAAGGGATAAGGCAAATAAGACAGTCCTCAAAATAATACTAGAACATCTTTCTTGTGTTATTTCATGGATGTGTTCTTTGAAAATTAGCTTCTGGAACAGTAGAAAGAGGCACACAGAATATAAATATGCTAAGATGGTAAAGCTCACAAAGCAACAGAACTAGTATGAAAATTGATAAATACGGAAATCACCATCTGAATTTTTCCTTGACAAATTATTAGTGAAGCGGAAAATAACAACAAAAAATCCAATCCATTTCTATTGAATTTTAACAATGTAATTCCAAAAAACAGGATGGCATATTATTAAAAAATATTCATGTCAAACTAAGGAACAGACGGAGAAGGGAAAATGAAAGGATGGAACTGGAATCATAATGACTAAGGAAAGGCAGCAGAAACCAGAGGCAGGAAGAATGTGAGCAGTCGAGAGACAGTAAACGGAAGAGAGTAAATGTCTATTCCAGATTCTGGAATTGAACAAGGTTTCAAGAGTTGTACCATTCCTCTTTTACCTAGGAAATAGTTTTGAGTCCCACTGGAAAACTCCTGGCATAGTAACAAAAGCACACAAAGGAAAGAAATGAATTACTGACACCAGTTCATGTTAAAGGCAGACTTCTGTGCTGCTAACTGCTGAAGACACTAATACAGTCACATGCTGCATTAGAAACTTGGACTTTACCCCACAAAGTTGCCACATAATACTGGGGTAAGTATATGAATCCAAGTTATTAATGCAAGTGCATTAATTCATTTTTCAGGGTGCTTACTTTGAGAGGTAGAGATTTTGTGGAACTACTAACTATTCACAGTCACACTAGAAGATATGTAGGGGCTGTTCTTTAAGTGTGCAATATCACTTATTCCAGGCAATTATATTTTGTGACTTATCAAGCTTTTTACCCAAACTTTTCAACCTAATTTCTCAATGTCTTGCTTCCACACCTACAAAATGAGGGCAACATGAATTTGCTTAGAAATGCTCTGCAGGAGTTGTTCGCTTGTTTTTCCCTAGTGGCAAATGTCATTTTATCAAGCTTGAAGCAGGTACAGGCAGCTGAACTGGAGGCCGTTCCCTGAGAAGCAGACTTGCTCCTGTGCCGCCCTGCCTCGCAGGCCAGGCCCCGCTGAAAGTATGCCAGGCTCCGACGGAGCTCCTCAGTTTCTCACGTAACTAAGTGATCCTCCAACATGTGGGATTCATACGTTCATATTCAAAGCTGCAGCTCCTGAATTCTATTACTAGCATCACTCTTTTCTGTCTGCTGGATGATTATGACAGAACTGTGAATATCTGCACATTCAGTAACCCAGTGTATCCTGCGCATGGACTGTAACAGTGAAAAATAGAGAGTGATCATCTAATTAAAGAGAATAACATACATGGACAGGCCAATTAAGCATGCATGGAAAATCTTCATTCCTACATTTTAAATGTCTTACTTTGTGACTTTAATAAAATTCTGATAACATTTTTTCCTAAATGTGTGCCTCTGTGTTTTACAGGTATATGTATAAATTATTCTACTTAATTAAAAAAAACCCTGCTATTATATATAAAATAGAATCTTTACTGCTATAATAACAATATAGTGACAGTAAGTGGGGAAAAAAAAAATCTAAGGAAGCAATGAAAACCAGCACAAGACTAAATTACAATTGTGTTGGACTAAAGAAATCCTACAAGAAGAAAAGAAAAAAAAAAAGCTGTGGCATGACAAAACCAAAGCAATGCTGAAAGTAACTTCCAGCAAAAAGAGCAAAGCACGAGATGCATCAAAAATGACGTTTTTCAATAGCATACCAGTCTCTAGGATCAGTGAAAACTATCTAATTGACAGATAATTTGGTATTCTCGAGGTGAGCTACCTTTAAAATAACAGACAAGATCACTGAACAGAAAGCTAAATCTCAATAGATGGAACTGATTTAAAATTGAATCTGATGTAGCTGTCTCTGCAATTACTGACATCAGTGTTCCAGCAATGGGGATAGGAAAATATGTGAAAGGATTCTATGTGAGACTAGTAATATTATCTTGGGCATTTCAGTACAAACAGAGAAATGACTGAAAAAATGTTCTAAAAAAAACCCCAGAATGTGTACCAGACGGATTGATAGCATTATTAGCAGAACCAATTGTATAGTGTTACTAAATTTTACATCAGTGTTAAAAGTGAAAAATATAACACACTCATATGCCTACAGTTGGAAAAGCAGAAAGAGAGTATTAAACAAGCCCAAAGTCATCTGCTATTCTCCTGTCTTGTCACCTTTACATGAAATCTTTATACCTTTCGTGGGCAAGAGATTTAATACATATACTGTTTCCCTTGATAGATGAATCCATTATCCTCTGTATAGAACCAGTTGCTACTGGAAAAATCTGCATTTGTGAAGAACCCCTTATAAAAACATTTCCAAAGACAGACTTCTTACAGCTGACCAGATGTTATCTCTGGTGACAGAAGCAAAAATATTTCCTGAACTAAAATTCTGCAGAAAGCAAACATTCTCATTACAAGAATTCCATTGAGTTCCATGATCTTAATAGACCAACAATGGTTTTTATTTATTCCTTAAATTGAAACTTTCAGTGAGAAACTTCGCTATTCATTCTGAATATTTCCAGCAAGTCTATGTTACCTATGTTAATTTGGGAGAGAATGAGTTTTTCCTCATAAATATACAATAAGCAGCCATGTAATTCAAGCCAATATAAAATGCTTAAACCCTATGAAGATTCCCAAGTGTTCAATTGCATCTGAAATTTCTAGTGCATTTAGCAAATCTACTTCAAATTTTAGCAGATCCCTTTCACAGCCACTTTTTGCTCCCTCCTCCCCACCTTCATAAAATCTATCCATCTATCTATCTATCTATACATACATACATACATATATAAAAAGCTGGCATCTTCATGTATTTTGTATCAGTTATCAGTATACACTCCAAGCACGCTAGCAACTGCTGAAATTATTTTGTTTCAGAGAAATGTTCAGACAGAAGTAGCTGCAGGGGTGCAGAAACCACAGGAAAAGAGTAACTATTTCTTTTGGGGAAACGAATATCTAGCAGTTACTTGCTGTGCTACATTGAGGGAAAAAGCAGACATGTAAGGAGTTGTCTATTTTCTGCTACAGACTTGAGGCTGCCAAAGAAATGTGATCAGGATCTTAGTTTTAGTTTCCATTATGTTTTAATCTCCCCACAGCAAAGCTGGCATAGACTGGCTTTTATTTTTAGATGTTGGAAAATATTGCTAAGCAATAATGACTGGCTGCTTTTAAGAAAGAATACTAGTTTGATTCAAGTCTCAAGACAAGATAACAAATCTAATCCTAACTAACACAATCTTAGCTCCCTTCCCTTCCCCTTCTCTCCTCCCTCCCCACCCTGATACAAAGAGCAGTGGCATCAGCAATTAAAAGTGCTGGCATCCAAGTGCTGGCAAGGCTTTTGGTACCAGGCCACTCCTTCAGAAGGTGGACAATAACTTTCATCAGGAAGCAATCCAGGCTTCTACCAGAGCAGAATCAGGACCTGCACTGTTTGAATTACTGCTGGATACTTCCCAGAAGAGTTAGTATAGCTGAAGCCTAATTAAATCATACCCCTTGCATCTTGACTGTCTTCCTGGGTGTCTAGGACAATGAATGAGTACATATCTTTCAGGGATAGATCTTCCGAAAGCAATAGAATTAAAAGCCTCCTTTTAGATTAACTATCAGCCAGAGTGCAAAGACTTCAGCTGTAGCTGTTGTGATTTGCCTGTCCAAAATGAACCTCTCCAAGGAGAGGTACTCATAACAGTAGACTCTACTGAGAGTTCCTATTAAACTGCCACTGAAGAAAGAAAAAACTTTAGAGGAAGAAGTTTCAGTTCTAGCCTCCAACTTGAGGAAGTTGAAGAACTGCTGAAGGTCAAGGCTGCAAGAAACTTTCATGAAATTTCAAAAGGTGGTCTTAAAGGAGACATCATCCACAAACATCTTTGCAAAGCTGCAAAAAATTTTACCTGTATTTAAGAAGGGTCCTTCTAGGGGTCTTCTAGGCTATTTAGTTGAATAATATTTTAAAACAGAAAAAGGTTTCAGGGTTCAGGAGTGAAAACAGGATATAACTCTATGGAGAATGAGAACATAACAGAATAAAGTCTAAATGAAGAGACCAGGCTTATTCATAGCTAAATGAAAGACTTTCTACACTTCATTTGTGCTTACTGGAGCTGTTCAGTTCCATAAAAGCCTGGCATTTGTGCATCCCCATCTTCCCCAAATTACAACTGAGCACAGGCTACTAACAATCCTAGCTACCATTGCTCCTGGCAATAGCTGAGCCCTTCTGCAAAGAATCATAGGCCATATTGTTCATCCGACTGATACCAATCATACAATATCACAAGAAGTGCAGATGGCCTACAAGGGAGTAACCAGTCTGAGAAAATGCTAGACCAGTCCAACCTGCATGAAAGGAGTCCTCAGGTGTGCTTTCTATCACAGATCATTCCCTGTTGGTTTCAGCTGAGTTGCAGCATAACTAACCTGAGGATTAGCAAGATGGGAGGTTGAGACCTGCAAAAATAGCCACAGAGATGTAACTACTAACTATAAAGCCATCAGTTTCTAACTTAGTTACATGGCATTCATCAGCAAGAGAAGTTGTTTTCTTGCAGAGAATGGTAACAGAAACATTAAGATAGACATGAATAGTGAATGCATGGGTGTGGAAGCTCCAGTAAGACCAGACTCCAGAGAAAGACTGTAAGAGTAGCATGAGTTAATGGCCCCTAAATTAGCAGGTCGTTTAAACCCTAGCACAGCACCTCAAGTGCAGCTTCTCAGGACAGCTGGGTGGGGAGACCGTGAGGAAATCCTGACAACTATCAGGATGGAGAGAGCAACCAGTCCGGTCCTGGTCAGGACAGAAAGGTTCAACCAGAGCCCACACGCAGTTGCCAGCCAGAAGAGCCCAGGGGAGGTGAGCATGGTTCGGGGGTTGCCATCCCTTGTCCTCCTTGACATCTGACAGACGGACCTCAACAGACCACATGAATACAACCATCTGGGCGCCTGGCTGTCAGACAGGGTATGTGGGCATGTGTGTCCTGGTGCTTGAGACTGTGTGGGTATGAGTGTGTGGGTCCATGAATGAAATCAGTTTGGTTTTAAAATAAAAGCACTCTCCCCTCCTACAAGGACTTTTGCTGGGATTTACTACATTGTTGTTATGAAGTTTCAAAATTATTTCCTATGTTTGAAGCAGAAACTCTTTTCATAGGCAAATAGTTTTGAACTGACCATCCTAATAAGGTCATGACCAATACAAGTCAGCTGAGAACTGGAATCCTCAACAGGTGTCCTGCTCCTGAACAGTCTTGATTCCTGATACGGGTCTTTAGACAAAAGCATCATAATTTGTACCATAACAGAAGTTTGCATGCTGCTAATTCACATTTTTGCTATAGAAATGGGGAGAAAAGGTCAAACATTTGAAGTCTACAACAAGAAACTGCAGCCTGTGGAAAGAATTTGTGGCACACTGGTCAACTGTATTCCCTATATAAAGAAGGAACAGGAAGATGTCTGACAGAAGCAGTGTCTGTACTGCAAGTGGCCCATCTTCAGGAACTTTCAAAGGAGGACACTGAAATAAAAATACAGCAAAAATAAAGCTTAAGAGGTTTGCTATAGAAAAGTATTCCTTGAGCTGACCAAAGGCAGAGTCATCTTTGGATCAATCTGGATGTTCCCAAGACCTTAAGCGTTTTGGATTCATCACAGAAATCAAGCCCAGCTTCAACAAAAATCAAGTCTATCTTCAACCAAACAGGCACACAACAGTGAGGAAACCCTAAGCTGCTGAGTAGTTTGCTGGGAAGTGCTGTAAACAAAGGCACATCACAGAAGACCAACAATGTCTCATCAAAGGCCTGACCTTCAGAATAAAGCAAAACTTCCTCCCATATGGTTTTAAAAAGATACCATTTAACATTGTTTTGGAGGAAAGATTTGTTTTAGGTTAAAAAATAAATAAATAATAGGCTTTCTTGCATCATTGTCATTCAGTCATTTTAAAGGGCTTCTAAGTGGTTTGATATCTAAGCAAAGGGAGATATAAAGTTAGAACTATAAAGCTTTGGTTCTTCGGTTACAGACCTACAAGAGAGCCTTCACGGTTATCTTACCTCAGAAGTATGGCTGCTCAATCTGAGTTTTCACTCCACAGCAGGGAAAGAAAAAATTGTCTTTTAATAGGACAATTTATGAGTCTTCCTTTAATTCTTTGCAAGTACTGGTCATAACTCCCTGCAACCCTGCTCTTCCTTATTAGCGTTTGTGAGCATACACACATTTCTAACTCATTTTGCTACATTTAATGTACTTGTATTTGATATTTTACAGTAAAAAGTGTTAAAAAGCTAATTAAAAAGGTTTAAAAATTCATCGATGTCATTTGAAAAAACAGTAATGCAATCTTTATTTAGAGTGCACATTCTCAATAACAGCAGTTTCAAAAGCAACAGCTTCTCTGAAAGATCTATAATGTCATGGCAACCTGGCATTTATATTGCATATGAATTCAATTATTTAATAGTTTTAAGTGTACTATCAACAAAATCCTTGACTATTAATCATTTTATTAAACAAACAAAAATCCTTTGTCTATACATGTACGTTTCCAAATTAATTCTTAACTCTGCATTATTGTTTATAATTAATAGACAGAGCAATACTCTTTTTAACCCTTGACACTTTCTATTTTTGCTTTTGGTAAGCAATCTAAATATCTGAGTTTTAAAAACTAGCTTATCCATATTATTTCTTTAACTGGGCATAAGATACAGAATTGAATATTTGTATTGTGGTCACTGAATTTTCCAATTAGATCAATACCTGCAAATAAAATGTACTTTCTAGTAACAATCCCCTGTAATCTTTACATATTTTTAGAGTCATATCCATATATACATACAGAACACACACAAACACACACTAATTGGACTACTTGAAAAAATAACATTCATTAAAATGTAGCATGGCAATGTTGTCTATATTATCAGTAAATTAAGAGTAGAACTATTTTTATGTTTTCATCATATTATGATAACATCAGAACATACAGTCAGATAATGACGTTGCTGGATTAAATTCTATGTTCTGAATAAAGTTTATGCATTATTGACGGGCGAGTGAAGAGTTAACAGGACTGAAGTTTGTCAATTGATATGCAGAAGAACTGAGAGCGCAAGAGCTGACGTGCACAAAGCTGTTGAACAGAGGACTTAACAGGACTAAAGAAGTCTACCAACCGATATGAGCAAGGACTGATATGCGCAAGGCTGCGGAATGATTAACAAGACTGGAGAAGTGAAGTCTGCCACCTGGAATCTGCACGGACCCCCGGGGAGGGGAGAAGCAATACGGAGGTGTTGTGGTCTTGCCTCGCTAGCAGGGTCCTCCCAAGCAGACAAACAGTCCTGTGATTGTGAAACTCGCAAAAGTCAGCAAAAGCAGTGCTTGCCCAGAGCCCCAGCCGTATAAAAAGAGACTTGGCAGCTAGGAGAGTTTGAGCAGGGACGGGAACGTGACCTGATCATCCTCTCCGGCTGGACCGTGAGTATTCCCCCCCCCTCCCCTTTTCCTGGGACGCTGGGTTAAGGTAACTCCTCGACGTTGAGAGCCCTCTCACTAGGAGAGTGAACAAGAAAGCTTTCAAGTAGGGATAAGCAGTCCTTCCAATTAATAACACAGTAATCGATGGTTTCAGGTTATCCTTTCTAAATTAGTAACTGATGGTTTTGTGTTATCCTTCCTAAATTAGTAATCGCATTATTTTAATGGATGTTACTAATCCAAGAACTTGTGTGAGGAAATAAACATCTTTTTTATTATTATTATATTACTGTCTCAGTCGTTGCTATCGAACCTTCATAGCATGACAGCGTGACAATTATTTTTCCGTATTCTTTAGGAATATAATCTGTGACTAAACTGTATTCCCTAAACTTGTCACTTCTACTCACCAACCCTTACTCTTTTTGCCGCAGACACCACACAGTCCCTACCCTTCCTAAACCTTAGGCTTCCTTTGTTGCATGAACACTCTCACACTTTTCTCTGGAAGTTGAACCTTCCTATTCTCCCTCACTCTGCAGAAAACATGTATTTATATGTATGATCTTGGTGCTTAAATCTCCAAATTTGTGCTGAACTGCTGAGACAAAAAGAAACTGAGATGGCCATGTGCAGGAAAGCACATAATCTTTTCTAGCCTTTCATATTAGAAGTATTTTCCAAGACTATATAAAAGTATATATGTGTACATGAATCTGAAAACGTAATGAGAAACTTATGCTAGGGAAGGCTTATTTCGGAGGAATATCTTGACCAAACAACACTCACTCACTTTGACAATACTAAGCTTCACTGCTCAGCAAGTTTATTGTTACCATCTTTCACGACCTCTGCATTTCTATTGAATTCTAATTTTCCTGGTGCACTTCTAGACCAAAATCAAACTACGCTGTGGAATGTAAAGAACTTAAAAAAGGATATATTTTAAACTTGAAATTCATGAGAATAGCTCAGCATATTGCTTAAAGCATGCTGCTGCCTAAGCCACATTGATATTGTTAAGGAAAAAAAACTTTGAAAAACTTCTTAGTATGCAAAGATCACCTGCTTTCCTGCAAATGTCTGGTTCAATATATATTTTTTTCTCATCAGTTTAATACAAGTTGATCTGTAGATCTGAACTCCATCACTAACATTTTCAATGTGATTTCTGAAAAGGACACCAGTGGCCATGTACAAGTTAAAAATAACTGTTGGTGTTAAAGAACGTGATGATTTCAAGTTCAGCCCAAGGTGTATTCAAAACAAGTAAGGAGCTGCTTCCTCAGGTGTAGGAATCCCATGTAATTTTTTTTCACGGAAAATTCAAAATATTATTGAAATGTGTTTAAAAACAGAAAGTGGGATAGTATGTTTCAGATCACACAGTTTTTAAAAAGCAGTCTTTTCTGAAGAACTTTAGTTGTCGTGCTTGTGGATTTGTGAATCCGATAATGAACAGAAGTCCACTTGCTCTATGCAGGAAAAATGCTAGTGCTGTAACAATCAGCTGAATAATATGTTTCATTATAACTCAAAACTGTAATTCTCTCATTTGAATAGTCATCATAACACAATGCTGGTGATTAGCTCTGATAGAGCTACTGCTGTTAGTACGTTAAATATTTCAATAGTTTTAGTCAAGTTAAAATTATCCAGCATTTTTAATAAATTTGTAAAGATTTACATATATTTTCATGCGTGAATTCTGAAAAATATAAACAAAATTTATATTAGTGGCTATTTTTATTAACTGAAGCATTTTGGACAATTAAAGAAACTCGCAGAAAATCACTGCTTTCCAAGCAACCAACGTGTTTGAAAAACTTCAAGGAGAATACTCTTTCCTCTCTATAAATCATATCACCTCCTATCATTACTATTTTCTCTCATATGATTAACTAAAGTGTTATTAGAAAGCCATATCTGAACGAACTATTATCGACTGCTTTTTGTACAGAGCATTCTGACCTGTGGACCACAGCCTGTAATCTGTAAACCAGACTTGCTTAGCCAAAAGGATAATATCCTGTAAGGAACATTCACACATATTTCAAGGATTTTACATATGAGAAGTGGTGGACAGGATTTGTTTTCATTGTGGATCTAAATCTTTATTTCCCTTCCCTCAAATACTTCATAGAGAAAAGTGTTATTTTTTTTCCTACCATACAAACATATCTGATATAAAGCCTTTTTTTATACTTTTACAGTATACAGTATAAGTTTACAAAAATAAATATGGTATGGCTAAATACACTCTGATCATTTAATACTGTCCCTAGTTATTAAAATCAATTATTTAAATACAGAATACTTGTGTTCATTTGGGGATCATTCAGGAAATTTAAGTAGATTCCAGAGGAATAAAAACAGTGCTACTATAGGTAGAGTGCTTCACATATGCAGATAAAATTGAGATTTTATATACCTACACTCCAAGCCATGCAGACAAAACACTAGTAAGCGAAACAATCATTTTATTTACTAAGGCTAGTGAAATATCTCAACAAATGGCTGAATATAAGTATAAACTAAAACTCCAAATTATGAAGATGCTCATAAACACCAGATGTTCCACTGATGTGTGTGCATTAGCAGGTAAAGTACTGATGAGCTAAAAAGGCTCCATGAATTAAATTAGAAGCAGATATTTAGCTTCAAGAATGCTAATGTCTCAATACTCATCTTTTCTCAGTCCATTCATCTTGTTTTCTTCAAACATGTAAAAAGCAGAGCGAGAGCAACGAATAAGAATGCCACCATACAGGATCAAAGACAAAAAAACTTTCAGTACAGAGCTGCTTCTGTGACAAGGCTAAGACTTTAACAGTGAAAAGTTTTCCAAATCACTTTAAAAGAAATTAGATTCTTTTCAGAATATTTAAGACAGTTTGGATGAGACCTCCAAGTAATTCTGAAATGATTTCTTCAGAAATTTGCACAGCTCAGGACCAGTCAAAAACAACCCCTTCCACATCAATATCTTTCATTTTGGTAAAGCAACAATTTATGCACGAACAAATGTGTTGGGAATAGTATCAGAACTGAGCAAAAATACGGTAAGTAGAAAAGAAATAGAGGTCTGTCCTCAATAGAAAGGTCCAATACATAGGCAAATAATTGTGTCTTAGACCTTTATATCCTGTTACAATCCTAATCCCAATCTTATCTTCTTGATATTCCATATCAAAATTAACTACTGACCCCTGGGCCTAGGACAATTCCATTCAGTTGCAATACAACGTTTCATCAACCTCTGTAACTTAACCAAAAGTCCACAACTTAATCTAGTCTCAAATTGTCAAGAAGCTGACCATCCCTATCCTAAATGGTTCAAGCATGGATACAGCTGCAGGTAACGCACCTTTTACAGAAAGCAAATAAATGCAACGTCATAAACCAGAATACAAAACCAAGGTTAGTCTGGATAGCATTCCTTTGCCCTGGAAAAAATTACAGAAGTAACATGTAATTTAACACTCACATATACAATACTTGAATGCAACTGCAGCCCACCATGACTTTAGTACTGTAATAATAATCCCAGTCTTGAAACGCAGATCTTCTACCAGTATCTTTTCCTTAGATACCTCCTGATAGAATCACTTCATGCTACTTTTTCTCTATGGAGTTTGCAGCCCTATCTACAAGGTACACCTGTTTTAGAGACAAACAACAACTACAAAGATCACAACAGCTACAAAGAACAAATCATAGTTGAACAGTAAACTGCAATCTGAAAGGGTGTAAATAGAGGGATACCATTCTCTTAATTAAGTCAGATGTATGTGCATTGCTCATAAGTTTCAGTCTAAAGGCCGCGCTACTCAGGACAACCTGTAAAATACTTACACAGCCCAACACAATTCCTGTCTTTTTACCTCGAAAAATATTGTGGTAAATTTATGTGTCCGGTCAATGGAGAAAGGTCAACACTTCCTGAGAGCCTCTGAAGAGCAATTCAGATGCTCTGAATAAAAAGCTGAGCTGGGAGCCACCAAGAGACAACTGGTAGACACTAGGTTCAGGAACACTGGAGAACTCAGGTCATTGGAATACAGCTAACATTTGCTCTTTGATTACTTGAGTCTATTTGATCTGTATTTAAAGCTTGAATAAAATGGATGCAATGACTATGTACAGAAGTATAACTGCATTACTCCAAGGGTATTTAATGCAGGTTATCAGGCCATACTTTTTATTTAGAAAAGCTACTGTTCAGACATGTATTTTGGTGAACAAGAGCTTTCATGCAACAAACACCAAGAATGACATTATTTTAAGATGTATATGGTCAATTGAAGGGGGTTTTCCTTGTGAGTAAATCATCTATTTCTAATGCCTGAACAGTGTACACTTCTTGAGATTAACCCTTCTTAATTTATTACATGAACTGCATTTCTTTACTATGGATGATTATACAAAAGGAAATTTTCAATGGAAAGTACTAACCATGTGAAAAGTAAAGCATGTTACAGAATTGCACATACAGTAGAAAATCTTATCTAATAGTCTGGACTTACTCAGTTTCATTCTTTCTTGTTTTAAATCAGAGGAATTATGGACAGAATCATAGATATACTTCTTCATTTTCTTCCTCTAAGGCAGGTTGTGTCACAACCTTGACTTTTTTTTTTTTGGTCACTGAATGTAAACACAGGACATTATAAAATACAGAACAGAATCTTAAATTATGTGATTGTGTGTGAGGAATAACATCTGCTGCAGTTAACCAGTGGTCTGACTGTAAGTGAAAAGAAAATCAAGCCACATCTATACATCCGAATGAAGGGCTCTAATGCATATCTAGCATGACTCTTTCAAGTACTTTTACAGTTTACAGAAAAAGATGCTCATTCATTGCTTCATCGTAATGTCTTATTGAATTCAAATTAGCAGTGCTTTTCAAGAAGGGTATTTTTGCCAATAATGGAGTTCACTGATAAAATCCTTGTAGGTGTGATAAGGTTGATACTCTAATGTTACCTTTATCGATCTTGAGAAGGAAAAGTTTTATATGAAGTAAAGTAACTTGCTGATTCGTAGATTTTTGCAGGTATATCTGTAACTACCAATAGCTTGGTCAGCTCTTATTTATGAAGCAGAAGTTTTTGCCTTAATATAAATTGAATTTCTACATTGCATTGACATGGTCGTCTCAATCTTCCTCCTTTACTGTTTTCTCTCCATACTATTTATTTTCATGTAGACATGAAAATCATTTTTTAATGGCCCATATTTGGACTTTGAATAACATTATTGAAAATTCCTGATATTACATTTGAAACAAAAATGTTCATTACCTTTTCTATTGACACAATATGCAGATGCCATAACAATAATAAAAATGATCAATATTATATAGAGTGACTAATTTCTGTAAAAAATTACCAGGGAACAGTTTCCCTTTTGAAAAACATGTTTTTGTCAAAATAAAAAATGTTCCACAATAATACATTATTTCAATTTTAAATAGGAGAATAAAATGAATTGTTTTAACTCTTGGTTGATCTACTATAAAATACTTTCTGTCAACTCATTTATGCATGACATATTTCTACACTATAAATATCTCTGACATTGTCAAAATAATTAACCTAAGGTTTTCAGAGTTTGATTTGCAAAAGTAATTTTGGCTTTACATTTAAATTGAACATGAGGAAAAAAATAGCAAAATGGGGAAAAAATAATAGATTCTGATTTTCTGACCATCTCAGAAATGACAGTGAAGAATCACCTAAACAGGTGATCACCAAATCATCACCTATGATGATTATCTTTTAAATACGGAATTAAAAGTACTGGGGTAGGAAGAGAAATATGTTAGTATGCCTTTCTCTTGCATGGCAGCTGTATTCAGGCTAATCAGCACACACCCAGCTCTTTTTGCAACAAGCAATATAATTACTGATTGTAACAGAGTAACTAAATCCAGTTTTTACCATACTGAAACTTTTATTATGTATTAGGTTATTCCTTAAACATATCACAGGGCATTTACTTGAAAATATAAAACCATCAGCATTGCTCACAGAGTACACACACACACTGTATTTATCTTGTGGCATGAACAACAGCACTAATTCGAAGGTATTACTCTGAAGAATTAATCTAATGTTTCTTCAGAACACCGTTCTTTATGCGGCAGCTATGCATGTTCTCTGCAATGTTGATTTTGAGGACAACATACAACTCAGTTTGTTTCAAAACACCTGACGTAAAAATGATGTAATGTCTCTTAGCTTTATTACACTGTATTACAGCTAGGTTTCTCTGTGAGGGTGGTTGAACACTGGACCAGGTTGCCCAGAGAGGCTGTGGAGTCTCCATCCTTGGAGATACTCAAAACAGACTGCGCATGGTCCTGAGCAACCTGCTCTACATGACCCTGCTTGAGCAGGGGACTTGGACCAGATGATTTCCAGAGGTGCCTTCCAACCCCAGCTCTCTGTGATTCTCAAAGCACTCTGTAAACGTACATAGTGTCTCTTGCATATTTTTAAAAATAGAATATTGAATATTCTGAGTATTCAAAGCACAAGTAGAGTTTGATTTTTACATTTGAAGGGACTATAAAAAACTACGTTTGAGTTGGTCACTACTAGCAGGAATAGTAGGTGAGGAAATAGAAAAGAAGATTCTGCAGATATCTCCTCTCTGCCTAAGCATAGTCTCATCACAGTAACTCCCTTCACACTGAATCAGATGTCACTGACAGGTTGTGTTGCTCATACCAACTACAGGCTGATCTACTACTGGCCTACGTGTGTGTGCAAATGTGTACATAGATACATATATGCACACACAGACACACACACATTTGAAACAAATACTGATTATTCTCTATTTATTAAACTAGCACAAAGCTAAATGGCATAAAAGTTCTACTGCAGGTATAGTAACATGCAGCATTAAATGCACCTGACTTAGCAAGCACAGTTTCCAGCCTATTATCCAAAAAGATACCTCAGGTATCTCCCTTAAAACAGTATGTTATATAAGAATGAGAACATACACTGCTAAATGGACTCATAGGAACAGAGAATTAAAAAAAGTGTTATCTTCTCTGTGCCTGTACCAGCAGTAGCTTCTCCCCTACATTTTGTGGGTTTTCATTTGTGGTTTTACAGGGTTTTCACTTTTCTTAGCCTTTTTTTTTTTTTTAACTGGGTCCCAGGTTCACTTCACAATCTTTCAGAAAGGCAGCTGTTCATTACTATCTTTTGTGTTTAATAACTTTTTTTTAAAAATCGCCTTAATTCAAGTGCAAATAAAGCATATCATATCAATCTATCTGATGCTATTTAAGACAATTGCTGCTTTCCCCCTTCTAAGTTGAATTACACAGTATAAGAAAATAGCATCATCAGTGCAAGCCTTCAGAAACCAGATTGAGTAATGGACCAGTAACAGTACAAGAGATTCGCATAAGAGGTCATCAGGAGAATTACTAGGTAGTTCTCCTAAACCAGGCAAAGCAAACACAACAGTCATTATACCCTAGCTATGAAGCCAATCTCCAAGCCTCAAAACAAAAAAGAAAAAAAAGGAAATAAAAGATGACAATTCAGAAGACTGATTTTGTTGCAATCTCACAGGTGTCTACACGAAAAAATTGTCCTGTATGTATTCAGAATACTCACAAATAGGAACAAGTTATCCCCGAAGCAGACATGCAGTAGCCGGTACTGGAATTTTCATTTTCCATGATGCGATTTCTCTCACCTGACTTTGACTGTCCAAAAGTTGAACAGAGGGGCTCAGCCAGTCATACAGGGCAGGTCATACCTCTATTTTTAAGACCACATTTTAGGACAGCTGTCAGGTCCTAGGTATTCCCTTCCTCAAAAACAACAACAAATAGCAAAATACTGTGTGACGGCACAGAGGAGACCAAAGAATTGGGAAAGCAGAGAAACAGCATGCAAAATAAAGAGGAGGAAACCAGACATTAGATGAGGAGAAGGTCCTTTCATTAGAGGAGGTCCAACTAAAACCAGAACTATTCCAAATCATTTCATGTATCTCTAGTTGTGTATCTTTGTCTTTGTGGTTTTTGACCAGAGAATCCTGATTAGATCACTGCCAGTCAAAATACGTGTTGATTCCATCTCTCTACTTACCCTTTACCATCTCTCATTCCCTTCTCTTCTCCCCAATCCCAGTTTTAGTGAATACCAAATAATTTCCCTTGGAGAAAGGGAAGTGTTTATCTGAAATAGCTCTGCAGTTTTATTTATTTTAACAAAACTCTTGATCCTGTTTATAAAACTCTACAGGTTCTGTGAAACCTCAAATTATATCCTCTCTAGTCTAGAATGATTTGACTTAAAATGAATCTCTCTGATAGCTCTCCAGCTAGCAAAGTCTTTTTTTATATATATTTCTAGATACAGGGACCCAAAAGGGTTTTTATTTAACAACAGCTCAATAATTACCTTTTCTAAGTTCCCATCTCTCGACTATTGTTTCTGGCATATTAGTTTTCAAGGTCTCAAAGTTCACAGCAGTTTTTTGCAAGAGCAGTGATAAAGTGCTTGCATTATGAATAATAATTTTATTCTCTGCTACTGTAGCTGAATTCAGTGACATACAGGCTACTTGCTTTTCAATATTCCACTGCAAATTCCTCAGGGTTCTGTGTCAGCAGCAGCACATTTAGCAACCCTGAAGAAACATTTTCTTTATGTTGATGATTTTATTTATTTAAAAACTATCCTCATCAGGATAGCCACATTACACATGAGGACTCACTGAAAGAAATATCCTATGGGATGGTAAACATTCTAAAATACTCAACAGCTATTAAATCAGATTAAAAAACTAGGATAGTTTAAAATGCGACTTGGATACTGTACTTTAAAAGCACATCACTTCTAATTATTCTGCTTTGCATGTCTTTTGATCTGGGATGTGAGGATCTGAAAGATTTTAGAAACATTAACATTCTAGTTAGCTGTTGCTTAATGTTAATTTATGTGCTTGTTAATGTTAATTTATTAATTAAGTCTCTGTTAAACAGCTATTGCAATCTCTGCTTTAAAACTTGAAGCAGATGGTTTCTTCTTTATACATATTACAACTTAAAGTTATGTATATGTTTAATTTCAGGTATATTTGGTCATATGAAAATGCATGATCTTGCTAAAATCCTAATTTTAAACAAATTTTTTCATCAATATATATTTTTATGAAAAGCAAGCAAGATCTATTCTGACTATACAAATTATTTTGTTTCAGTTAGCAAAATAAAGTATCAATTTTACACTTGAGCCAAACTTTGCAAGTGAGACATGATTTAATTTGCTTAAACTGAAAAATACTATGTATTATTCCTTTTTTCCCATCTACAGTATGAATGAAAATAATAAACTAAACTCCACAAAGATGGCTGTTAATACCAACCATCTAAAAAGTGCTTCTCATTACACAGATTTAAAACCTCTGTAATTCAAATACAACTTCTTTAACTCCACAACAGTTTTTCCACAGTATGCTAATAGTTAAGAAAATCATATTTGTAGTTTGAACTACAGATTACATTACTCTGTTTTAATATTAACTTCCAAATGATGTAAAATGAGAAATTCTTAAACCCAATCAGACCTTTTTAACATAGCATTTTCTGTAAATATGCGTAAGTGGTTAAAAGGAAATCACTGTCTTTGTATGTGTCCCTCTCCACACATACTTATTAATAAATTTCAGAATTTATCCTCCTGTTTCTATAGGTTTGTGGAATTTAAGACACCAAAGTATATTTTTATTGCTTTTGAATTAGACAACAAAAATTTTCTGTACTAACCCATTTGTTGCACTCCCATTGTTGACACTTGAAGTAAGCATTGCACATAAATAATTTTCCTAAGGAGCTGTAACAACTCCAAAGTCAGGTGGTTGACTTCAGTGTAAAGTTGTATTATTAACTTAATAGCTTTAGGATTTGAGGCTGACTTCACTATGGTGAGAAGAAATAATTCAAAGTTTAGGATTTAATTTTTTTAATCTAGTGTAACTTTTTACTGTCTTCATATTTATATCACAATTTACAGCATCAGTAATGGGAATACACCTTAATTCAGTGCAACTGCTTTGACAACACAATAGGTAAGAAGGACAGAAGCCTCCACTACTCCTGTGCTCACGCAGCCAAGTATAAAACCTGCAGCTAACTTAGATGATGTAATTCTACAGTATCTAAATGAACATATTCTTTGGTCAGAAAGTGACAGTCTTTGAAAACATAATGTAGAGTAACACTGGGGATACTACTGCTCTTCCTTATGCTTGATGGGCTATGCCAGTTAACATGCCTAATTTCACATTCTGAAGCTCTAATAGTTTCCCAAATGAGATAGTGTGGAAAAAGCATTAACTGAGTCAGGTTATTCTGTTCACCCACCTGTTAAAAAAAATAAAAATAAATATTGAACTGGCTAAGCAAGAGAATTGACTAGCCAAGTTTTACCTTATATCAGAAATGAATGAGAACATATGAGGTCTCTCAGCTGTGTTATTTGTGGGTAGAAGCACCTTTGTAACAATAGTTTCCAGCTGTCTCTAAGCCTACTGAAAAATAAATAAAAGCTACATTTACAAAGTAAAAATGATCTCTGCCCCTCAAGAGTTGGAACCCGGATTTAAGAACGGAAAATCACGCCCTGAACCACAACACAAGTTGCAGTTTGAACACTGGCAGTACGATGATATGAGCTGAATATACACACTAAACATTTGAAGGGAATGCGTGAACTGGGGTTCAGCTGAATCTCTGGGCACTGCTGTGGAACAAACCTCATCAATACGTACAGACAATCACATTTTTAACCAGTCCAGGCTTACTCACACATTCTTATTTCCTGTGTGGAATATTTCGGTTTGAACAGAAACCAAAGAAAATACCACACATACAGGTGTTCAGGAAACTATATTTTGATATAAATTCCGACTTTGTAACAGCAGTCAGAACAACTGTACATTTAGGTGGACTTCCACTCATTAGATGTATGGTCATTCCTTAATGAATATGAACTTAGAAATTTTGTAGTGTATATACATAATATAATCGCAAAATTTGCATTTCATTGAAACAGCAAAATGAACATGAAGTTAAAATAAATTAGGTTCCTGGAATTTTTTATCTAGATATATTTCTTGTACCATATATTCAAAGCACCAGTTCAACCTATAATAATTTTGGTGTCATCTTTCTAAAAAAAATCTTAAAATGCAAATACATGAAAAACACATTTTTCCTGTCATGTTTTATATTAGTTACTTCTCTAATAATTAATAGAACAAGGTTAAAAATCTAAGACTATTTCAGGGAAAAGGACAGGGAAGGGGAGGGTAGCAAGACTTTGGGTCTTTGACAAGATCATCAGGAAGGAAAATTAGAGCTTTTTAACACACTTCACTTTTCCCCTCCCACTTCAGTGAAATTCTTGTAGAATTAGACCAACTTAGACTGATCCCTGCAGTGACTTTGAGCTTTTTTCACACCAGGTGCCCATCTTTTTGAAGGGCAGAAGTGGAATTTAAATGATAAAATAGTATTTGCAGAGGTCAGAGTAAAGCAGACTTTTCAAACATATATAGCTAAGCACAGGTAATCCAGTTGTGCAACTCCAGTACTGTATCTGCAGTATCAGGACAAGGGAGGTTTCTCTACTACTGTGAATGGGGTGAAATATCCCATCTTCTAGATAAAATTTCTGCACTTGAAATTATTTAATTATAACACTATTGCATGTTGCAAATTTCCTTAGAGACTTGTTAGAAAATTTGTTTTATGTGTTACTCCAAATCACAGAAATTATCAGAAAAATAAAAAGCAACAATGAAAGGAGAAGTGCAAGCAGATCATTTTGGCCAGGATAATCAACTGCACAATCATGGTGTGAGAAACAACTGTTTAAGAAGCAATTTCTTTTCAGAAAAGGACCTGAAAGTTGTAATGAATTACATGAGAGACACGCTGTTGCGAAAAAAGGCAAAACCCTTGTTCTGGAGGAATATACAGGCATAGAGTCTTTAGGACAAGTGGAACAATCTCTCTCCCCTTTTCTCAGCTCAGTAGTGCATCCGGTTTTTGGGCACTGCATTTCAAGAGCGATACAAACAAATTGAATATGGTCCACCGGAAATAACTAGAGGTCTAGAAAATAACCTCTCCATTACAGGACTGAACAAACTGGAGTTACTCATAACAAGAGGAAAGAGAGATAATAATATTCAAAAATATATACAGGGCGAAGAGAAAGGAATACATATTTTTTCATGACCGTGGTATTTCAAGAATAGATTATCTTATATTACAGCAAAAAAGATTTAAATTAGATAATGAATGAAAAAAAATCCCAAACAAAATTCCCACTTCTAAGCTTTAAGATAGATTTATTTTCTAAGAGTAGAACAGATTTAACTGGAAAAGTTAGCGATGACTTCAAGACCAGATTGGATTCCGATCTACAATGTATCGCATACATGTAATTAATACTACTTGGGAATCAGGATGTGGACTAGCTAGCCTCTCGAAGTCAACATACAGTTCCATTTTCTTATGTTTCAAGAGCTCTATAAAAATTGGTAACGTCCCTTTGGAGATAAATTCCACTCAGCTCACACTTAATAATAATCTGCTCCTGAGTAAAATAAACTACATACAACTGCTTTTATTTTCCTTGCAACTGGTTCAAAGAGAACAGAAAAATCATATTCGTGGCTTCTAAGCAAACAGGATAAAATAATTTCATGAATTTCAACACACTGAATATTTTTAATGAGAACATGATGTATATTATCATTTATAACAACAAGACAGCTCTGTCTGAAATGAAAACTGAAAATTGAATACTTGCCACAGTAATTTGCTACAGTAAAATTTTTCAGTGATACACCAGAAAAAAACAGGTAAACAAACAGAAGATAGCGGTGGGAATACATGTTTTGAAAACCTTCAAATATTGTAGAAAGGAGGATAGGGGGATAGGTTTTGGAAATTATCTTCTCAGAGCCCTCCAATTACGTCCTTTCTTTCACGTGGCTGACTTACTCTACTAACGCTTAAAGGGCACAATCAAACTGAAAACAATGAGCCTTTTGTCCGATTAAGGACAAGAGGATTAAACTAATAATAAAGCCAAGGCCCTAATTCTCATCTCATTTGGAATAATCAAAGTGGCAGAATTAAACGCTTGCGTATATGCCTGCAGTATCAATGATAAGGTCCATTTATAAACTAATTCTAGTAGTGTTGACAAGATAACATAGACGAGATTAAAAAAAAAGGTTTGAATGAGCTATGCAATGCTTGAGCTTGAAAAAATATATACTTGAAGACTTTTTAAATATTAATAACTGATTTGTTCATAACAATTTTACAAGACTGATGGTAAATGCTAAAGCAATGTTAATAGAAAGTTACTCATTACAAATCTTTTTGACTTGTATTTTCAAACACTGTTGTCATGTAAATACCCCCATTGTGATATAATTTGTTGTTGAGCGTTTTTTGTTGTATTTGCTAAAAATTTAAGTATTAATAAGTAACATTTTTTCCAACATCGATAATAAAATAGTAGACTACTTAAGAATTCTGTGCATTATTCATGTATCCCATTCTCTTCTAAATCGTTTGTATTTAGAATGCTATTACTTTGAGCTTATTTTTTTGTTTCATTAATACAAAAGCACATATGAAATGAAACAACTTCTAGCATTTCTGCTAGAACATCATGTTCATATGGTTTAATCTTTTGCACTTAATAGCCTCATCAGACTGAAGTACTCAAACCACTATTCAAAATCCTGTGTTATCAGTAGAAGCTGTCAAACCTGGATTTAGTTGCGCTAGAGTTAGAAGGAGTTTTGCACTGGTAACTGCAGCCTAGATTCCCTTAAGTTTGGTGCTAAAAATATACTCTCAGATTTCATGCAAAAGTCAGTCTGATTTTTTTGATAAAATCTAAAAACCTCAAACATTATTTTTGCTGGCAGCTGACTTCAAAAACACTGTAAAATTAGAAATGCAACTGCATAGTTAATGTTCTTCACATTGTTATATAAAGCATTTTGGTTTTCAAAATTAAAGCCAAGCCTGAAGAAAACAATCTGAATGAAAGCAGACATGTACCTCAAGAATTTTGGTTGGGAACATGTGAATGTATTCTTGTTTTTAGGAAATACTACACGAGAGCAACCTGGAACACTAGTTGTGTTCAGCCCTTGTAATGACACTTTACGATAGTCTCTGGATGGGTCTTAGCAACAGATGTAAACTGCAATGGTGCTAAGCCAGGTCTGTCCTCGGATAGGGGAGGGACGAGATTTAGGTAGCACTAAATGGTTTAGATATATTTGATCTACAAATACCTTTGCTTCCCCATGCTTGAGTTCTAAATTGAGGAAAACTCAGCTGAAATTCATATTTAGTACCGTAAGTGAGCAGTTGAGTTTTTAACTGAAACCACTCTGTACAGTAAATCAGAAATACACATCACTCAAAAACTACCACTTAAGTCAGACACCACAGAAACAAATTCTTTTTTCCACAGGTATATGCTGCCCATTTCACTTTAAAAAAATCATTTTTCCCCAAAACTCTTATTTCTAATTTAAACAATGTATTAATGATGCTTCTTGCAACGTGGCCTATCTTCAGAGCACTTTACCCCTTTAAAAGGCATCAGAAAATAGTTTAACTTTACTCCAACTTCATTTATTAAATGAACTTTCCTTGAAGGAGATTATAGAACAGACACTCTCTGGATCCTGATCAAGGATGAGAAGAAGTAATTTAGGGATGATAAAGTGTTATTTGATAGATTTGCACCTTGTTGCCTTTCTTTCTGTGATTGTTTAAACTTATCCAGCAATGTCATTTGCAGTGAACCAAAACCAGTATCCTTTTCCCTAATTAATTCTGTCATAATCTTACACCCTGTTAGCTGACATTTTGTAACTTCCAGCCTTTTGACGAAGTGTGCCATAATGAACATATCCTTTAACATGTTACTTCCAGGCTAGTGAACATTACTGACTTCAGTACCTCTCTTGTTGAACTTGTCAGCAAGATGTAAGCTATGAGAATCTAACTCATCCTATGAAATATTAAACTAACCATCACCATTGTTTATAAAAGACCAACAGACTCTTTTGATATAAGATGCACTACAATGCACTCTCAGAGGTATATAGTTCACAATCTATAGTTGATGGTGCTTAGGTTGTTACACTAGAAAATACCACATATTCTAACAGAAACACAGAGATGCACGAATTTAGTGTCAATTTTTAAATCATCTCAAACCTCTTTAAGAACAAAGAATGAAGCTATTGCTTCATCCTCTACTGAAGCATAGCCAGGGAGAAATTTGTCACCTGCACAGAGCAGACAGCAAGACTGTAATTTGGCATGGAAAGACAAAATATTGCCTCTAGTTGAAAATGCAAGATAAAATAGATAGGAAAATGATAGGCAAAAACTAGAATTAGCTGAAGAAAGCAACTGACTCCTTGCGCCTTCTGAAAAGAATCATCGGATTTTAATGCACCATTTCTCATCTATGTGTAAATTTCTGATTGATTCTAAAATAATTTTATCACAACTTCCCAAAAATACACATCATACAGCATGGCATGAGAAGTTAACGTAGACCCTGGAAATACAAAAATATTTTAATCTTAACCTTGTATTAATGTTTCCAAACCATAAAGATTTCTTTCATCTTTGAACTCAATAGAACAGATTTCTTTCCCTGTTATTTGGAAGTAAAGCCAGGTTGGTGGCTTGCGTATACATCTAATACTACTGGCCTATTGTGGTTTCTCGGAGATCTACAATAGGTTTTGGGAAATGTACATGAAATAAAAGAATAACCATAAGAAAACAGTGCTAGAATGTAGACTCCCCAATAGATTGTTATATAACATTAAAGCAGACGTGTTCCTGTGTGATAACTAAGGAAAAAGAGATTAAAAAAAACCTACACAGTATGGTTCTGGAGAATCCATGTTAGCTTTTGGGGAGGTTCAGAGGCAAAGACAACACAAAATCTGATAAACTGACAACATTAAAGCCTTTAATCAATTCAGGTGAAAAAAAAGGGGGGGGGGGGAGAGTTAAAAGGCATACTGAAGAGAAGTGTATTCCCAGTAAAGAATTTGGAAATCCACCGTGGTAGATTCAGGTTAGTAATGAATTTATTCAGAAGGCATAGTTAAGCACCTTGAAAGTCAATATGTTAATCCTGAATTCAGTCTTCCCTTTAATAGTCACCTGGGGTGAAGCTCCTATAAAACTGATGTGATGGGAATTGTACAGTTAGACTGAATAATGCTGTGTTTTACATGGCTGCAAGTTCGAAGATATACATAGGAGGTATACTACAGCGATTGTCATACATTAGGGAACATTAACCTTGTGGTATAAATATTATTCATTAGGGAAACAAGAAAGTAGGAGCAGAAGACCTGTGATTGTACTTAATGACTTGGAGTATGCTGAAAACTCAACAAATGATTTAAGGAAAAAAAAAAAAAAAAGGTTCTCTAAGAGATGAGAAATTAGAAACAATTTGACACACACAGCCAGGTATCTAAAAATTAACTTCAAAGAAAAATTAACATAACAGCAGCAATGGTGAATTGAAGTTCATTTCATATTCATATTTTTCTTGTTAATCGTTTAATAATTACTTTTTCATGCAGAACCTATTTTTCATTGATTAGCAGAAGCACTCTTTCAAGCCTACAGACTGCTTAGCCCTATCTTTGGGTTTGAGGAAGGGGGGGTGTCTATAAAAGTAACTTTTAATTATTTATTTCACATGAAGCCTGAAACTCATTTCTTTTTATAGATGGCACTAAAGACCGTAATTGCATCAACTGAGTACGAGGTCTGAAAACCTCTCACTGACTGATTTATTTCAAGATGAACTGTTTTTACTCAATTGCTTGCTCCTTTCACGTAGGGATTGCCTTCAGACTCTTGTTGACTGACCTTTGGATGTGCAAATTCCTAGAAGTTTTTGAGGCAGCAGACATTGTTTTACAGTTACTAGGCACTGTGGTACTGTCTAGGCTGCTCCTGTTATTCTTGTCCACATGAAGAATATTTTTAATGCAGTTTATGAAAGGTATTAGCAGTACCATCAGCATAGCCACAGCCGCAGTCCATAAAAAAGCAGATTCAAACACTTTGCAGAAGAAGTCTCAGACACCGAAACAATCATGCTGTAGGGGCTCTCAGAACACATAGCACGAAGGCTGTCAAAAATTACCAAAGGCCACTTTGATCAAAAATCTGTAATGTAATGTTATATTAAATAGTAACAGAAAAGACGCAAGACAAAGAATGCTGGTACCCCAATGTTAGACCAAACTGAAATAATTACATCTTCCCACGATAAGTGTTATAGGGCAAAGCAATGCATTATAAAGTAACATACAGCCCTGGGAAAACACTGGTCTGGAAATAAATCTAAAAAATGTAATTACTTGTTCTAAGCCTGTAGCACATACCACTAAGTAGTGAAAAACATTATAAGGGCACTATCAAATTTAAAATCTTATGCTATACAATTTGTCTTCATTAGCACATATATGTTATTTTGTAAGTAACACATATCCATTATTTTGTTCATAATATATTTCCCTTTCCCATCTTCCAGTATTGCGGCACTACCGGGTTCAGTATTATACTGGAGTATTTAATTTACTGATTTTTTTATATTATATACAATCAAAATAAATCATTACATTTGCCAAATTTAAAATGATGAATTCAGTGATGACTCACTCTACCTTGGTGAATTATCTGAATCTTATTCTTGACCTTCATCTCTTTCCGTTCATATTACTTTAATACTCTTCTCTTGCTGAGATTTCAACATTTACATTTTCTTGAATATCTACTCTTGCTAACTCATTAATAGTCTGCTGCCCACTACCCTCTCTTTCTAGTTCTGTTTCTCACAGTTGAAGGACCACTGAAAAATAGTATTTTTTTTTCTTTATTCTCTTCTGATGAAACATGCAGGATCAAACACTTTACACTGAAACTATTAGTTACTATCACTGAGTATACTTTATGGACTTGCACTTTAGCATGATTGCAAATATTTCATTTGTATTTCATGCTGGTAGTTGCATCTCCCCAGGAGCTGGGTGCTTACCAAACATAATATGATGAAGTTTTATTGTGTCTCCTCATCTGTAAACTGACAACTTTTCATACCAGGGAAACACACACTTCACATTACAAATCTTCAAAATCCACACGAAGGAAAGAACAAGAGCACAAGTCAAAAAGGCATGCTTTAGGAAACGTGGAAAGAATGAGTAGTGTCATAAACAAAATAGGTTTACAACTGCCTTTGAGAACTACTTCATCAAATCATCCTCCTCAGGGAAATAACAAAATTAACTACTGCTCTGCACTCAAAAATCATTGCACGGCCCTTTAAGAAACACTTCATAAATGTTTTTTCTTTTTTCCAGGAAAGTTCCAGAGTGCCAAGAAAATACAGAATTCAATTCATCAAAAGAACAATAAAATATATTTGCAAGAATGTTCTCTTTCTTCTTGTTAAGCTCGAGATGCACATTTTAATAGATTTTTATATTAATTTCTGATAGGGCCAAAAATTTCAGATAACATGCTATGGATCTCTTATACTCTATAAAACAGATTCCACATAGTAAAATATACATTATTATTTTCTGATAGGCAATTTTTCTTCTTGGCACAACTATTGTAGGACCTTGTGAATCACCTCTTTATTCAGAGGATGAAAGTGTTCCTCCAGAAAGTTGCAATAGACAATCTAGTTGCAAGAACTTCAAGTTTCGGTGCATTTTGCTATAACTTTTTTGTTGTTCTTTTAACAAAGCTTGTGCTTTGGAATTTCATTATATTGCATAAGAAATCCTGGACTAGAAGTGTAAATATAGATTTTGTAGTTCCAGTGCAGTAGTAGGTGTCCTTACATATATATATGAAGTAGTCCCTCTCCCAGAGAATACATTCTCTAAGGTCTCACAAATTAACACCTGATCTGTCATACTGCATTTGACTTCAGTAGGTCCTCATATTGTTTAGGTGTATATTTGTTTGATGCTAATAGTAGGACTGAAACCTGAATGAGCAAAACAGTTAAAAAAAAAAAAAAAAAAAAAGTACCCCACTTTGCAGATGAGGAGGCACAGATACTTTCTATTAACAGAACATTTTTAAAAAAACTTCAAGCAACTGATTAACCTCATCTCTGTTCACTGACAGTACTCTTTACATTGATCAAGAAAGTAGTTCATTTAAATTTCACTAGGAGGACTGTATGCAAAGTTAAGCACTGTTCACCTGGGATAAATATGGTTTGCTCAAGGTCATATGAAATATATTAACAAGGTGGTAGTTTGAGACTGCTAGTTAACACCTACTGACTCAATCATCAGTTCTTCCTGTATTTAAATAGCGTTTTCATTCATATATACTTGTGATTACTGAGAGCTAATTGACCTAGACAGAGAGGCAATAAAGTAGAATTTAAAATGCAGGCTGCATCTTTTGATTTTAACTGTTTGTGTTTGTATGTATATACATACCTAACACAGGCCTAATTCTAGGGCTCGCTCTCCAGTCAAGGTATATTTAAGTCTCTTGATTCAATTTTGGACCACTTTGGTAACATAGAAGGATGCCTGGGTCAATGCAGATCTGACAGTGTTCATTCCTTATTCATAAAACTCAAGTTCTTCTCAGCATTCATGGCTGCCAGATTGTCTCTAAATAAAGCTCTCCAGGTTACCACTCTGTGTTCATGTATTCAGTCCTTTTGAGGACTACAGTGCCTGGCCATCTCATTGTACTTCTAACTGAGAGACTTCACTGTGACCCCATTGCCTTCCTTGACTTCTCCTACCTCTGGTATCATCCTAGAACACACTGGGGGGGAGGAGGGGGTGTAATGTATTACAGATGTTGAACTGAAATGACCTTACATATTGTGAATATATGACCTATAGCAGTTAAGACTTCTGTATTTTAATTGACTCTGATATGCCTCCAACCTTGTCATGCAAATGCTAAGAGAAAGTATAACAAGTCATCAAGCTTTAAATGTGTAAGGCACAGATATCTTCTCATTGTTGCTGTGAATCTACATGTCTCCCATTCCTATGTATCATAAGGGTCCCTTATCCTAAATTTGAGCCATCAAAATTTCAAGTGTGAGGACTGGGATTCAGCAGTTTAGATAGTCAGCTGAATAACAAATCTGTGTCCCTTCTGGTCCATATTGGACTTCCTAGAGAGAATCTACAATGCTTCAAATAATATTCAAAGATTTTCACTTCAATAGCTTTATTTGATATATCTGATGACAACTGTACTTATTCACCCTAACTACTTCAAAGAACATTATTAGGACTACTGTGAGAAGCAAAATCACTTCTTTACTTGAGTTGCAATTATCAGAAAGTTCATGAAACACCACCATCCAGATGTTCCACGTAATCAAATATTTGTTCTTCAGGATATTCTTTAAACATTCGTACCCTTCAGGATTGTTCTTCTAATAAATTTCAACCAAATACACCAGAATAAGGATTTGTGAAATTCAAACCCACAACTGAAAACAAGGCCTATTAGCTGACCTGATATAGTGGATGCAATTACACCTTCACAAATGAGACGTACAACTTATTACAGCTTGCCACACACACAAAAAAAAACTTGTTCGCAAATTCTTCCTGATACATTCTCAGTGCTAGGAGGATGAAAAAAAGATTCTATCTTTGGTGACATTCAGGCAGATTCAAGATTGTATGATCCTAGTAGAAGCAGCTGAAGCACAAAACCTCTACCTAGTGCTACCACTCTGTGAGCAATATGGTCCCCTATCAGTTTTTGCAGCTCCACTTTTGCATGATTTTTTAATTCTAAAATCAAGTTTGTAGAGCGTACTTCTTCCACAGAACAAGAGATCCCCCCCAGCTGATCTTTTGTTCAGGTCCTGAAGATGTGATTTGCTACGCCAAGCAGCAGACGTCTTCCTCTGCATTCAGCATATCCATGACTGACTCAAAAATGGACACAATGTTACTGCTTCCAAACCCTAAAATTCTCACAAACAGCAGTTTTCCTTATCAGAAAAGTACTGATCTCAGAATTTTAAAGTCAATGAGTCACAACCAGAGGACAGAGAAAAGAAGAGTTAATACTGTATTTTGCTAGCCATGTCCTAGGTCCTCAATTTCATAGTGAATAATGCACTGGACTGGGCTATGAAACAATGTTAGCATATTCAAAAGTCCCCTGTGTATCACAGATAGTGAATAAACCTTTATTTGCTTGGCACCTTGTGGCACTAAACTAGATGGAGACATCTGCAAATTGTGGATGGTAAATCTCTGGAAAGGGCAGGCTTCTACGTTATGCAGAATCTCTAGGTGTAACAATATTTCAAACACATCTTTTGGTTTCAAATTTCTACTTGCAACATGGCATCTAACATTTTCATATAGAATCTTGAGCCATACTGTCAAACATATACATACTCTGCACTCCAAAAATGGATTGTATTTTTGTTTTGCAGTAAGATCACTACAGGACAGCCAAGCAGGTTGCCCAGAGATTGTGTAGTCCCCATTCTTGGAAGTTTTCAAGACTGACTGGATAAAGCCCACACCAACTTGGTCTGACCCCATAGACAACCAGGCTGTGAGCAGGAGGTTGGACTGGAGCCCTCCTGATGTCCCTTCCAACCTGAACTCTCCTGTGGTCACTGCTTTCCACAATGACTGTATAGGTGTGGGTGCAGGAGTTTTAACTGTTAATTGCAGGTCTGTTTCATTACCTCTCCAGTTCATTCTTCACCGAGACCCTGATGTCAGGGCTCCTCATCATAACAGAGGCAAACTGAACTGTCAAATGAGTTTTTAGCTTCTAAGATAGTTATCTCCAATTTTACCAGGACTTCACCAGCTCCAGCCTTTCTGAATTAATATTGCCATATAAAAAGGAGAATATTTTAAATTGTATGTCAGATTTTTTGAGACCTGAACCTTATGTGCTTTTGTTCTAACTCCTCCTTTTTCCTATCTTTTGTTATCTCTTCCCTCAGTAGCAATGAAAACAGTCCTTTGGATAAGTGATATTCAACTATTATGTTACCCCAACCTTAGTGCACTCTGAACTAAGTGTATTTCTTGTCCCACTTCTACTTCCAGATGGGTCCGGTTTCCTCTCTGTAACCTGCTTCTCCAGGTTAACTGAGACACCTCAAGGAACAAAAGATACTCATACTGTGATGTATTCATTATTTCCTCCTTTAGCATGATTACTGCTTTCTTGATCAAATCCCTGTTATTTGATTGAACCTATAGATAAGACCAGGCTAAGCTGTCGATGCTGATACCTGTCAGCCAGTTATGAACACCATGTAAAAACCTGACTCAGAGGTCGTAAAGTTCACAGTTACTAGGCACAAAATGAGCAAAGCTCCCTCACTTCACTTCAGCCAAGTTTCCTCTCTACCTGAAAAACCAGTAACAGAATTATCCAAATAATCATAAGCACATTCATTTTTTTTTGTATATATGATCTGCATCAAGTTACTGCATTAAAACATTACATTAAAGCCTATGAAGTTCTCACAATGTTCATATTCATACGGGTCAGAAAGTAACCTATCTTGCAAATAACCTTGCATATATCTTTCCAGGCTACTGCTGAATATTAGCAGAAATTTAGTCGTCAGTAAAAATTACATCCAGTAAGTGTTTTGCCAGCTCTGACAGTCTGGGAGCCGTATTTCCTCCCAGATGCAATTAGCTGGTAGATGGTGGTATGTAATAATTTCTTCATAAGCAGGAAGAGAGAATGATCTCCTTTCCTTTCCTCACATTCCCTGTATTAGGAAGATGCATAGGAACTGTACTCAATGTATTTAAGAGAAAAGAATCTGCTAACAGAGATATTGGATCTAGACCAGTAAAAAGAGAATTTAAAAAGATACCAGAAGCTCTGTGTGGGTAATCCCAAGACAGTGGGGATTTCATTTTTGTTATCTACCTTAATACATATGCAGTTACAATGCCTTTTTAAGTCGCTATTACTGGAAAAAAAGTGACTCCTTCATATATCTCCTTCTGAGTTTCAAGAAGGTTCCCCCTCCCTATTTTGAAACAGTGCATTTGATGGTTTTAGTGTTAGCAATACTAAATAACAACAGAATGGAGAATGAGTAAATATTGCTTTCAGGTTTGACATTCATCGTAAGGACTGATATTTCTTTATCTGAAGTGTTCTTTACCATGTATGCCGACCTGTATACAGTGAGTTCAGAACTAGAGTGAAGACTTTCAAGAAAAGGTACCTAAAATCTTGTTACACTGAATTTGAGCACTAAAGTAAGTGGTCTTGTTTTCAAAACTGCTAAGCTCCCAAGAAATTCTTTTGACTTGATAGTAACTTACTACTAAAAATCCCAAATCCTTTGTATTGAAGTTTTGCGTTTGCTAGTGAAATTTATGATTCAAAAAAAAAAAAGAATCTGAGAATGACCAATCTATATTTGCATATTTTGACTCAATTTGGATTTCTGTAAATATTTTAAGTCTGATCTAGCTATATTCTAAAAGTGTACTCCATCAGTATTAGTTTTTGTTTTAAACATATTTATATGCCCCATGCATCACAAAAGCAGTATCTGACAACTTATTATTTCTAAGGAATGTTATTTTTAGTATTCATCTACACTAACACCCTGGAGGAAGCAGATAAAGCATGTGAGAGATTAATCACAAAATAAAAAATCCATTCAAATGCGAAATTTAAAATTACTTTTTTTACAGTCAAGATTTTTAACAAAAGAAGGCTATCCTATTCAATTAAAAAGCCTTCCCTACAGAAAACATTAATACTTTAACTTCTGTATGTTTTCAGCAAGAAAATAACCATCTTAGCACTGTTTTACATATTATTGGTAGTGCAAATACTTTCCTTAGTATCTTTTAAAGAATGAAAGTGGAAAAATCCTTTGGAAAAAAAAAAATCACTGGTTAATTTTATTCTCAGGAAAGTAGGATTTTCAGTTACTTTCAAGTTTAGAAACTTGAAGTGATAATTCTTAAATTGACATTTCTTCACAGTGCCATTCTCATCAAAAAATGTAAGGCTACTTCATTTTGCTAAATTACTATTTATTCATTTTAACTTGGCATTGACATCTTAAAAGCATAATTTGGTGACACTTTCAATTCACTAACATTTCAGATATATTCTTAACATGGTCTGCTGTTAAAACAACCGACAAAATATTTCTGTCTCAGAGAAAACAGATATCCCTTTCTATGACTAGAAAAAATGATATCATACAAATCTTAAAAGCAGAAATGTATAAATCTAGATTTTTCCCCAAAAATAAAAAGCAGAGTGTTACTTACATTGGCATTTTCTAACTATTTCTCTCCGTTATAAATTTTTCATTTACAACAGATTAAGGGCACAGCATTTCAGAACCTAATTTTGTTATTTGCTAATGTTGATTACACCCCATCCTTGTGGTTCTCATAGATTTGCCCATCAAATCTGTATTCACAGAGTTTAAATATATTTTTTATACTGTATTTAGACTTCCTATTCCCTCCATATCGACATTTACTTTAACACATAAACTTGTACTTGCCTAATCATTTAAGCTAGCATTTAAATTAGTAATGAGGAAAACAAGGTAGTCAAGATCTGGCTGTCTGTGTATACAGAGCTCTGGGTTTACTACAAACCTATCCAGTCTGAGACTTCCTTAATTCCCAAAAATTGTTTGGTGTGTGTGGGGCCAGAGTTCCCACTGTGGATGCAGTGGGACATGGCTGATCTGTGAGTTCATGTAACAAGCCTGCACTCAGAGCAACTGCAAGTATGCAAGCCACTAAATCAAACAGATGCTTGTGGGTGTTTTTGTTTTTCAACAAGGAGCATCATTGAAAAGTTCAGCTATTCATTCAAAAGTCTTACAAAAATACCCTTTCTGAACCAAAGAACACCTCAAAATACAGACAGTGCACGAATAATAAACTGACATATCTTAGTAAAGTTGAAAGGACTGGATTCCCAACTGGCCTTGTCCTATTAGCTCCCCCATAAAGCGTAAGGAAAATAAGAGCTACAGAGACTGGTTTACTGCTAAATTCTGCAGTTTTAAGTGTTAGGCAATTTGAGAGTCTTACTTTCAACTTAAGGGTGCTCAATGGTCACAAACAGTGGGTGCCCAGTCTGAATTAAAAGATGATGGCTAGAGGTCAAACTGAGGTTAGTGTTAAAGTTTAGAAAATAGTTGTGTCGCACAGCCTGAGCCATTGCTAAACACTGTCAGGTTGATGGAGCAAAGCTGACAGCTGACATCAGGAGATGATAGTGCCTTAGTTTTATGTGGCTGTAGGTTCTTATTTCTCCACCCCAGTGAAGGCTAGGTTTGGGATTAGTATCTGAGAAAGCAAGGGGTAAAATTAGTGCTGTATTTAACAACGTCCACAGAAAAACACCAAAAGCTGGTGTAAGTAGCTTTGAGTGCCCAGTTTTTCATTTCCAGGCTTCAACGGGTTACTAATCTTTTAGAGATTTAAGGTTTGAAGTCTTTTAAAAGTTTAAGGGTAGAATTGGAATTAGTGTGCTAGGCAACAGTGGCTGAAGAAATCTATTGATTAATTTTTCCAGGATTGTAATGATAAACAGAGAGCTACAATCAGAAGACTCAAAAGTCTTAATTTGGGAACATCAGTCTGCTTTCAAGTATTGGAGCATGGTCTGTTTGCAAAATTAGGTTAAAGACAGAGTTCACGAAAGCAAGGATGCAAAAACTTAGATTTGACAAGCCAGCAGAAATCAGCTGATGGCAAGTATGAAGAGACTGTACAGGTGTATGTTTGTAGTATCAGTACCTGGAGTATCTGTATCAAATGGCACTGACTGAAATACTTTTACTCTCTTTCAAATTCCTGCCCATTTTCCTCTCACTGTGATCATTAAAAGGCCCAAAAGGACTGTTCATACTAGCTGTATAGCCTGAGGTGATTTATTACTATCACTTCTATTTTGATTATATCTTTGGTGATTTGGGGGCAATTTCAGTTAATCTTAAGTAGGACTATTCTCATCACTGCGAAGGAACGATCAGACTCCCAAACTGCTGGAAGATGCCTTTGGGTAGGCTCCTTTATTGCCTCTTTTTATTGCTTGCAATTCCAAACATGAGAAAGGACTAGGTTTGAGGTTAGATTTGCAACAGGAGATTTCTCTGAGAGTGCCATTTGCCCTCTCACCTCGTTAAGCACATATTTTCTTTGCTTCCTAGGTACTTCTTCCATAAAACACTGAGGGATCGAGTAAGATACGGTGAGTGAGGAGACTGCAAGGTGTTTGAACATTAGACTTATTTTGCTTTTCTAGGCCAGAAAGACAAAATATTACAAAAAACTTGTGGTTGCAGGAGCTCAGCCATCTGTAAGATTTTATAGAACCTAAAGGCTACACAAGCCATAGTGGGATGGACGACCACCTTCTACATGTCCATCCAATGCATTAAAAAACACAAAGAAACAAACCAAGTGTCAGTCTGGAACAGGTCTTGTTGAGCCCATTTTCTACTAACTATTATTAAGAAAGGTAGTATCAGCATCCTCATTAAACTGAAGAATTTATATGAACAAGGAGTAGGAAGCACAACTAACAAACATGTTTTTCCTTTTTAACAATCTGAAGAGGTCAAGCAATCTTAACTGTGAACTACTCGTTAAAAGGAACGGCCAAAGAATACAAGACTGAACACAACAACAGATAGATGTTTAAGGTCTCTTGGAAAGATGTGGTAAGTCCATTAGTGGCTACTAAACACAATGATCTGGAATGCAGTTCCTCAGGAAATTGCTAATGCCATTGATCGGACATGTTAGAAGAGGATCGTTCTACTGTGTTCTGCTCCTTATGCATTTGTTTATTGGATACTGTTGAAGATAAGGTATCAGGAGAGAAAGGCCTCTGGTCTGACCCAATATAGCAGTTCTTTTGTTCTTAAAGCTCAAGATGTGCACCCAAGATTCAGTATAATTATCAAGTTGTCTGATATGTGCTGGGTAGTGATAAAAAATTACAGGTGATGGTAAAATAACATCTGGAAATACAACAGTTGGTAACTGGGAATCTTCTAAGAGAGCTAAAGAATAGAATAATCTCAAAAATCCTTACACGCAAACAAGAATGAAGAAGAAAAATAGCACTGCGGATGCTGACACCCACCTTTTATGGAGCTGAAGATTCTTATTTTGTAGCCTGCTGGGAAGGGGATGTATCAGCATCCACAAACAGACGAAGAAGCTACTCTGCTAAGCTGACAGCTAGCTAAAAGAGGCTGACATGATTCACGACAGCTTAAGAGGAAGGGTGATAACCAGGCAAATCCAGCATAATCTCAAATTAAGGGAGTTATGAGCAAACATGGAAAGAACAGGAAGACAAAAGACATTTTTTTTCATATCCATGGTTACTGCCTGCCCTAAATAAGAACAATAAAAAATTTGTACTGCTGAAAAGAAATGGGGCAAAACCAGTATTACTTGAAATTCTTGGATGACAAAGACTGAAACGTTAAAACACTGTTTACAATATGTCTAGAAACAACATGGTATAGACTGCACATTAAAAATACTATTGCTTTTTTTTATAAGTGATGGATAGCAAAGAACCACAGACACTGAACACAGGCATCAACAGAGAAATACAGACTAGAACTGTGTTATTAGGCACCGAAGAAAATAGAGAATAAAGAATCTATATTTTAAGTTCATGGTTATAATGCAGAAGAAAAAAACTCAATCTGACACTGTCAAAGACTTCAAATGCTGAAGAATATACTGGAAGTCTCAGGTGACTCATAAAAAACCATCATTAAGGACAATAATGAAATAGCTTCCAGTTTTTATTTGTTAAGGATAATGAGAGATACTACGACCAAGAACTTTTGGACTAGCAAACTTCACTATTCAGCACTCAGGAAGCTTAACTGAGTTATCTGAGGAGATCTCTGATTTGGAGATGTTGATTTTTCATTACTCTGGCGTAACAGGGTTATTTCATAGATCAGGAGTGTTCAAGTTATGGTTTTTAATGGCAGGCAACATGATTAAAGAAAATATGGGGCAACTGGTGTGGCATTAATTACAGGAAAAAAAGATGCTAATAAGCATTAAAGAAAAATTAAATACATTTAACAGGGTTGACTAAGTAGTCCTCACTAACCAAACCCAATTTTCTTCTTTGATAAAATGACATCTTTGGTTGCTACAGGTAACGATACAAAGGTGTCTGTATAAGAGGTTTGATTTACTAACAAATATTGCTAGGCAAAAAGATTTAAAATAGAGTGTGAGCATTATACCATATTGCTAATATTGCCCATGCTAATTAGAATTCAGAACAAGCAGACTAGCAGATATATCCCAACAGCTGTTTTCAAGCAAAAGTCATTAGTCAAATATAAATAGAAGTAAGATTCCTTGGAATTTAAAATAGGGGGTTATGTTATGCAATATTTCTGTATCAGTCATTAGGTAATTATAAAATTATGGGTGATGAGCCAAAAAACAGTGGCAAGGTAAATGATGTTGAGGACAGGTATTATACAGAACAATCTCAATCCATTCAGAGGGAGATAAAAAACATGTTTCACCACCACTTGTAAAAGTGTTTAGATATGTAAGCGCGCTCAGTTCATCAAAAATTTTGAGAGGTGACTTGACAGCAGTACACAAGCACTTCCAAAGCGAGAAAATACGGGGTTCTACAGGTCTCTAACAGAAAAAGGCACAAGATGACTCAGTAGCCAGAAGCTGAAGCTAGACAAATTCAAACTAACCATTAGGAAAAAAACTACCAAGAAAAGTGATTCATTTTCTACCTTTTGATATCTTCAAGTTAAAACTAGATATCTATCTAAAAAGCACATTTTACCCAAACACAAGTTACTCCACGCAGCGCATAAACAGATTGTTGAAACAATTGTTTGCAATAAACATAAGGTCAAAATACATGTTCACAGGTCAAGTTTGGGCTTAAATTTTATACTTCCAGGTTCAGCAACTATATTTTATACTAAACACTGTTCTTCATTTCGTTTTGCCATTAAATGTTTTCTCAATTATACTTATCTTTGCCCTTGAAGACATTTACAAAGAGACTCCCTATGGTGATATTTGTGGTGTTCTAAGACTCTTATATACCATTTTTTACTGTTAATAGCCAGAGAACTGTATATAACTGTTTTGTACTTCAAATTACTCAATTTATCTGGAAATTTTGCTATTTTTCTTCTGCCAAAAACGAATTCTGCAACTTTGTCATTTGTTTACAAGAACAGGGCTTGAACGTTTCTTTCAACAGCTTTCTATACCAGAAATTTCATATGTCGTTGTTCAGTTTGATACTTCTATTGCTTTCCACCCTGAGAAAGAGTTACACCGTGTTCGAATCATTATAATTCTTGTCTCACAGCTCACAGTTCACCCTGTAATTCTATTGCAAATTATACCATGTGTAAAATACATGCTCAGTAAAATGTGTGAATATTCTCAGGTCTATTACAGACTAATCTAACTTCTCTGGTATTTCTTTTTCAATACTGAATGTATTATGTTCAAAAATTCCTTGAAAATTGCTACAATACTAGAACTCTAAACAAGGCAAAAATTTCCCCTCTTACTCATGCCTTCCCCCCCCAGTGTGAATGTATAAAGCTCTTGCAGTCCATTCTCCTGCACAGTGTGAAAGTGTGGAGCACTGAAGCTCTGGACCATCTGACTTTTGCATTTACTACATTTGCATTTAAATTGTCTGATCTATTTCTTTGAAAGCTTAATGTTTTGGGGTTGGCAAATTTCAGTTACTTTATTTTTTTTTTTTTTTTAATTTTAAAAATACGTTTCATGCTGACACCATGTAATACTAACAATACAAGCTCAGCCACGCTTCTGGTCACTCAACCATCTTTCTTCAACTGTTTTCCAGACACCTCTACTACTGTCTGACAGTACAACAGCATGTACATTATGTATCTGGGAATTGTTGAGAGAAAAGAGTTGGAGGCTCTGCCAAGTTAAAATATATATTCCAATAGAAAAGTCTCATCTTGACTGAACTATACCATTATCCAAAATAGCTTTATTGAACTGTTCTTTGTTCAGCATGTCTTGGATATTAACAAAGGCACCCAGGCCCACTAGAAGCCGTACTGAGCTAGTGGTAGACTTTCAAAGCATTTTGAGTATTACTCTACAACTAAATGTAAATTAAGCAACTTAAATACAAAGTTTGACTTGCTTGCTTTTGTTTGATCAGAATGGTTCCACTTACTTAGGATGCAGATAATCTATTTGGAGAGGCACAGTGCAATGTTTATTAAACAAATGCTATATAAACTAAGTTAATCAAATACTTCATTATAGAGTTGATACTTATAGACAACAAAAATCATCAACTGCATTAAACTCAGATTCTTGTGATCTTACTCTCATGAAATACAATTCATTATAGGACTAGTCTCATCGAAGCCAACAAGACTACTAGTGGAGCAAAGCGACAGTAAATTAGAATTAAAAAAACCCAGAAATCTGGTTATTTGACAACTAAATTAGAATGACATATCACAAGTATTTTCTATGCTAACAGAGGAATTCTGTACATACTACATGACAATAATTTTCAGAGGCAGGAAGCTACAGACAACTGAGTCTATGGGTCTTCACTCTGTTTTACCATAGACTTAACTATGGCTTTGTGCAGGTGATTTGAATTTTTTTTTTTCCTTCATTTTCTCAATCTGCATAGTGGGCACAATACTTACCAGCTTGCTTCTCCAAGACACGTGCCTAAATACTTAATACTTATGTAACTACTGGTGTCACTGTTGTATGACTTCTGCAAGCAGTGAAATCTGCTGAATACAATGAGCAAACAATTTGTAAGTCATGGGTTTATGCATCTCCCACTTTTTGACTCTATGTACATTAATAGTGACAATTTTCTCCATCTTTATTTAAAATTATTAACTCTGTAAAAGTTATTCATTCTGTGGTTTCTAATTGAAAATAAAACAGGAAGTTTATTTTGTTGTGCTACAGTAATAAAAGTTACGTGATTATACTATCAAGCTCACAGAAAATAAACTGTAACATGATCTTATATTTATAAAGTTATATAAGATTTACTTCTGATCATCTGAATGACTGAAACTGAATTGTACAAATACTAGTGAAAAACAGGCAAAAATTTCTGATAAAAAAATCAAGACACATTTAAAATTAAACCTGTGAAGTTTGCTTAGTTCTGATTCAGATTATGAATATGCACATAGATGCACATGAGTATGCATTTATCCCAATAACTCACTCTCTACACTAGGGAAAGTACTTTTTTTCCTGAAGATTAGAGCCACAGTTACAACCATATTTCTTCTCACAGTACACTACAAAATTCAGGTTTGTTGTAAGTAATTGAGACTAGTCTCAGGGTTGTCCTGCCATTTAACAGATGAAGGGGCCATATATAATATTGAATTGGTTAAAAAACAGCTACAGAAAACTCGATAGTCTCCAGTGATGAACAACCACAAAGCCTTAAAAGTAAAAGCCACTTTTTAAATTTATAGACATACAAGAAGCATGCAACCTGTTGCATGAGATTTTTTTTTTTTAATATGAAAGACTTTATTTTGTATATAGAGCATGTATACAGCCAGGTCATTATTACATTAAAAGATTAGCACGCAGTGAACTGATTTTTCTTCACCAATTAAAAATATGAAGTTCACTATTCTAAAGATCAGAAAGTAGCTTTCCATAACTCATATTACTAAAACTGACTTTCACAAAACCATTATAAAAATCACTATGCTATCTTAACATCCTACAGTGGTCATAATTCTAGTGAAAGAAACAGGATTAAAGAAGGATTTTTTGCCCACTTTCTGTTATAGCTACGTCCCTAAACTAATGATTAGTCATAAAAGCTGTAGTCCATTAGCTAAACATCATAATAATGGGCTGCCATCTTGACCATAAAATATTCTTTCTATGGCTGACTACATGAATTTATCATTTTGAATTGATGGAGGAACGTTCAGTTTGCTAATTTTCAAGCTTTCATCTAACAGCATTATTTTAAAACTGCAAAGAACCATGATTTTCTAAAACTTTTTTGTTTTCTAATTCCAAAGTCATTCTTAGAAATCACTTTTTTCGCTACCATCATTTAACTTGTGTATAGTACAAGATCTGTACCAGATTTAAAATACTTTGTGCAGCCTTCCAGCTTACATAATTCTGACCTTTCAAAAGAGAATTTAGTCTTGTCATCTGCTCATTTCAGATATCCAAACCTCTCAGTTACCTAGGTATCCACTGAAACACCAAATGATGTTAGAGAAGCTTTAGATATTCAATGAATGTTTGTTTGTGTATTAGTAGATATTATAGTGTACCACAGAGTCAGAGAGCTTAAGGCCAGAAGAGAAACTTAGATTATCTAGTTGCATTTTGTATATAACTAAGGCCGGCATCTCATTTATTTCCTTAAATGTCAAGTAGCCGCCTCTTTATTTTCTGGTCTAAGTTAGGGCATATATAGAAAGCTATGGTACATACAGAAATTCTTGGTGGTCACAGCAGACTGTAGGAAAGAGCACAAAGATTACAGAGACTGATAGAGGAAACATGAAAGTATGACAATATCAGAAAAAATTAATAAAGTTAGGTGGTCAAAAACCTGGAAGGAATAGTATTTTTCTCCCCTTAAAATGATAGAAAGCATTTTCTAAACTTCATTAGTATGTGCAGAAGTGCCAGGCAATCCATTTTGTTGGATACACCAGGATAAGTTACCTGCAAGAGCAACCAGGCATGTGATAGCATTATTAAAAGGCAAATGGGAGACTGTAGTCAAGGCTTAGCCTGCCTCTACAGATCATTCTGGTAAAGGTATTATTTTTTGTGGCAGGTTCCTCATTTATAAAATAGCTTTTGCCTACGTCTTTCCTTCACTCAGTTAATTAGAATTACCAGGGACATTTTCAAACAGTAAATAAATAACTCCCCCCCCAACACACACACACAAGATCTTTAGTTTTTTCCACGTTTATTGGTTCCTGTTATCATTCTTTATCTGAGATTGTGGATCACATCTCATAAATAGGCAAATCTTTATCAAAGGCAGTAGGAATAGGAGGATGTTACAATAAGTAACCAACTGTTTCAAGCAAAACTAAAAAAAAAAAAAAAAGGCTAGCTGATGCATTTCCCTAGGTGTTTTCCCAAAATATGAAAAAACAGAAGGCTTTAGCAAAATTATTTTCAAATACAAGTTTTCCTAATTTTTCAGAGGCATTAATGCCTATGTATTACAATGTATCAGCTATTCACTTTGTAGTTACATGAATTTTATTTTAAAGACAGCTAAATCAAACTAATGTCCTTGTCTGTTCTCTCCTCTGAGGGTTCAGCTTTGGGTTAGGTCAGCAATGACAAGTTGGTGTTAGCTCAATACACAGAGTGCTAAAATCCTTGTGAACCCAGCTAGTATAATTTGCTTAAAAGCAGTATGCTCTGATAACCAGGTGCTGGAAGGCCTCTTCTTCCTGGATGCAAACACTGATGATAAGAGGATGAAGACGAAAGATTTAGGACATGAAAAATAAATCTCTTTTCTTTCCCTCACAGAAATAATAATACCCCTCCAAACTAAAAATCAAATTTGAAATAATATATGCAGGATGTTCTATCGTGTCATTCAGTTCTGTCTCAACACAAGCCTTAACATAGCTCTTCATTTTCAATGTAATGCAACAGGTAAGAATACAGGTATGTAGTTTATTGTTTTTAATGAACATACAACACATATTGCTCAAAATCTGCTACTAAATTATTCCCTTGAGACTATGTTCTAAATATGTAACTAAAATTTCTACAACTAAATAAAATGAGTCACATGACTTATTCCTTTTTTGAACTAGTTAAAATTGCCAAGGAAGTGGGGAATATATTAAAGGAAAAATTTTGTGCTGAGCAGATAAATGAGGAAGGATACATTGGCAGCATGATACGTCAGTTTGCTTCTAATTTCTATGATTCCTAAAGCACTGTCAATATCCTGCAGGAATGTCACTAACGCTTTGCAGAATAAATACCAAGGGCTAGGAGATGATACATGCATTGTACTATGTGTACTTCACCTTACTTCTCAATGAACAGCTGAGTGTCACTAACGGCAGATTAAGTCTGCAGTCAATGGTGAAATCCTGACTTCTGCTTTGCCTTGTAACTGCAGTTTTTAAGTGGCTGAATGGCTTTTACTCATTTCCGTATTGGAAGCTTTGCGACTTCACTTGTCCAGACCCATAAATATATTTCAAGTATTTATGGGTATTTTAATGTTTTAAAACAAGCAGTCAATATGCACATTTTATAATTTTGCTTAAAGAATAAATTTCTGCCATTTTCCATCTTTCTGGGGTATGACAGAGCAAAACAAAGCTTAAAAAACTCGCAAGCCCTGACCCTTACTAACGTTGCTTCTGTTAGCAAAAGGGATGTAACACACAAGCTTGCAGATTGTACTTTCACTGTGTTAAAACGTGTAGAGATTCACAGTGATTTCCTAGATCAGCATCAGAGCCATTCAGCTGCAAACCATTCACTGGATTTACCATACACCATCCCGAACACAAAGTCTCCTGATTTAGAAACATGCTGGCAGCATTTCAGAGGACAAGGTCCCCTATCCTATGGACAGCATTTCTGCACTCCTGTACTTCTATAGATAAAAGAAGAAGCTTCAACAGAGCAAAAAACAGCCCTAACTCCAGCATAGCTGAACAGCAAAGGCTTCATCAACACAGGAAACCACAGCTAACACACAGTGGGCATAGCGGTCCTTCGCTTCTCCCTCGTCATGCTAATGATATTATCACAAACAGAAAATGAGGCCAGGAAGACATCATAGCGGGATGGTTCTTGGCTGCCTGGGGTATTGTTAGGAAATACTATTACTTACCTCGCACAGATTACAAGGCTCTGCTATCATTCTAAATCGCTCATTGGTTTTGGATTAGCACACAGACTATGTAAATACGACATAAGGTTTCTTAATGATTTGGTTAGTATGGTATTTTTGATCATAATTTGTCATAGCTCTGTTACATAATTTCTCCAGAGATTTTCATGAGCTTTATAAATACACCAAAACACAAGTCCAGACATCTTTTTCATTTAATTCTAATGTGTGTCCTTATACATTTCATGCAATGTTCTCTCCTGAAAAGCCTAAGAAAAGCCAGTAGTACTGGTCAGGTAATACTATATAATAATATAGCAACAAAAAGGATATCCTGACAACGTGTAAGACAAATATGAAAGCAAAGGCTAAAGAAAAAGGTTACTAAGTCAAATTGTAAATGTATGTCCATATCTGACACCCCTTTTTACATGCGTGTGCTGAAAACCACCCAATGACATTTTGTGATTTAGTGGAGTCTACATACAAATACAGTAAACTAACTATTCATGTTTCATCCATATTTTTAGTCCAATGATTCAGCAAATTTAAACAATAGTTCAAGCTTCAGTTAAATCTTGAAACATACTTTGGTATCAATATTCACTTTCGTCCCTAAATCACTTGTAGAAAAGGTTTTTAAAACTTTTTCATTTAAATTAATAATATAAATTATGAAAACTATTTAGTATGCATGTAGTAATACGGTAAACATTTCTCTAAAAATATTTCTCAATAAGTTTCTCTTACAGCCTACAACTTTATGACAAGTCTCATAGTATTTGACTTTTTTCCCTTCTATAATTCATTAAACTGAAGTCCTGAATTTACCTGAGAATTTCAAGTTTCATCTAAAAACAAGCAAATGGGTTCCACTACCAAGGAGAAAAGTATTGAAATCAACAGTGAGAAGCAAACACAATATTTTCCTATATACTGTGTCTCATGCTCCCTTACTGACAAGGCAACAATCACTCATCATTTTAACATACATGGAGAGAATGCTGTAACATACTGACAAATGTACAGCAGCAACATTTCATTAATTAAGAAAACTGTATTCTACAGAGATACATCATTTGACTATTTAATTTTCAAGAGCGCAATTTCCTGCATCTTAGAAATTTGCTACCATAGGTGTTGACATGAGAATGTAGCCAAACAGAGATTCTCATCGCATCTGAACCTTCCTGCACTTGACTGGTGCTATTATCTCCATTTGATTTCCTACAGCTGAAGTCAGTTTCCTACAGTCTGAAGAGGAGTAAAGGGCTAATTAGACTGGAGATTGGAACATTTTCAGCAGGTGGAAGTAGAGAGCAGGGAAAAAAAACATGCTTGCTTCTATGCACAGAATTGGGGTGGAGGGGAAGGTGACCTTTTCTTCTTTTTGGTAATCTATTTCCGCTTTTGCTAAAACCATTAACAAAAATCTAAAGAACCATTTTACCACTGTCTTACTAAGCTATGTAAGACCCACGATATTAATAAGAACACCTTTCACAAGAATTCAGTTCTCTCCCATAGGTCAGTCCCTACTTAAACGTGCATCGTATTTTCCTACTTACATCTGAAATAGTTCCAGTTACAGTTTAAATTATTACAAAAATAAAAACATCAGCATCTCATACTGAAGTGAGATCCTCTACATGGATCTAGTGCTGCGTATTTCAGCTAAATTCTAGCTTACTCCTATAGCAATCACGACACAATGCTTTAGAAGAGTGCAGAAAGTCATTTTACTTAAACAGGACAAATTGTCTCAAGACTGCCGAGACACAATGCACCCAGTACAATGCTTTATGATTAAATGTATGAATTACAGATGCTTTCCACTTCTTCCTTACATTGTCACTAACATCATCTGCATTCTTAAATGTCATTATATTTCTTACACATCTTTACTGTCCTCTCTTGGCTGGGCTGCTACTTTAATTAATTGCTTGGCAATAAATGAATCATCACTCAAACAATAGCGCTGTCATACTTCTAAGTCTATCCTGAGAAAATTGTCCAAAGATAATTAAAATGTTTTTCTTTTAAACGTTAACATTTAAACATCAACTATTCCCTTTGTTGCAACAGAGATTTGCTTCTTTGCTAGTAGCTAATGAAAAATTCTTAAAAATATTTGCATCTACAAGACATTGTATTCTTTTCCCCTTTCCTCAAGTGTTGAGATCAACCATATACAGAGAGTACTGTATAAAGCATAAACACTATTTTATGACTACTTTCTTTTGTTAATAGATCTAGTTAGTCATTGGAGTTCTTGCTGGACTTCAACCAGAAGATGATATAAAAGATGTTGTAATTCTCATCTTAATGTTATTAGTGGATTTCAAATTACAGGGTTCAGTCCTGCCCCCAAAAATCAAAAGTAGTAAGTATACTCTTCAAGTTAAAAATACACATTTAAACCAAATATTCTGATCCAGATTAATGCTACTTCTTTGCAATTCCATTAAAGCTTCATTGAAATAATGTGAATGAAGAACCAAAAACAACACAATAATCAGACTCTTTTTTTTTTTTAAATCTCATCTCCAATTGACTGAATCCATTTGTAATATTAAAACCAAACGTTTAAAAAGTCTTATTTACTCTTCATTTCTTAATGGTCTCTTTTTCTTCTCTTCATGAAAGCAAAATAGCAATTAGTCAGTCAATCTGAGCACTTGCCCACAAAAGTGACATGCCAATAAAAGCAAATTCAGACAAAAAGATTTTTGCACCTTTATAGCATAAAGGCATCAAGAGATTAGAAAAGTTTATTCGTTCCTCTACAATAAAGGGTGCAGAGCCATGCCCTCACAAGCTTTTCCTTGTGGAACTCAGACCACATAATAAAGACAAACTAATTCTCCTCAGCCTCAGTAGTCTGCAAACAGAAATCACCAACATCCAGCATGACCTCAGAGGTTATGAAACCAAAAGAGGACTGAAGCAAGGAATACCGAAAGAAATAAATATCCTTCATTCACACTCGTCATTTTTCTTCAGTAAAGTCACATAACGTAACTGAACAAACTTCACGTTACATAAGAAAGGTCAAGCTTACAGGCACACATAGAACTCTGATAGAGACAACAAATTTTTCGAAGATGGAAAACAAAAGCTCCAAATATATATTTGTTTTTCTCTCCAGAATTTTTGCAAATTTTAAGTATGTTCATGGGGGGGGTGCACATATACATGTTTATATATGCATATATATACACATATACCTTGTTTGTATAGTTATAGATATATACACACATTATATATATGTGTGTGCATATATATTATACACACACATCCTTCTGAGTACTACATACTGTGCTACTTGAAAACCACTGCTGTGAAGTATGTTTCCGTTGCAACACTGTTTGGCACAGCAAGCATGGAACACAGCCTCCATGGAGCTACTGCCGTGTTTAAATGATATTGCATGACTGCCCTCAGGGCAGGACACCTGACAGCACTGCCTTCTGCATGTAAAGAGTGGCTATGACTTTCATCTCTGCAACATGACAATTCTGCTCCAGGGCAGGTCTCTAACTTCATGGCAGAGATTTTTAACATTGGTCCCACAGTTCAGCATCCAAAGCCCAAGTAATTCCAGGGGCAAGATTTCCTGCTCAGTGATGTAGCTCTGACTGCAGTATACAAATTGCAGATCACGCTATGCCTTGAGGGAGGCGCTACAATCCTCCTTTTCTTCGTTGTCAAGATTTGTTTCTATTGCAGACAGGTATGGGGAACTTTGCCTGAAGCAGAAGACCCCAATATTACACTGATCAACCCTCCTGGCACAAAGCAGCGTTCTCATCACCGCAAGCTCACGCGCTCACATTGCGATGTGCACTCGCCCTGCCGCTTTGTCAGCCTTTACAGTTCCTTCGTCGGAAAAGCTGCACAAAAACAATGGCTGGAATCCTGTTTTGGAAGCACGCAGTGAAATGACACTTAGGCATGTGCTTGCTGCCTGCAGGGCAGATACTACTTCGGCAGCAGAAGTGCTGTACATCACAGTAATGATCGAACTCCCCTTTTAGACAGCTGCACCCTGGAGCAGTACCACTGGAATTTCTGCTTTTTAAGGTAAAGCTTTTATTGCTAAGCAATCTGCACTACAGGTTCACTATACCACTGCAACGAAAATCTGAAGGCAGTACGGCAGTGCTTCTCTAGAAACAACTAGTGAAACTAATCCGTAAGAATCCATACGATTAAGCAGATGAATGGAACCTGGCTGGAGTTGAGGGCTTCTCTCCTCCAGCAAGGCCTGGAGCTTATTTCTGCCAGAAACAGAGTCTTTGAAAGTATATCACAAATGAAAAGCAGATTTTTTCTGCAGCATGTGGGAAGCCCTTCCCTGTTGTCATGTTGCATTCATTAAAACATTGCATTTTCTATACACAATTCAAGTATAATCCTTTTTTCGCCAAAACTTTTTTTTTTTTTTTGAAATACCTGCAATAGATTCTTCAGTCTTTATTCAGAATGAATGTAATGATTACGCTGGTACATCTATTTATCTATTAAATGAATTTCTATTAATATATATATTTAAATACACACATGTACATATCTATACTTAAACTAACAACTAACAGTTCCTTTATAGCTGAAAGTATTCAAAATAGTAGAAAATTAGATACATATAACTATGGTTAATCATGACTGATTTTAGTGCTTTATGTGTTATAGCTGTTAACATTTCCCTGGATGATCTGCTGTTTCAAAGCCACAAAAACATTACCCATCTCACTTATAACCCACAGCTGACCTGTGAAGCTGTATTAGCTGAACTTTCAAAAGAATCAACAGTACCACAAAATAACTCAGTACACAAGAGTCTGATTTTCGTGGTTCATGTGTCATGTTTCACTAGTCATGAAGATATCTCTAAAAGGGGATTTTGACAGAGTAAGTACAGCATATAAGATGAACAGAGCAAACAAAACAAAATAATGCTTTCCTTCTTGCAAGTACAAAAGTCTATTTTTTAGAAAATCTTTACGCACCACATCATAGCATATCTTTCTCAGTGGAAATAAACATTGTTCTTCCCAGATGCACTGCTTTATCTCATACCACTTAAAGTGCTAGATACATAACTGTCATACTCTTTGCAATGATTTCATCAGACAATCTAAGTCAGTTTGTAAATTACGAAGAAATTGAAACGACTTTGTAAGTAACCTCGGTGTAAACAAGAGGAAAACTATCAAATATCCAATAAAAACCTCCAAAAATTATCTCCTTTCCTAACCCTCATACAGTCTCAGGGAAGTGGGGAGATAAAGAGATAGGGAGAGGAAGGGAGTAGGGCTCATGTAACTCTGAATATTTACAATGGTGTTAATTGTGTTCTTGTATCGCATAGTCCCCAGCAGTCCAATACTGCAGTCGCATAGCCTGATATAAATGCAGGAGCAACATCTGTTGTAAACTCTCACTGAAAAGTAGCAGTATTGAAAACAAAGGCTGATGAGTACTGGATCTTTTGAAACCATTTCAAGACAATGCGGAATGGAAGTGACCCTGCTGGCTACTAATTGCTGCAGCAGCTACTCTACAGACAGCTTGAAATTACTGGCTGAAAAGTCTTTCCTCCAGGAAGAGTTCCACTGTTGGTGCGTTTCTTCTTTTCGCTAAGAAACCAGCGAGAGGAAGGATATTCGCATAGTGACAAAGCGTTGCCCGAGACCGGGGGCCGATTCCTCTGTCGCAGTGTGGGTGTGCATGATTGTATGCAATGTCAATGCTTGGACGGACTTCTCAAAGAGTACGTACCTTGCATGCACGCACATAAAACTGTGCTTAGTGAAAGCGGGTCACCACATGCTCAAGCACGCCCATTAACGATGTTTAGCCTATATGCTCTTAACAGAAAGATTCAAATACCACAAAGGTGTCTAGGCGCATTAGGACTATGCTACAAATCTTTGGCCTGGATTTCAGAAGTACTCTTACACACAGCTCTCATGGATTTCAGCGTGAACGGCGTCTGTTCAGTGCTTGTGAAAATGAGACCACATGAATTTGTCACAGTACGATAGGAATTCAATCCACCATAATCTGAGGTGCCTTTTTGAGGTGCAAAAGGCCAATAAAATAGGCTTAATTTAAACAAGTGCTGCAAGACAATTGTTCTGTAGTTCCCTGAGAACAATCCTTTCATCATTGATGGTAGAGAGATTTCTCAGCAGGAAAAACTAACGTATTTTTCTTTTCATTGTGCGTTAGCAAGAACCTCAGTTTTTAATAGTTAGCTGCCATAAAACCTAGATTTAAGGGAGAATTTTATTCATCATTTCATACATATGAAAGAACAGCTCCTGCACAGGAAAAAAAAAAGTATGATTTGTGATATCTTCACAGAATTATTGCTGATGGGATAAAATTACCATTAAGAGATGACTTATTTTAAAAGGAGATACAGCATATTTTAAGAATGGCTTTCTGTAAGGCTTGAATCTTACGTAAAAAAGGTGATACGCTTACAGATATCATCTTAGTGCAATCAGTATTGTAAAACTGGAAGCTAAACTTTCAAAGCAGAAAAAAATATAACCCTCTTTAGTCAAAGCTATTTGTAGGTTGATAAATATTTTGAAAGTGACTATACATTTTCCAAAAGAGTTTATTTACTTAAAGCCATTAAGGGAGAGTACAGCTGCCCACGGACATTAAGATTTATCTCACTTAATTTTAGACTGTTACGCTAGAGACACCCATATCTGAGCTAATCACCCTGAGCTCTCCTTAAAATTGGTGAGGATAAACAGGCACTTTCTGTGATATATTTGACCTGTTTTAGACATCTACCTCAGGATGATATGAACCATGTCTCCTAAGTGCTTATTTTTCTCCATTTGCTGTAAAAGTGTCCTAAAATGATGAGACACCAGATTAGCTTAAAGAAAAGCAATGCCTACAGTTCGGTGGGATGTCACTTATGAAAAGTAAAGTCAACTTAAATTCAGCAAGGTTGTCAATATGCTAGAGAAGACCTACATCACATATCCAACGTTGGTGTTACAGCCTAATGGGCAAGGCTAAGGATTCAGAAACAATAATGGACTAAGCATACAAAATGGTATTCTTGAAAGCATAGTTCAAGCAAATGCTTGCTCTCACATTTCAGAAGTTGAATCATTTAACAACCTAACACCATTTTCATTCAGAAAATTAGGTAGGTCCTATGATACCTTTACCATCAGGCACAGAGATACTAGTCCATCATAGATCCATGTTGTTCTTGATCCATGGATTTACTAAACCCTACTTTGAGATTCTCATTCATAACTTTTATGTTTATGTTTTTGATATACAGGGTGAACTTAGGGAATATACACTCACTTATGGTTAGAGACTTTTCCAAATTATTTGCTTCTTAAACAGAAGTGATACCTATTGCAGTTCATTGGCATTCATTTCTTAACAGTATACAATCAACTATCAAAATGGATGGTCATACCCTTAGCGATCTAGAGTCCTTTCCAGGCAGCCATAATATAAAGTTTATATACAATTGTTCATTAAGACATTGCAAGAACAGAGCCTTGATTCAGTCACCAAATAAGGATATTATGGTAAAGAAGAGAAAATAGTCTGAGTAAAACTGAAACATTTCAGAACTATGATTTTTTAATAAAGCAAAAAAAAGGGAAAGCTCCAAATAATTTTGATTAAATGCTAAAGATGTCATTCTAATGAAAATAAGTCAGTTTATTTATTTGGGGAGTTTAAAATTTTTTTTCTTTTAGGCTAGATCAATTTGCAAACAAAACTTGCTGTTTGGAATGTATTAAGCTGAAATGGTCACCATTTCGGATACAAACCATTTAATTAAATGTTAAAAAGAGTGTCCTTTTATGGGCCAATTAAGTTGCCAGATACTTGAATATGCAATAATTTTAACCTCCCAACCCTAAAAACAAATCTGTTTTCCCACTGGGAAAAAATGCTTACTTCTACCTCTCACACACCCTTCATATAGATTCATATTATTTGCTTAAAAATACAGAAGTATTGCAGCATATTTCCTTCATGTAAGGAAGGAAAAAGCATACAGATAGTTCAAACTATACTTTTTCCTTGGTGCAAGTAGTATGTTAAAAATAATCTAGAGTAAATACTATACTCTGACTATTAAATCAGAAATACAACGCTGTATTTTAAGACAAGTCTATCTTAATTAAAAAGAATGTAGGCTATGTGGAATCAAAATTTACATTTAAATCTAATTAATCAATGAAATGTGAGATAATGCAAGTCAGGTAATATACAGAATGAAATATTCTGGTTCAATAGTTTAATTAAAGTCACACTTGCATAGGCTGCTTTCTATTCTTTGTTCTTTAACAACTTACACAAATGTCAGCAAAAGGATGATGTAAGACTAATAAGAAGGACATTAGAATAGAAGAAAAAGTAAATGAGTATACTAGAGAAAATGAATATATGTACAGGATCCTGAGTTTTTCTTTCCATAATGGAAAGGCCACTAGATTTCCACTGTCATGTTTAAATTAGAGAACCTGGGAACCTAGACTGGTCAGGCATGCCTCAACTGTGTATCCATTAGGACTGAGGTGCACATCTCCTCCTCCTCTGTGCTCTGGTTTCCTTGAAAATGAAAGCTAAATAAACAGGGCAGATGAAAGCCACAGATGCTCCCAACTAGCCTCTAGTATGGAAGTATGGTATGAGGACGATGAAACGAACCACTAAGCACACTCTCAAGCCAGGTTAGACGCAACTCCGACCTTCTAACAGGACTAGTGAAGCAGCAAAGGAAGTTCCTTTGCAAAGAAACTCCAATGTTTTTAGAAGCTCTATAATTTGCTGACAACTCCAATCACCTGTTCAAGTCTTTTCCCACACTTTTCATGCAATGGAGCCATGCAGCTTCTGCTGACTCTCCAGAGGCTTTTGCTGTTAAAAAACAGAGCAAAGAGGATTAATGTGAAAAGTCTAGCAGCACATATTCAGATTCCATCAAGAAGGAAACATTATGCAGAACTGAAGAGGTGAGAGGCTTCTAATCCGGGGAGAAGAAGAGTCTCATTTCACCTCTGCAAACTTTATTGTAATTGTGCAACAGAAAGATTAGTAAAGTGTGTTCTAGTAACTCTTTTATATTTAGATTATGGTTGTTCAACTATGTAGTTAGAATCACAGTAACCAATGTAGGTCTTAGGTAATCACAACTGCAGAATCAGAAAAACAACCCTGATAATTCACTAAACCTAGCAAGATAGGAAAAGCAAAGTTAATCTGTGTGTTTCTTTTGAGATACAATTGTAAAACCTATCTATCAGACACTAAATATGAACATACATGCCTTCAGAAAACAAAAGGTTGTTACCTGAGATTTTGGGCATTTGAGGAAAGAAAGTTGCCAAGAAGTTACCAACCAGAAGCTCTTTTCCACGAGCACAAGAAGGAAATATTGGGCATATCTGCAATGTTTCTTTAAAATATCAAAGGTATCTGCATAAATTTACCAAGTGAAAACCAACTGCATGGAGAAATGAAGGTAATTGGGAGTGCACTTAAGAAGAATTCCAGTCGAAGACCAGAGCTGCCAAACCCAACATCACAGTTCAGAGGGAAATACAAACAACTCAGTACAGAGCAGTAGAAAAGACTCATTTCCGCATTGCGGGTATATAGATGAGCAAACCAACAAGTAAACTGCTTAAGAATCTCAAACAAACTCAGCACTGCTGTACTATATGTAGAATAATAACATAGTGAGTATGAATCTCTAATTAACATAAAAAAAATTTAATAGAAACTTATAATTAACTAACATTGCTGAAATAGTAATCTTTGTAAAGCAGAGGTCCATGAGCCATGGAAAAAGTCAGCCATTATTAAGTGTCCTGAAATTGGGGGGTGTTCCTTTATGAAGGCTAATCAAATTCTTTTCCTATTCTTTTTATATCTTTGTGTCATTGGTGAAAGCAGAAAGTGATTTAAAGACAAATTCTAAGTCAGTTTTCCTTTCATTTTGGTAGTATGAATTTATTAGAAAGATTATGAGAGTCTCACTGCCTTTTCCTTCCATCTCACATCAGCAGGAGTGGAAGAGTTTACAATATTCAAGGACAATTAAGCCATGTAAATACATTCTAAATGATTTTATAGTAATAGCAACTCTCTCCTGCGCTGAACAACTCTCTCAAGATGCACTGGATTTGTTAAAAGTATTTTTAACTTAAATCAAAAATGTGGCAGGTGTTTTGGAATTTTATCTCTGCTTAAAATAACCAAATAGATGTGGGAATATAATAACCTTGAACTGGTTTTCTCGGTATAGATTCGACCGGAACCTGATCCACAGCTGTATCCTGGGCGCTAGTGATGCAAGTCATAAAAATTGTCTCATGCAATTTCAGAAAAACAAAATCTGTAAATGTTTATTTACTTATCAAATTATAGCAATTTTTTAACTTGAACTAAAGGACAAAGGGTCAGGGAATCAGGCTTTTACAAACATGCTGTGACTACATTCAGTCCTGAATGTAAACTATGGAAAAACTGAGATACATAATTTATTGATGCTTTCAAACTTTTAAAATTATGTATTTTGATAAACTCTGCTTTTTGGATAAATTACACTTGAAAGGCCTGATCTCAATGAAGAAGGCTTTGCCAGCATAATTGTATCATCAGAACATCCTGATAAAGTACTCCTAGTCCACAGGATTTTTTTAAAAACAAATAAAACCCTCTCTCTCCAGAACACAACAAGTCATACCAGCAAAAGATCAGTTTTGCAGCAAAGATATTTCTGTTTGAACAGTGTGGCCCAGCACAACTAAGTGTATGCCTGTGGCATTATGAAATCAAGCTCTTGAGCCTAAACTCAGTCATGTTGTGTTCATATTTAATATATGCAGCAATTCCACTTGCACAGCTACATTCACATAGTCTCACCTGGAGGATCATAAGGAGCTGCTGAAAATGGCAAGGAAACCTCTTCTTAATCTGCTGCTTTGCTGTATCTGACGATATGAATATATCTCGTCCTTTTCAGAACAAGAGTCATGTAGGTTAGGCTTAAAACCACTGAAGATGGTTTGAAGTAACATGTTTGGCTTTGCCTTGAAATGGAAAAGTTATAGCACAGAGGAATTTCCTAGCTGAGACCAGTTAACCATGTGCTTCTGCCTATTCCATTCCAGTATAAATCAGTAGTGAATAAGCAACACAGAACCGACAGAAGAGAAGGGATCATACAGAAATACAGAGTTCTCATCTGGGAGGCAAACACCTTCCAGGTGAAACAACAACCTAATGGTGTGATCAAGTGCCTCTACTCTGTATCAGTATAAACCAGCAGCTGAGAAGGAGTTGGAGATGCAGCCAGGTTCTTGTTTCAGGTGGGAGGCAGCAATTAGCTACTTTATTCTGCTCCTGACTAACAGAAGGCTCGCAGATGACAATATCATAATGTAAATTATTCTCAAAAGATAGAAGTATCTGCATTTCAATTATTTTCAACAGTTCTATGAAGTTGTTCATCTCTCTTCAACCAGACATTAAATCACATCATAGAACTGCACCCTGGAAAACTACATCTAAGTTAGAATTGTATTCAGCTCAGTCTTTTTTAAAAAAAGTGCCATTTAAAACTATCTCCTGGGGAACGAGGGTTAGGAATTTGGGGGGGAGGGTTTTGTTTTTGTTTCTGTGGGGGGGGGGGGTTAATCAGAAGAGATTTCACTTTTCTTTGAAAAACATGTCAGGAAGATAAAATGAAAGCCATTCATTTTATGTTGCTGAGATTTAGTTGGTATCTTCCATGCTGATTAGATATTTAACACAAAACACTTGGAAATTACACCTCTTCTTAACACTCATTGTATTTAGCCTGTGTCCCCTTTAATAGAGAGCTAACAGTATTTACCACAAATTTATGTTAAAATCACAGATCCAAGGATTCATTCATAATTCCCTCCTTTATGCAATTACGATGTTTTTGAAGAATGCAGATGCCTCATTGAATGTGCACATTTAAAATGATGTAATTGTTTTCACATCTGTACAATATTTAAAGCCATATAATACATATAAATGGAGTCCTCAAGCTACTATGAAATGCCTAACACCTGGCAGATGAGATAGGAGCTCATAGTAGTTTAAATACTGTATTTTAATTCACTTTTCTGAGACAGTCAGACTATGTAATTACTAAGTCATAAAGTTGAAAATATGACTGCATAAAACATTCCCCTTCAGATATATCTGACAGAATGCACAGGTAATGCTTAAACACTTGTACTTGATGTCTTATGTCTTAACATACACTTCCCTCATCTTCTTGATTACTCTCTTCTGTTTCTTTTTCATGTCCTTTCGCATTCTGATGCCAGTTACCTGGCCAATTACCTAGCATCCCCTCATTCTTTTGATTACTCTTCCATTCCCCATTATGTTTTTCCTCACTTTGCTTCATTTTTGTTCTGACAATTTCATCCTGCGCTTTCTACATTCCTTTGAGTATACTCAATGGAAAATGAGTGCTTTTACTCTCTAATATCACCTGAGTCTAAATTGTGGTTGCATCTGATGAATGAAGCCAGGCTTCCATGTCATCCAGAGTGGCTACCTCAGACGGTCTCACACTGTGACTGCAAGAAGTAGGTAAAGAGGAAGTTTTGTGCACCTGCTCCAGAGAGAGGTGGGAAGAATAGGAACTGCAACTTGTTCTTGGGTGATTTCCACAGTCTCAAAGGCATTTTCATGTAACTCTTCCTACTAGTTATGATTTTTCACATAAATGCACAAAATATAAGATACAAATACCAGTAGCTTGGGGGAGGGAGGGGAAGAGCTGAAGAAAATTTGGTCTACAATTTGATAAATGGAATATTTAACATATGTTTCTGTTGCAAGACCAGTAAACACGGATAATGTTTTAAACTGTTTCAAATGGGATTCTAATTTAGTTCATTAAAGGTGAATGAATAACCAAATTAATATTTTATACTAAGACAAGTATAAAATATTCATTGTGTTATGATATTCCTAGATTATTTCGTGCCCCATATAATACATTCACAGTGTTGGTTGGTATGCTTCATTCTAGAAGCCCTACATAGCTGCTATTCATTCTTCAGGAGTGCTGTAGCTGGATACTGAGGAGTCCACACTTAGAAGCTCTGAAGTGAAACATTTTTCTTCCTACTGCAAAAACTTTAAAGAAACTATTAACTGCAGGAAAAATGCCAGGTTTTCAAAAATGGAGCTTTTCAGTCAAAAGAAGTCAGCTTTGACAAAACATCCACTGGGAAAGAAGGGAAACTATGTTAATAATTAAGAGCTTCACTTGGGATGTCAGCACAGATACTTGACTATTACACATTTGGTGTATGAGTTCTTTCACACTTGTTTCATCTTATTTCTATTCCCCGTTCCCCTTCTCTGCCTACCAAAATCAGCTCTTACGCACACACTCACACATAATTGCTAAGTCCTTATGAAAGATATCAAAAATAAAATAAAATAAAACTTTGAAGCGTTATAAAATTTCACAGTATAGAAAACTGTTTTCCACACAGCCTCTCTCATGGCTACGGTTAAATGGCTCATATCATGGCCTAATGCTGAGTTCTGTCTTGTCAATGGAGAAATAATGTTGTAATCCTTTAAAAAAAAAAAAACTAAAATATAAGTAGTCCATAGTACTGTAATAGCTGTCCAATAGATGGAAAACCTTCCAGAATTAAGAAATATATACCATTTCTATTTTAGTACGTTCTACCAGTGTTTACCCACTGCTAGAAAACCGTGCTGGCTTATCAACCAGAAAACTGCTTCTATATGCAGGGAGATTGTTCCACAGCTCTCAGTCCATCCCTTCTGGTAAAAAGGGTTGCTTCTGAGCATGAACGACTGAAAGCGTGTGGGGTACTGGGAAAGTGCTTCTGGCAGCAATCTTGCAAACAAAGGATTCTACCTATAACATTTTCTTATTAAATGTTTGCTTGGGTCAGGGAGAATATTTGCTATGTACAATTCTTTGTTTGCATATGCTTTACAAGAAACAATAGCTAAATGTCCACCAGTTCAGATATTCAGAAGAGATGTGTGTCTATATATATATATATATATATATAGACATCTCTCTCTCTCTATATATATATATTTCTACAGATATATATAGAGAGAGACACACACTTGTATATACCTGCGTGTGTATATAAATTACTAACTGTTTTGTTGTTTTCTCTTAACATTGTAAGCAGCATATTCTAATAAAGTGGTTTGCAAAAGCTTTACTCTGAAAGATCCATGTTATTCCATAATGTGGATTATCACCCATTAAAATAATGAAATCAATCACTGAAACTACAGTGGAGTTTGTGTCTGTATTTGTATACGTGCATTATGGTTACGAAAGAAAGCATCCATTTATAAAAATGGGCCATTTGGGTGATTAAGCAGATGTGCTCTTTGCCCTATATCAGGACAAATTTCTGAAATGAACAGTCATCTGCTTCTGCAGATGGAGAGCTCTGAGGGAGGATTAGCGCTTTCCCATTGCTCATTGTAAACAACATCAGGCCCAGAGAAGCACAGAATGATCTCCAGTGACTAACTGTGATCATAGGAGCAACTTACTATAAAATGAACGTCCCTGAGCATATAGTAACTGGCCTACACGGTATGTGTGTGCACAGAGTAACAAGCGGAATGAATTTCACACATACTAATAATGTAATAGAAACTTTCCATTAATGTATTTACGAAGAAGCAACAAATGCAGTTTATGGTTTTAAAGTAAATTACTTAATTGTCATTTATTTTCCCACATTTAAAGAGGAGGAAAACCCCATACAATTAGTGCTATGAGCACTGCGATACTGAGAAATAATTCAGTTCTTTAAATGACGGCTACTGAGCCAGGGAAATAAACCTTATAATCACCGAGGTAGGAAGAAAGGCAGTACAAATGAGAAAGGATTAGCAATCTGCCGTTTTACTGTCTGTGATCACTAGGGCACAGTTGACACTAGTTTGTATTGCAGATAACCACAGAGCCACAAGTGCTAAGATGTCAATTATAGTAAGTTTGTCCAAAAACAGAAAGTAACTTTCCAAATCATACAAGAACTATAAAGATGCCCAGAGATGAAGAAAGAAGAGAGCATGTAAAGAATGAGTCGCCAAAACAACCGAAGCCCCACCCTCCTTACACTGCTTTTTGAGATGAATTCATAGTGCACTTGTATAACATAAAAAGTGTTGCATACTTCAGAGTAAAAGCCAGGGATTAGGGGAGACTGCATTTAATCCTCAAGGAGTTTGGAATGTTCTTACTGTAAATTGTAGTACTGGCTTCATTTCTCTCACTGTGGATGCTCTGCAACCAGCTGGGTTAAAAACTGCAAACACTGTTGGAGACCCCTCGCTAGAATACACATACAGAAGTATAGGGCTAATGGTTTTCTGGAAACCCTGGGGAATATGATAACATTTCTGTAGTTGAGAAAAACTGCAGAGCAACAATAGTAAAAAAAAAATCAAAAGAACTGCTGAAGATTTTATCAACCTAACTTACCAAATTCATTGTCGGCTGGTAATGAGTACATAACAAGGGGAGGGCATTATTTTTACTTTAAAAAATTGATGAAGCCAGCAGAGAAAATATTACAACAGGAACAAAACAGAGGCAACATAATCTTGTATCTAGTGTTAATTTCAACATTTAAAAAGCTTACGTTTGAGCAGACTTTCCTTGCTCACCATTTTAGTTTCCTTGAACACAATCATTTCTCCAAAAGATAAATAAATGGTAACCAGTGTAAATATTATTTAAACAGTCAAGCACAAATTTGAATAGCCTTCTAAAAACTCAAGTAGAAAAGAATGAATTTGATCTACTATAATTAATGCTCACTCAGCAACTCCAGATGACTACTAATTCCACACATTAAAGAAACTATAGCAGATATAATCAACTAGAAAATAAAAGTGATATGGTACTTTAAAACCAATTACTTAAGAGACAAGATTCAAAATTTCATATATGAAGAGGGAATTTTTTTTATAAGCTTCTACAGTACAACTGAATGCCACAAACTGTCTGCTACGAAAATACACTTATAAAGAAGTTTCCAGTGTTTTGAATGTATTTGTTTTGTAAACCAGCCACTGTTCTGTTTATGAGAGGCATTTTAAATAGAGTGCTCTCTTTTTGGAGGAAAAAACAAAAACTGTCAGAAGAGCAGTAAAAAGATCTTTGAACTTTTCAACTCTAGAAAAATTAGGCAGTAAATGCAGTATAAATAATCTTTCACTGGAATCCTTTGACCAGTGTGAGGCAGGCAGTATTTACAATGCCATCTTGTTGCCAAAGAGCCAAAGGAAAAGGGAAAGGTGCTGTAAGAAGCTACAGCCATACAAACAGTTGGGTATCTCTGAAGGCAGACTCCTGAGTCTTTCTGCTCAGTGCATTCTTACCTTTGTTTCTGCCAACACAAAGCGAGGCTGTAGGGGAACTCCTGCAGTAAGTCCTTGCAAAGTGTAGCATCATCTGAGATCACATAAAAGACTAGTGAGAAAAACTTGGAAGTAGTAACTGAACAATTTTACTTCACCGTTTTTAATCAAAGGCTTCACAGCAGAAGAACTGACTGTACGGAGTCATAAATATACATACATATTTTCTCTTTTAAACAAACGTTCTGTGTTTAAAAGTACAGTTTTCTTCATTAGTGCATAGGTATATCACCATGTAATACTTTTGAATTATATCATAAAAGCACATCTTGAAGTTTATATACAAATGTTTCAATTTTCAAAAGCACTTTGTGTCAGGCAACCTGTTTACTTTGAATTCAGTGATAAAATTCCTGTTTCTTTCAGCCAAAATCTGAATTAAGCAATTCCTACATGCTCTGAAAATCTGTACTCTCCTCCCCACCCTGTCCCTGGATTTCCATTCTGACCTATGTATGCAGACCATTTATTTTTTTATCTAGTTCTTTTCTTGAACTTTTGTGCAGCCTTTATGAAGGCCTTAAGCAAAGCAGGGAGATAGCAGGCTGGGGAGAGAAAAACGCTTCATTATGAAGAAAAAACATGCAATAAATCTGCTTTGAGACTATCTATTCTTCCCTGGAGAGTAAGGCCTAGAAATCTCTGTCATGTTGCAGATCTGCACTGCACTAGGCCTTTCACAAGCAGACAGGTCCCAGACTGTGATATCCTGTAAACTATAAGGCAACATATACCTAATCAGCACTCAGCTGGGGAGGAAGGTTAGCAAGTAATGCTGGACAAGTCAATAGCACATAATAATATGAAACTATCACATATTCAAAAGATCTCTCAATATTTTATTTTTTGTCCACTGATGATGGTCTAGTTTCACCTTGTGATAACTCCAGAGACTTCGGCAAATTTAAACAAGGGTTAAATTGGCCTGATGTGTCTTACAGCTTGCAGTGAGAATGACCCACCTTTTCTGGCATTTGCTATATTATATAGAGAAGCATGACTTTGTTCTCTTTTGGAAGCCTCTTGAACTTGTATAAAGTAGCTATTCCCAAGTGATTACTTCCTTTCTCAACTGATGCAACAAAAGATCATCACAAAAAAGAGAGTCCAATGGTGATAATTCTTTTGAACACATGGGCAATGCTGAAAACATAACAGCTTCTGCACACATACATTTATCTCTTGCCCCTTTCTGATACCTATTAGCTCCACAGGAAAGTAAAGGAAAAGGAGCATACTAAAGCTTTCTGCATCATCACAGTGAATCATTCTTTTTACTTCTGCTATTGTAAGGATGACATTGGTAACTGGAGAAAAGGGAGAACACACCTGTAGTTCTTCAAATTGTTACAGTTTAATGTAAAGTCTAGAAGGAAGACTAAAGGAAAAAAAAAAATCCACTCACCAGTCAGTGTGAGTTGCTACTTTTCTCTCCCTCCCTCTATCACTCCAGACGAAAAAGCAAATGTTTTTCAGCCATTTCTCCTTCCTTTTCTCATCTGGAAATCTCCTTTTTTTCGATGATCTTTGTAAATTCAGGTCTAGAAACAAGTAGAATACCTGTTAAAAATGTGGTCGAGTGTGTGATTTCATTACTTAAAACTGTACCTAAGGATCACCTACATCCAGTCGAGCATGAATAGGGAAGTGTAAGTAAACCATTTGACAGTGTTTCCATTTCTATCCTGGCTGTTCACTGGAAAATTTTAGATCTCATCTGAAGCCTTCCAAAAGATATTGTCTAATTACAGCAAAGTAACCGTAAAGAAACAGAAATAAATTCAAAGAACATCAGAAACCTTTCTTATTCAGAAAGTTAATCACTTTAGTAGGCCATCAATCTGGCTTAAGATTCAGTTAGAGCCATCTCCTGGGTTCAGGTCCATACTACTTGTGCATTTTAACTAATCATTTAACTGCAAAATTCACAAGTAATCCCTGGAGCTGTAACTAGAACTCAGGGCTTACAGTCTTAGAAGAGCTGACTCTTTGACAGGTTACAGAACCAAACTGCCTCTTGTTTATTCTTGTTCCTCAAACCCCAATTTGTATTTCTTTCTACTCAGCAGCCCATTAAAAAAGGAAAGAGGGAAAATGATCCAATAGCAGCTTGGTAGGCTGTACAGCTAGGACATCTGCATGAGAAGTGGAAGCAGTGGATTCATCCTCCTTCATATTGGGGAAATTCTATAGCCCAGCCTTCCACTTCTTGGGCAAGTTTTCTAATAGGTAGGCTAATTCATGAGAGAGGGGAAAACCTCCTTCCTTCCTACGTTTTGAGTTGAACTCAGTGTTAATTTTGGCTCAAGGAATGGATCAACAAGGCCTAATGGATTGACTCTTTCTGTAGATTTAGAGGGGTTTAGAGTTTAAACTTTACAGATTATTGTTTAAGTGTATCTTTTGCACAACCTTAAGCAACTACCAGCTAGAGCTGTAAATTTTTGGAGCACTTGAAGAAATCTAGCTTTATTTACCAGTTATACATAGACATTTCCAGACCAGAACATCTTAAACTGCAGTGAGCAGAATCAGTCTTGAACCTAGACATAAAGATTTCACCAAATTCTTTATTATTTATCATAGTGGTAGTCAGAAGAAAATACTCATCTTACATCAGAATCTATTTTTTAAAAGTTCACCTTCCACAGTAATAGAATAAGCGAGAAACTATTTCTTTCTGCAGATCTGTGTGTTTCTGTTTCAAAAATTCCTGGTGAATAAACATTAAACAACAACAACCCTGATTTCTCAAACGTAATTCTATGGATAAATTCATTTGGCAAAATAACAACATATAACGTTCCATCGGCTTGTTTTCCACCTCTGGAAAAAGTGTTACAGATTTTGTTTTATTCAGCTGAACAGCTGAAGCTAAAGCAGCATCCAGCAGATATCCCTTGGATTGATAAAATTATTTAAATCTTAAAGCAAGCTACAGATTTTTGATTCAAGATTAGAGTGACAACAGAAAAAAAAAAAAAAACACTTGCAGTAGTAATAAACATATGGATCAGTTCCAAGAATTTTGGGCATTTTAACCATATTCTGACAGGCACGGTAAAATTAGGCAGGATGAAACTATTCTTCAGGCATAAAATCAAATAATCAGAAGTGTTATCAACTCTGCTTTTCTCATCAGTACATGAAAAAAGCTAAATGTGAGCATTCTTCCAATAATCAGCTGCACACCTGCCTTTGAGATGTCAGCTCAGTATTGGTAATTTTATCAATTGTCATCCCCTGTATAAACTTCCTGTAGTGAAGAAGGTGACTGAGAAGTTTATGTTAAACAGCTGTTATGCCATCTGGCATCTTTGACTTCCATGACCCTTTCCAATCTGGCTTTCAGCCTAGGTAAGGTACAAAGACTACATTGGTTTAACTGGTCTATGATCGCCTCTTGGCAAAGTACAAAGGTCAAGTTTCCATGCTGATTATTGTAGATTTGTCAGTAACCTTTGTTAACATGAACCATTAAGTTTTGTTGACTCATCTACAGAAACTGGCAGGGATGGCCGAAAATCAGAGCAGTGACTCCTGTCTCTCCTCTCCACAAGGTCTCGGAGGGTGATGTCGGACAATTGCTCCTCTGCCCTCAGGGCTCTTGTGAGCAGGTTTTTCAGCGTTCCACTCTGTTGACTTTCTTGTTCAATGTTTTTGCGAAGCTTCTCAGGAACAGAGTAAGACACTTGGGGCTGTCATTTCATCAAAATGCTGTGACATCTAGCTTTGTTCACTGCACTTCTTCATCTGATCCAGACGGTAAAGTTGACCCAATCCCAGCACTTGACTAGCTTGGAGATAGGGATGGGCAAACTGACTCAAATTCAGTTCATACTATTAATTTATTTTTATGGAAGCTGTTAGGAAGTGTGGGAAAGCACAATGTGAGGCTGGCTTGCAATGTGGTTAAGTCAGAGTCATAGGTTATATTTTAAAAGAATTGTTCAGCTCAGTTACGTAAGCTAGGCAGCTCCCAAAAGACCTAGAGAACCACTACTTAGACTGTTAGAAATGGGGATAAGTTATAATGATTTCTTAATCTACAAGAAATATCTCAATCCTTTGGCTGTGAATTTAGCTATCTATCTATCCTACCATTAGATTTTTTCATACAATTCTAAGATACTTGTTTCATATTAGGGTTAAAGCAGTAGTATAGGTTGGCACTTTTTTACTAATATAAACAGATGTTGAATTCATAAACCAGGTCTTTCCTACCTAAAACTGCTTATGAGGTAATAAATGAAATATTATGTAATACTGGAAAAGCAGGGCTGCCAGTGACTATTTACTAATAAAAAGAATGCTAAATGATTAGGAGAAAATCAGGCAATTATTATTTTCAGTTAGGCTGTCACTAATTTCTTGTTGAAACAGAAATACCACTGGTTGTTCCCTGACCACTCTGCTCAGACAAAACTATTATTATTAACCCTTTAGACGACTTTCACAAAAAGAAATTTAAGTCACTTGGAAGTACCACTACATCACTTCATAAAACACTTGGAGGAAAGCAACAATATCTGAGTCATATCACGTTTCATTATGGTCATCCAATAGAATTTGCCATTTATTTTGCAGAACATTGTGGTCTAAGCAGACTTACCATTTCCTAACAGTCTTAATATTTCCAGAATTTCATAATGAAATTGGCGCATTCATAAGCAAGGCTTTACATAAATAGATGGAAAACTATTTTTAAAGTAATAAGGAAGCACACTGAGGATCGTTAGATATCATGCTCCAAAACAGACAGCACTATAAAAAGAATATCTTTAGTAGAAATAGATTGTTTCTAAGGCTGTGCACCACAGCCAACACTTGTCTGCTTGGTGTCTTACCCACACACTAGATCACATCCCTTTATTTATACACTATTCAGTTTGAATGCTTTCATTTCTCCTCCAAAGCCCTTTGTGCCCTGTTCCTCCCTGTAGAAGGCCTAAGCTGTCAGTGGCTATAAAGCGCCAAAGGATGCTAAGGTACGTAAGGGCAGAGACATCGAGGTGGTGCAAGAGGAGCTGAAACATGGTGAAGCACAAGAAAGGATTTCTGGGCCCTCACTACTGTATGACTGCATGGAAACTGCCCAACCTGTTCTCCTCTCTAACAGTCCATCTCCTTCACATTCCTGCTGCTAGGTTTTAATCTCCTCACATACAGCATAATCAGATCATTTGGTAATAACTTGAAAGCAGAAAATCTTCCTCCTGTGAGACCTGGAGAATGGATGTCAAAAAAAAAAAAAAAAAAAAAAAGCAACCACCACCACACACCCTCGGAGGAGTAAAATCTTCTGCCAGCTCAGACATAAGAGACAAAGGAGTGCATTTCCCTCCTCTTCCCTCACCTACCAATGCTGGATGAGGAAAACACACAGGGAGTGCATATGAGGCTTCTAATATGAAAGCTTACAGCCCACAAGAGCATTTTTGGTGCTCCTCAAATAGTGCTGGCACTCAGACGTCAAAGACAGCTAAAGGAACACCATTAAGCTACTCCTGCTTCTCAGGAACTGACATAGTAATGCTATCTCAACATCATACCGTTCAAAATCCCCAAACCTCTTGAATATCACTATATAGAGAGCATTCATTTGAAGTCTAAACAGCACAGATATTCAGGTTAGGAAGCATGACTCTAGCATAACATAATTTACATAAAGTGGATGCATGTGAATTTGTGACTTTTCAAACCTGCTATAAAAAAAACACTCTTCTTCTACTCAGGGTTTTCATATTTATGACCATGCTTAATTATTGTATTTTAAGTCCAATATCAATCTCTTTCTTTTGCTGAAAGGAAGCCAGATCATATTCAATATATAAAATAACTTCAATTTTCCTGCAAAAATTATGCAAGTGGGTATCTGGCATTAAATATATACAAGAAAGTATACATATATGCTGCATACAATATAAAGGCATTTCTAGACTTAAGATGTAATTACAATTACCAATAATTTAAAGGTAAATTATTAATATGAAAATTTGGGCAAAACCAAGCAATACACAAATATGAAAAATCAATTAAGGTTAAATGTAAAAAATATCCAAACATGTGGAAACATGAGAGGCATCAGCTTATTCCTGTTACTGATCCTATGCACTGATCATGAAGACATGCTAAATGCATTTTAGGGACCAAGAATCCCAGTTTGGAGAAAAGAGGTTTTAAAAGATATAAATCCATTTTTCCTCATGGTGTCACTACAGGCTGACCTAAGGTTGAGTGTCTTGAGGGTACTTAAATTGGTTGCAAGACTTATCTTTTCTGCATTTGCAATGCATTTTCAGAAGAATTACTGCATTCTTACTTATAAATTACTGATAAATACAGTTGACTAACTTTGTCTTTACAAAGGGGCCTTTCTATAAAGGTTTGTTGAGGAGCAACAAATACACTCCCTCCCATCCCCAAATTCTGTATTTCTTACTCTTTTTCAATTTATATAGCTATGCCTTTATGTGTAAGGAAAATAATTTACTCATTTGCAAGCCAGAGAATGAACTGAATACATGTGCTTATTCCTCATTTATAGTAATTCCATTGCCCCATCCAACAACAATCTTCAATGTTCTATGGCACTTTTGACTAAAGAAATATTCACTTACAGTTTTCCCTTAAAAGTTCTATTGAGTACTTCACAATAGTTAATTAATGTAAAAGCATAATATGTATGAACTTTAATTTTTACAGCAGGCAAGAGTTTGGGATGGACCTTCAGTTTAGCATGTTCAGAATGAAAAAATATACTATTATTACTATTATACTATTATTTGGTAGCATGCAGTTTCAAACATTTCCAGTTACCTTAAGCAACTAACTAATGAAACTTCAAAATACGTTGCATTCAGATATCTTGCAACATAACTATGTGCTGTTTCATTTGTCAAAAATAAAAATTACTACATCTCTAGAACTGGCAAGGTCATAACAATGAATGAGCACTCCACACGGCAACAAGGCCTTCAGAGAGAAATCAAATCAGGTTTCTAAGTCCCTGACTATATCACAAATACAAGAAATACAGCAAATTATAATGAAGGTTCAGATAACATTAGTTTTCTTAGTATTTAGTTAGATATGTACCGCATTGAACTCTGAATTCATGCACACATTTAATTAAAGACTACTCAGGATAAAAATACCTTTATTTCCCTCTGAAAAAGTTTAAGTCCTCATCCTACTATTAGCGCTCAAAGTTGTATCAGTCCCTACCCAAAGAGGTGAAAACTGCAGTATGAAAATTCCCTTTGCATAGGAGGTCAACTGTTTCAGTGTTGCAAACCTGAATTTCAGAAGTCTCGTCTACAACACAATTACCTAATGAATTCGTAAAATATCTACACTTTACATAGATAGTACAACACCTAGCTACACAACGTTTAACTCAGTTATAGTATTTATTACAGAAATTAATGGGATTTGTTTTGTTAAGTACTGACATTCATTGCCAAATACAGAGAAAGTTCCATACATCTCTAAAGACAGACATAAGGCCACACATTAGCCTCCTACTTGCACACAGAAGCAGATGTTGCTGTTACCTGAATGATAAAACTAATGGACTTGCACATAAACAGAGTGTCATTGAGAAAAGGTGTGTTCCAAGGAAAAGCTAGGTGGGAAGGAGACCTTGAGCTGTTAGTAATTATTCCATTATAACAATTTGCTTATATATACTTATACTAAAGCTACTTAATTCTTAACATACACTACAGCTAAAGACAGTTGTTTGTATTTTAACTATGACTTTGTTAACTACAGTTTTAGTTTCATTTCAAAATAGACAGAAACAAACAACTGCAATCTCAGTTGCTAATTTCTCTGAGATATCTGTCTCCCTCTATGGGGAGCTTTCAAGAGAGACTGCATCCTAGAAAGTCACTATTTTCTCAGGTAGGATTCACTGCTTTTTAGGAAATATTAAATTTTTGTTAATCTTACCTGAGCTAAGGAAAAATACAACACAGCACAGAGGGACAAAAAATTTCTTTGAGGCCTACTGATTTCCTATTTCCTCTAGCATGGATAACTGTAACATCTAGTAAGTCAGTGGTTCCACTGTCAAGGAACTGAAGAAATTTTACTATTATTTATCCATGGGGTGTTTTGTGTTTGTCTTCTCCCTCCACAAAGTCTTTAAAGGTATAAACAAAAAAAACGCATCATAATTTCTTTCACTGGTCTTAAAGACGTTTTCCTTTTCTTCTGATTGGTGCAGAGAGGGTTATGCAATCCTGGATAACAAATCCCAAGTTAATATGTCCTAAATTATATTAATTAGAGACTCCTGTTGATCAAATGTTTTTCAATTTTAATAACCACAACTGCCTGAATGCCTTATACTTCTCAATATCATACTTCAGCACTTACATAAAAATCATATTAGCAATTATAAGACAGGTTATATTCACATGGAAAATATTTGTAAATATGCACCTTCAACATATTAGCATTTTAAGTGATCAGAAAACAGCAAAGGTTTTCACTTCTAAGCACAAAAATGCATTAGCAGTAACAAACTCTTTATTGCTTAAGGAACTGAGACTTGAAAGTGGTTTTAAAGTAAAATTATTTCAGTAAAGGTCACATCATATCAGGAAATCAGTCAGAACCTTAGCCCTGGCATCACCCCAGAATGGTTGGTTACTATATATCATGTCTCAAAAGACAGTCAGTAATGGAGTGCTTGTCTTAATTCCATTTATATGGCTGAACCGTGTGACTGGCAAAGTCCATGTTTATATTATAAATACAAAGGGCAGAAATACACAAAAGGTTTTACTCTCCTATTGAGCATTATTCAGGCCTATTAAAAACATGTTTTGCCTCATACTGCCTTGAAAATACATTTCTGGCTTGCCCCACTGTTAACCTATTTGGATAGGTGACAACTTCACCCAGCAACACCCAGCTGATGTTACTGCTTCTACAACTGAAGGGCAAAGAACAGTTGAAACCGATTTCTCATAAAGACCAAGGCTAAAGACTTCATCCAATAGAAAGGAGGAAGTAAACTCCCTTAAATGGAAGACATCCCAGATATCTTCCCCAAGCTATAATTCTCCGTGGCTCCCCCAAACTGTAATTGTTTTTCATGAATGCAATCTGACATCATAGGGTTGTGAAAGAATCACATTATCAGCCTATGAAACATCTATAAAACAGCAGTTAACTTGCCAGCTGGAAGCACAGAAGGGGGGGAGCTAATCTAAATATTTAGTAAACATAGTTTTCTTATTCATTATCCTTACCTGTAACTATATATAGCTTTTTAACTTTATCTTGGAATCTGGGGGGGGGACAAACACCTTATGAGTCAAAGCAAATGGCTAACTTCATCAGTCTGCTCCTGAACTCTGACTCATGAAAACCATTCAGAACCAATTTTCACAGAAACTGGAACCTTTATATATTGTTCCAGAGTATCTAAAGGGCAACAGTAAATACTGATAGTGTATATCTCCATTTAGCTGTAAGGGCTAGTCTGGGAAGTGAAACAAGCTCCTGTGGCCAAAAATGCCTAAAACGCTGCACTGCAACACCAAGGAGACTCTGAACAACATGATCTTGTTAAACCTGTAGAGGTTTATTTGAAATAACCCAGGATAATAAGAAGGTATTATACAGAATTTATACTTAACTTTGTATGTACGTTAATGTTTGTTTATCCCAGACCACAAAGAGGTGGTTCCTCCACTTAAATGAGAGCAGCAAAGATGAAGGACAGAACAATAACAGTCAACAGTAACATTGTTCAGCAACATACAAGACATTCCCACCTGCAAAACGTAGCCTTCTCTTCATGACAGACTACTATTATAAAGCAAGTGAGAGCTCATATCAAATTTTTAAACTGGCAGGTTGGCTCAAGTTTCGGTTCTTTAGTAGAGGATTATTCTAAGGCTCACGAGCTTATGTAACCAAAAATTGAGATAAAATAAGAATTAAGAAGAAAAAACCTCATGACTTTTTTTTTTTTTTTACATGTCTTTTTCATTCCTAAAATTGTTCTTCCTAACCTACACTACTCTCAGATCAAATCTGGATTAGCTGTAGATAAGATTTACATTTTCAAATTATAAATTTATAAATCTCTTAAAGAGTTTTAGATCCCCTGTTTAATTCAAGATGAAGACAGAAGCTGGGGAGTTCATGAAGTTTTCGGAGTAAATCTAGGAGGATTTGTCCAATAATGTACCTCTGATGACCAGTTCAATAAAGGTCTACTATAATAAAATATTTCTTTCTAAGACTTGGCAGAGGTGGCATAAAAAATAGATTACAGTGTACTGGAAAGGACACCGAGCAGTTTTGCCTACATCAGAATAATCCTTCACCTGTAACCTGTACTATTTCTTCTTCTAAACACAACCAATTCAGCAGACATTCTTGCAGTGAAGTTCCAGTCAGATGCACGGAGAGGAGGGCAGGAAGGAAAAGCAGTCTCTCTGGCTAAATAAAAGAGCCAATCGGCAAATACCTTCTTTAGCGAAGAGGACCTGATGATGCAATAACCAAGCAATACATTGTGGAAGTGTGCTGTGACATGCACACTTTACATTATATACTTTCATATTTTATCTGCAATACACGCACACGAGGAACATTCAGATCAGAACTGGAGGAATATTCCCCTCATCACTATTCCTTTTCATACATTTGCCATCTTCTCCTGGGACACACGTTAAAAAGGTGAGACAAACTGTCTTTAAACCAGTATTTGGGCCTGCACAGAATGTACCACTGGCAGAAGCTGTAGAATATATACTGTAAAAGCTAACATATCTTCTAAGGTATGCAGTTTCTATGGGCAACAAAAAAGGGTTGGGTTTTCTTCTTCTTTCAAAATGTCATTCTACTGTTGCAAAAGAGCACAGTCTGTATCTGTAAAGCAGTCAAAAGACTTTAATTAGCTCCAAGCTAGAAAAGTGGAAATGATGCATAAAACAAGGCAGTGCTGTGAAATGTGTTTTGCAGACATAGCAAGCACATCCAGCACCTATTGGCCCTGTTCTTGGCTGTTACACCAAGTCACAAATTAGATACTGAAGATCAAGATTATCTAAACTGGAAATATTAAGGCGACTCCTAAGTATCTCACATTTCTTTCAAACCCATGATACAGATTTCTTCATCACACACAATTTCTGGCACATAAGTGCGAAGCTACTATTTTAGACAAATTCCACTACACCTAATGGGGTAATCCAGATCCCATGTAAACCATATGAACGGGTCCTCCAAGTTTAAGTTTAGTGTATGCTGATGCCAACATAATCACTGAAGAATTATTCTTCAGATTATTTTCTGACAACATTGTTTTTAAGACTATTTGGGCATTAAGCAGTTTTTCTTGTACGTAAGGTACAAATCCCCACAATCTACGAAAATTTGCGAGTTCCAAGTGGTAATTATTTTGACAGAGGAAAAGGAAACCTGGAGGTAGAAGTGGTAACAAATAGAAATTATCTTCCATGGAAAAAATAACAAAAGTTAGCCAAGATATGAAGCATCTAAGTAGATAAACTATGTACTATTTTTATATTTTATAATATTTAAGACTATTTTTCCAGCAGTTATGTAAAGTTAATCCATAACACCTCAGTAATATTATCTAAAAGAAGCACAACTCAAAAAAATTTAGTTTTACATTGCCAAGGCTATCATTGGTTTCTGCCTAAAGAACATTAACTAAATAGAAATGTTTGAAAACTGAAACAAAAATTATCTAAAGGATTTTATGTTTATGCCATATTTATGAGTTATTTAGGCCAGCAAGCTATAAAATGACTGGACAATAATTGGTGTTTTAGCTAGTCATTTGAGTTTATATTCATTAAATAGACATGGGTAAAGAAATGCTGCCTTTGAGGAAGGGAAGAACATTTCCCCATATCTTACCTACTCAATAGACAGGTACCTTCCTGCTGCACATCTCTTTCACACTAACTCTCCATCTTAACTGCACTGATAAAAGAGACTACCCCAGCTCCATGTTCCTCATTATGAGCCCTCCCTCACTGAGAGCTCTTTCAAGCTCTCTTTACAATATCAGAAATTTCCTTTTCTCTCTCATGTCTTTCCTTTCTGCTTTTATCTCAACTTTTAATCTTTGTAACTATTTTAAAGGATTCTATCCCATGTCCAGCTTTGGGCTTGAACCTCTTAACTCTTTTGTTGCTTCACTGTGCCATGACTGGAACAAGGCCAACAGAAAGGGGAGCAGATAAGAGACTTTTTTGTAAACCCCTCTTTGGCTGTTTTTAAATATATTGGTTTAGCCTTTATGATTTAAACAACGGACCAAAAAATTTTGTTTTAAGCCCACATCAGTGAGGTCTCATTTTATTTCAAAGAACTGAATGACTGTCTGGTTCTCAAGTACAACCAATCTATTACCAAGAAAAACAGGCATTTACCCACTACATGTTTGTATGCCCTCAAATTTATCACACATCCATCTCCTGTGGGTTCAGGTCTCATCTTTGACTTAGACTTTTAGCCACAGAGTCGTAAAAGGTTTAATCTATCAACTTCTAACCTGTAAACTGAAATAATGCTACTTCTCCCCTTGATTTTCTGCCTCTGCTTTTAAAATAAAGCTGCAGAATTGATGCTTGTTATATTTTTAAAACTAGTTTCCTCAAAACTTTTTTGCAATTGCATTCTGCACTTATTTTCCATAGTAACTTTTGATTTATTGGCCAATTTTAACCCAGCTTGAGAGAAGGATAGAGACTAAGTTTCTACAAGCTCTGTGAAAAATCAGTAGGAGTTTTAAAAAGTGAAGTAGTGAAAACACCCACACTAAACGTTTCCCACATGAAAAGGCAAGTGTGATCTCAATATTTACCTGCATGTTCAGGTCGATCTGGTGACTGACCACTATGAACGCACATACTTACTAACCAGGCAGAACATGCTCTTTTAACAGATAATTAAACTTGGCAAACGGTCAAGCTGGGGCTACTGGCTGAAGAGGGATAGTTAGGGAACTGGAAGCATTACAGAACGATAAACTTCAAAGGAAATATAGGAAGAGCAGGAGCTACTGCGGTAAAAGGACAGGGATCAAGGAAAAATAGGCTTTCACTTTTACAGTTCATGGAAAAACATGTTTTCTATCGCCTGACGCAATGTCTCACGCTGACTGAACATTACTAATATTAAACAGTAACTCTGCAAGCCTCTGCACTTTAAAGCTCCACACTAGTACTTCAGGAGATACGAGACTTGCACCAACATCATGCCAAGGCTACAGGAGCTTATAATATAAAGATCAATTCAAATACTTGCTAGGCTATGAATGTGTGACATAAGCTATTCTACATAATTTAAGATTACTGTATACTGAAGACAGAGATTGATTCACTACTAATCTCTGGAGTCCAGGCCAGGACTCAGATTTTCTACCTACTGAAATTTAAGTATGGATGGGATACAAACAAGTTCAAACTAGGATGGAAGTACCCCCCCCACCCCAAAAAAAGTCTGAACAAATTTCTCACTTTTTCCTGAGATGACGCATAATCTTATAGGGTGTAATGCTATTGTCCTTTGTATTTCTAGAGCGGTCCCCCACAGAGAAAAGCAAATGAAATTTCAGTAAAGCAGATTTCTCTGCTATCCTACATTATAGGTAAGGAAACTAGAAGAGGTTTACATCACTTAGCCAAGATCACTACAGAAAATCTATGCAGTCTTATTTTAGAATGGAATTTCCAAGTTATTGATGGAAATGGCATTTTATGCTGCCATGATCTTCCCTTCCATGGGTAAGTGTAATCTTCACTCACACAGGATCTCAAATATTGCTTTAGCTAACAGGAATCACAGAAGTATTAGGGCTCAGTTTTTCTAGAGTATTTTCCCTGTTCTGTCATCAGACAATAATGAAAGTACTAAATAATACTTGATATGCTCCACTTAATATGTTGGCTTATTTATACTATAGGAGCTGCACTAGGAATATAGTTTTCCAACTGTTGTGCATTTAACTTTTAATACAGACATCAGTTCTCCTTCTTGCTTATAAGAATGTTATACTGTAATCATGATAATCCATAACTTTTACTCCCTATTAAGCCCATTAGACCTAGTAATCTGCCAAGAAAGAAATTAGAACACTTTCATGTAATGCTTCTGACAAATCAGTCTGGGCTGTTTCTTTTCACCTTTGTTACTCTTATCACTGTAAGTTTCTTCAGAGGTTTTCAAACCACTTAGTAAGTTACTACAAAATTTTCCTTGTTAACAACATTAGTCTGCTTTGTTCAAAATTTTAGGTCTTCCTTCTCCTCCTCCTGTAAATGTACTAAATTACCCTCATTCATCTAGGGCCCTATTTACCCTGTGTTCATTTTCAAATACTGAATAATAATTCAGAGAGCCCTTTTCAGCTAACTCCACAGCTAGCCTACTATAATTTTCATCATGCTATCCTGATTTAGGAATGTGTAGTTCATTTAAACACCCAGAGAGATGCTTTCCTCAGGGAATTCCTCATATACCAGCTTTTTTACTTCATAGTTTTCCAGCTTTTTTTTTTTAATCTATATTCTCCTACTGTTCTAAACATTTTCTTTCTCTACATATGCTATATTCTGTTTTTTTTCATGATCACTTTTATCCTAACTCCTAACCCCCCTTCAGAGTCACAACTAGTTCCTCAGAAGTAAGTCTAAAAAGGCTTCATCCTTAGTCTTACTCCCAAAAGTAGAAGCATTCACACTCTTCAAGAACATGCTGCTCAGCTCTACGATATTGAGGTCCTTTTTGTGTATTCATGAATTTTGTTGCTATCGTAAGCTCTTCGCATCAGAAAAATTTTAGCCAGGACTAATCCACATCAGTTTTGAACAAACTACAAAATTCTTCATGTACCTTTATCAACACCTGTTGGCTGTCCAAGTCCCTTTTTTCAAAAATAGGGCTGTACAAATCAAAAAACCAAGATGGGACAGGCTAAAAACACACATGAAAATAACAGGAAAAAGAGTACTTCCAGTTAAAAAAAAAAAAATTATTTCTCATAATGTTAAGTGAGAAAACAAAAATTATTGCATCAACATAAAACAGCATCTGCACTTTTCTTAATACAGTCTGTCCCTAAACATTCCTTTAGCAATGTGGAATGATAACAGGGTCTCAGTGAACAACAACAAAAAAGGTGATAATTAAGTAATTAAGCACCATCCTGCTCTTCAGCCTGTGCTCTGCTTGATGTATTCAGTGAGGCTAACGCATTACCTCTTATGACATATACAATTTCATGACAGCTTCGGAAAGTGTTGACAGTGGAGTGCTCAGGTAGCTTCATATGCAAACAGCGAAGCAATATTAATTGTGAAGCGCAACTGGGACGCAACTGCAGAGTAAACTGCCTACATTAGCTACAACCCAAGAAAGATTAACCTTTTGTTTGTTTATAATCCCCTTTAGGGAGTTCAAGTAAACCTCTAATTTTCATTTTTTCCCCACTGACAGTAGAAAAAACACAAACGAACATTGTTTTCGGCAAAAGCACAACACTGGCACTCAAATTATAAATTAAGAGTTTACTACTTTCATGACCTTATTTTCAAGTTTTCTTCATGTAAGGTACTCAGGAGAGAAAGTTCTGGGACTGACTGTGTAATTTACGCCTAGACAAAGTGTAAATGATCAAACAGTAGCATTTCTTCACACAAGGAGGTCATTATGATCTAGTGTCATTTTGCATCCACTGTGCAAAGGTGCAAATAGCTGAACAAGATGTGAGCTTACAGGAAATTTGGTTAATAAGACTTACTTTTTTTTCCACATGCACCTTTAGTCCTTTTGATATTAAGAGGTTAAGTAAACTGTATATCATTGTGCCAAAAAAAAATTTTAATATCGAAATCTACCATAAAAATGCTAAAAAAAGATTTGCTATGGGGATCACATCTTCCTCATATGTTTATTTATAGGGATTTTCTTTATTTCATTAATAATATTCTAAAAGGAATGAAGATAGTAACACCTCTTAATCAAACTCTGCTGTTCTCACTTCATAAAATGCTACACCTGGTGACCCACCAATTCTATATAATACAGAGAAACAAGATTCTCATGCTCATTTCTTCACCTCATCAAGGCACCAAAGTTGCACATTATTTTGAACGGAGCTAGTTAAGCTTCTGTTAGCACTCCTTACACTAATGCAGATCGCCCTTGCTTAAAGAACTTTGAAACTGCAGTCAGATATCCTCCTAGCAATCTCAGGAAAGTGATTTAAGAGATGCTATCTTCAACAGTCCCCTCCAGCCTTCTGCTGGAGGTCTCTCTCTGTTTGCTGCAGCAGGGCAAGAGCAGGCACCAGAAGTGATGGGGCTTCTGCTTCCTCCCAGAACTACTTGCTACCTGCTAATCAATCACTGATTAAATAGAAGTTCACTGAATCTTCAAAAGACAGTACAACTCATGAGTGGGACTTTCTCAATCTAGACAAGGTCTCTGAGAATAACTCACCGTAAAACACAGGGTCATAAAGAAGAACTAGGTCTAAACAAGCTCTTCTGTCTACTGGAGCATTTTATTTGCATTTTGACCAAGATAATTTAGGCCTTTTGGAAGGATATATTTGCAAAGCTTACCTTAAAGATAGCTCAGCTACCACCACAAGGTACGGTATTGTACGAGATTACTATGCATTTAAGGGAGCTTCAAATTGCCGGCCTATGAACCCTGTTTCCAGCACAGTCAGGAAGAGCGAGAGTGCTGAACCACCATCAGCTACGGGGTGCAACTGAGATCCTAACATGGGCAAATAAATTAAATGCTTTCAGTTAAAACTGAAAAATTACTCCTCTTAGTGTGCAGCAACAGGATGAAAATTAAACAGATCAAACACTAAGACAACCAATATCTTGTTTGGCAACTGAAAGCAAAAGCCTTAATGATCGCTGTGGTTAAAGTGAGTGGTTTCCACAAAACTTCCACAATAAAGTAGCTCTGTTGTATCTGCAAGTACATCAGCAGAGCAGCTGAGCAGGAATATTAATTTCTGAGTTAATGTGACAGGAACTGAGCAAAAAGGGCAAACTCAAAAGAACGAGGCAAATTCACTGATAGGATTTTGCTGGGGGCAGGTGCTGGTGGTGACAGAATCGGAGAATAATTTAGTTGGAAAGGTCTTCTGGAGGTCACCCAGTACACTCCCCTGCTCAAAGCACATGCAACTGCAAGCCTAGGTGAGCAACAGAAGTAGACACCTATCACAGGCCTAACCTATACCTTTTCTACAGGCTCAGAGTGAAAAACCCAGTGTCATCCCACTAGTCTCTGAGAAAATGCCTCTCTGAATGCCATTTATTCAGAAAGCAGATTAAGGAAGTACTTCTACTGAAATTCTACTGAAACTGTCTGTGTCTGGACAAAGCTTTCCCCTTTCAACCATTTTGTTTTATCCAAGTGTGTAGTGGCAGTTTTAGCTACCATATTTATGTAACAGTTATCAAGTCATTTAAACTAGCGTCCAGAGGCTTTTACTGACTAGACACAAACTAGGCGATCTATAACTTGACTGGTCCAAGCAACTTTTTAATAATGTTTTTTCTGGAGTGATTACTGTTTTTTGAAACTAATAATTGCTTTCTCTAAGAGTTTTCTAAAAGAGTTTTAGAAGTTGTTCTTTCTGCAAGTATTCTTCACATTAAGTGATTCATTGAAATAGCTGGGGTGGCCGTGGAGAAAGTATGAGCACAGGAAAGGCAATTTAACATATTGTTTTACTCAATATAAATACAAGTGTTTTTTCTGAGGCATTTCTTCAGTTGTAACTGTGCTGATCTTATATTGAGAAAGCATATGCAGGAAATGTTTTTTCATCAAATGATCAAGAAAGATAATCCAGAGTACTCTACGCCAATGTTGCAATTAATTATCTTAAGCTTTAGCTTTATTCTTGTTAAAAGCACTGTGAAATTCTGTGAACCGTACCTCATCCTGCCGTGTGTATTACTTTGTATATCACCACTGGAGAACAATATAGCATTGATTAAGCATTTGTAATGCTGAGAATATTAAACACAGCTAATGTTTTCTTTGTATTTAAATAAATTATGTTGACCAAAATGTTTTTCAGTATGCAGTACACCTACTAAAATCTACTGTGATTACTAAGTTATGAAATAAAGAATAATACAACAAGAAAGACTAGCATTTGGAATATACTTTTAAAAACATATGCACTAAAAGTCAAACTATGCATGCCTACAGCAAAATTTTGCCACAAAGTTTATTAATTAGAAAAGAGAGATCTGATATATGATTTGGGCATACACACCATGTATCTTTCAATATGTCATGGCAGACAGAACAGTTTATACCCAGCTTGCCTTTTGTAAGGTAAAACTTTAATAAGATAATGCACATGCCATTGTGTACATTAATATAGAATAAGTGCATTTGATCAAATTGACCAACCCTTATGACACTGCTAATATCATGAGACGTGTGTGCAGACAGATAGGTAAGCAGACATTCCTTCCAGGAGGTCAAATTATGTTTTCAGCATAGAGCTGAACATTAAACTCCTTTTTAAACATGAAATTTCATTTGGTACAAGTAGACCACTGTGTCTGAAATTCTTGACCTTAAATAGCTGATCATTAAAGTGTCAGCCATTTGTCCAAAAATACTAAAATGGATTTTGGATGGCTTCCAGAATCTCAAGGAATTATGTGTCAATGTAAAATGGATTACATATTTTTTTATTGATAAGTCCAGCCTTTCAATTTCATTACTTCTCTTCTTGATGTGTATACAAGATATACATTACACTTTAGAAACATAAAGGTCAGCTTGAGGTAGTGCCAATTAAATGGATAATTCAGAGTGCTGTACCTTCCCATTTCTTCTATTATTTCTGTTGGCAATGTTAAAAATGAGTAACACTTATTGCTTTGTCCAGTATTGAGTTTCTGATTCACTCTGACAGGATACCATTAGCAGTTATTCAGAGTTTGACCGGATACTAAATTTAGTTATACTGTCTTTTAAGGTCCAATACTGAATAACACTGAACACTTTTTGTTGGAGTACTGCATGCAATTCAATTTCCTCTGATGTGAATGAAGTCCACAAATTGCAGGAAGCCTCAAAGAAGCATAGAGCTCTTGCTTTGGAGTAAAAATATTTTTAAAGGAAAATCAATTTAAAAATAATCAACAGCTGGCTGCATTATATAAGCAACCAAGAGAATCTACACTAACAAACAACCAAGACAAAGAAAAATTTATAAAAACGGAATTTTTTCAAACTCTCAAACAGAATATCCTACTGAAAACATCTGATAATCAGAAAAAAATCGTTGTCTAATCATCAAAGATACAGAAGTGCCTTAGCAGACACAGCATAACTGTGTCATATGCTATGGAAGCGCAAAATATTGCGTTACAGTACCCTACAAGTGGTATCACATCATAAAGCAACTATTTCAGGCACTAAAACTACAAAGCAGAAATCCTAATCTTTACACTGTCAGAAGGCTTTCCAGTTACACAAAAGGAAGGGGGTGGTTTTTTGAAAAAAATAATGCAAGAATGGGCTATTAGTCTAACCTTCAGGTCTTCCTAGGGTTAGATTGTAACAATAGGAAGATATTTAAAATGTATGTAGGTATTTAGAGTCTTATGAATCCCAAAAGGCCAAATCTGCCTCTAATACTTAGGTATTGACATATTTTTAAAAAATTTAAAACGCCCATCTATTAAACGTAGGATTTAGGTTGCAAAGCCAGTCTGGCAAGTGCTTTAAGAACTGAACTACACAACATAAAAGAAAACTTAGAAACTTTTCTCAGAAGACCCAAAATAGTTTTCTTAATGGTTTGTTGAAAATTCTGAAAAAGGAATGCTTCTATGTTATCTGAAATCCCTATTAGTTACCAGTGCTACAAAAATACCCTGTTTTACAGGAATTAAAACAAGTTAGACACCTGTTTGAAATACTCCTGACTTTCAGACCAGGTAAAGAAGATTTTAGAGAGTAAATAAGTGTTTTCATATAAACAACTGAGACTGAGCCTAGGTGCAGTCTGAATGCATTACACACAAGCAAAAAAAAATTTTTTTTAAGAAAAAAAAAAAAGCATTCCTTCTTTAGCAATGTGTTTAATGAAAGAACTGGTACTACCCACAAATCTTTTCAGCCTTCATGAATAGCACCTGATGATCTGTGTCTGTAAGCATTACTTACATAACACATGAAATCAGGAGCGTATGTACATAAATTATGCATAAAAACTTCCAGGCTATCAAAGATATTGGGATTCTTGATACACCTATTGACACCAATAATATAAATTCAGCTGGGCAGGATTTATTATCTTTTAAAGTTTGTAGAACTCCAAAACACCCCCCTGCTCAAGCAGGGTCACCTAGAGCACATTGCACAGGATTGCATCCAGGCGTGTTTTGAATATCTCCAGAGAAGAAGACTCCACAACTTCTCTGGGCAACCTGTTCCAGTGCTCTGTCACCCTCACAGTGAAGAAGTTTTTCCTCCTGTTCAGATGGAATTGTCTGTGTTTCAGTTTGTGCCCATTGCCTCGCGTCCTGTCGCTGGGCACCACTGAAAAGAGTCTGGTCCCATCCTCTCGACACCCTCCCTTCAGATACTTGTACACGTTGATAAGATCTCCTCTCAGCCTTCTCTTCTCCAGGCTAAACAGGCCCAGCTCTCTCAGCCTTTCCTCATAAGACAGATGCTCCAGTCCCCTAATCATCTTTGTGGCCCTTCGCTGGACTTGCTCCAGGAGTGCCACATCCCTCTTGTACTGGGGAGCCCAGAACTGGACGCAGCACTCCAGATGTGGCCTCAGCAGGGCTGAGGAGAGGGGGAGAATCACCTCCCTCGACCTGCTGGCAACACTCTTCCTGATGCACCCCAGCATACCATTGGCCTTCTTGGCCACAAGGGCACATTGCTGCCTCATGCTTCACTTGGTGTCCACCAGCACTCCCAGGTCCTTCTCCGCAGAGCTGCTTTCCAGCAGGTCAACCCCCAACCTGTACTGGTGCATGGGGTTATTCCTCCCCAGGTGCAGGACCCTGCACTTGCCTTTGTTGAACTTCATGAGGTTCCTCTCTGCCCACCTCTCCAGCCTGTCCAAGTCTCTTTGAATGGCAGCACAGCCCTCTGGCGTATCAGCCACTCCTCCCAGTTTTGTATCATCAGCAAACTTGCTGAGGGTGCACTCTGTCCCTTCATCCAGGTCACTGATGAAGAAGTTGAACAAGACTGGACCCAGTACTGACCCCTGGGGGACACCGCTACCTACAGGCCTCCAACTAGACTCTGATCACAACTCTCTGAGCTCTGCCATTCAGCCAGTTCTCAATCCACCTCACTGTCCACTCATCTAACCCACACTTCCTGAGCTTGTCTATGAGGATGTTATGGGAGACAGTGTCAAAAGCCTTGCTGAAGTCAAGGTAGACAACATCCACTGCTCTCCCCTCATCTACCCAGCCAGTCATTCCATCAGAGAAGGCTATCAGATTGGTTAAGCATGATTTCCCCTTGGTGAAGCCATGCTGACTACTCCTGATCACCTTCTTTTCCTCCACATGCGTGGAGATGGCTTCCAGGATGAGCTGCTCCATCACCTTTCCAGGGATGGAGGTGAGGCTGACTGGCCTGTAGTTCCCTGGGTCCTCCTTCTTGCCCTTTTTGAAGACTGGGGTGACACTGGCTTTCTTCCAGTCCTCAGGCACCTCTCCTGTTCTCCATGACCTTTCAAAGATGATGGAGAGTGGCTTAGCAATACTGTCCGCCAGCTCCCTCAGCACTCGTGGGTGCATCCCATCAGGGCCCATGGATTTGTGGGTGTCAAGTTTGCTTAAATGATCTCTAACCCACTCCTCCTCCACCAAGGGAAAGTCTTCCTCTCTCCAGACTTTCTCTCTTGCCTCCAGGGTCTGGGGTTCCTGAGGGCTGGCCTGAGCAGTAAAGACTGAAGCAAAGGCGGCATTCAGTAACTCTGCCTCCTCTGTATCCTTCGTCACCAGGGCACCCACCCCATTCAGCAAAGGCCCCACATTTTCCCTAGTCTTCCTCTTGCTGCTGATGTATTTGAAGAAGCCCTTCTTGCTGTCCTTGACATGCCTTGCCAGATTTAATTCCAAACGGGCCTTAGCCTTCCTCGTCGCATCCCTGCATACTCTGACAACATTCCTATATTCCTCCCAAGTGGCCTGTCCCCCTTTCCACTTTCTGTAGACTTCCTTCTTCTGGTTGAGTTTTGCCAGGAGCTCCTTGCTCATCCATGCAGGTCTCCTGCCTCCTTTGCTTGACTTCCTACTCACAGGGATGCACCGCTCTCGAGCCTGGAGGAAGCGATGTTTGAATATTAACCAGCTCTCTTGAACACTCCTTCCTTCTAGGGCCCTCACCCATGGGATTCCTCCAAGTAGGTCCCTGAAGAGGCCAAAGTTTGCTCTCCTGAAGTCCAGGGTTGCGATCCTACTTGGTGCCCTGCTGCCTCCTCGCAGGATCCTGAACTCCACCATCTCATGGTCACTGCAGCCAAGGCTGCCCCCGACCTTCACATCTTCCACCAGTCCTTCTTTGTTTGTTAGTACGAGGTCCAGCAGCACACCTCTCCTTGTTGGCTCCTCCACCACCTGTGTCAAGAAGTTGTCACCAATGCTCTGCAGGAACCTCCAGGACTGTTTGTGCCTAGCTGTGTTGTCTTTCCAGCAGATATCAGGGTGGTTGAAGTCCCCCATCTTCTGTCCTAATAGCTAGACACCAACATGTTTTTGACATTCAACCAGCAGTAATTTCAGAGTACAGTTAACAGAGAAATGAAATAAGTTAACAGAGAAACTCTGTTACAGATAGTAACTTTCTGTAACAGAGTTAACAGAGAAATCAGATGTCTCTGAAGCGCCTTAACAAGCATGTTGACTCAGCCCACGGCACTTCTATCAGGGCGCTTGCTTCACTGTACCGAGTTCACAAGCTGAGGCAGAGATCAGGAACCACTCACGAGCAACAGTTGGCAGGACACATACGTAAACAAGATTGACTTTACAGACCAGCGATTTGTGGAGATCTGTGAATGAGGTGTAGGAAAGTCACTTGGAGGCCCAGAAGCTTGCAGCCATATTGCTGGGATAAAAGTAATTTTGCAAGAGGTGTTTATTTATGCTAACACATGGCAGAAAGACTGGACAAGTGATGTATGGCAAGAAAGTATGTATTTCATTGGCATTGTACATACACATCTGCACAACCTGCACATGTAAAGCACTTTTTCAGTATACTGATTTTTTTCCCCAAGAACTACAACTCTGCTACTATGAAGTACACAAGACCCTAATAACTGGAAGGTGCTGCCACCCTCACACCAATATTGAGCTCTAATGTTTTGCTACAGCTTTGTGTAATGCAGCTATCATCACTCAGATCACCTGCATCAGTTTCCCAGAATTCTTTCAATCAAATACAGACTCATTCTGAAGTTGCTGTATATTATTAGGAAATCCCCAGTGGTGAGTATGTGGCTTCTGAAAAGGTGATGGAAAAACAGGATGTTACATAAAACTGCAAGACTTCCATTGATTTACATCAGTTTTGCATTCCTGGAAGCAAGTTAGTGAGACTGTGTGCATCTAATCAGTAGAGAAAGCAATCTCCATCAGCCTTCAAAAGCACTCTACCCAGGATGATAGCAGGGAAAATGGAGTCCAGGTAAAACTGCAGGAAGTGGTGGACAAGGAACAAAGTGGAAGGGTCAGAAATGTGCATCACTTAAACTTGGGTTCTTGGAAAACGAAGCTAGCAGCAAACTGACAGAACTTTGCTGCAAGTGAACCAGGGCTCCTAGAGAAGATCAAGGTCAATGCAAAAGCCTAAGGCCCCCATGCAGACTGCATCATCTAGATATGCTGACCTCCCACAATGCAAGAAACTTTGGAAGAAGGTATTTACATCTTGTTATAAGAAGAGAAGACAATCTCGCCTCGATTTTTTTTCAACAAAAAAGACTCAGTCTTTGAATCCTCATGAAGGCATAATAAGACTGCATTCCTATCCCTGCTTCTTTGGGCTGGAAAAGTGTGATGCAAATGTTTCCCTTAATTGAGAAAAATATATTTTATAACATAGGAGAAAGATTTCTGCCTCAAGACTATTTTACAAAGTGGTTTAATTTCTAGCTTGCTATCAAATCAGGATAATTTCTGAGTATGAAAATATGAAATTACTATAGGACAAGCACCAGTGACATCTGTCCCCTCCATTCCTGCTTTCAATCTGGAGAGCATATTTCCTGAACACTTCTGTAAACAAATCTGTGCATGTGTACTTTTTTTTTTTCCCTACTATTTCAACCTTTTTCTCACTAGTTACATGTACATTTGCTACTTCAAAGCTTTTAAGTTGCACAGAAAATTGGGGGAAAGATATTTTTCCTGAATACCCTCCCTCCCCCCAAAGTAGGCTATGCCCTAAGTAAGTTTTATTTTAGTTATACTGATCAGATTAGAAATAAGAGATACGCAGTTCTCTCCCAAGATATTAGTTTGACATATATAGCCTTGTTCAGGAAACAAAGGTATGAGAGAGTTCATACATTTCATTATTTTTTCTGATCTTTTAATCCATATAGTCCCACTACAGACAACGGGATTAGGGTGTTTTGGTGGATTAAAAACAAAGGTTTACTTGCTGTATTAGGGCCACTCTCACAAGTCATGGTTTCATGATTATAATCATAGCTAGTAATGGTCCTTGTGTGTTTCAGTTAGAATTTCTACGATCCAGCCTTAGACAACTGGATGAGCCAGTGATTTCCATAATCTTGTCATGAAAATCTTTGCATAAGAGATTAAAACATGGTTCAGCTTTGTACAACAAGAAGCAACAGCCCACTCCCCCAGCGTTATTCTACAGAACAGAGGTTACAATACCATAGAACAGCTTTATATTTCTTTTGTCAGATTGACAGTAAAATGGCTATCTTCATAATACTGTGGTATAATTGTGGAATTAAAGATTAACTTCACCTTTCCCTTCACAGAATCTCACCTTTACAACTCAGAGAAACAGCATTAATAGATACTATTTTACCTTTCTTATATGCAAATAGCAATAAAAAAGAAAATTCCAAGCTCCTAAACATTAAAGTCATTTCCCTTTGTGCAGCTTTCTCATTGTATTTCCTGAAAGTCACCTGTTTCTTCTTTTAGTAAATGCCTCTAAAAATGTTTTGTCAAAAAACTTATTTTTGTCTACTACATAGAAAATACGCAATTCCAGAAACAGATTGTTATCCTGGAAGTAAGGGATTTATTTGGCTAAGTAAATATATTTAAGCTTGTTTTCTCTTCACACATATATAACTTTTGTTCTTGTAACTGACAAACTGGCAAGAATTTGTCAACTTAGCTGCAGATAGAAGCAGAGTATTTTCCCTCCTGGTGCCACCATTCCTTATCAGAAGTTTTGCATTACACCTTAACATTGTAAACCAGTGCTTAAATGCTTCCTCTTCTAGGCACTATCAAGCTGGTTACTGAATGGATCAATAAATGTACAATAAATATTAACTCCTGAGCACTTATCTTCAAAATGCTTTGCTAAAAGTTTAATCGTTACAACTTCCTTTTCTTAGGTGAAAAGGACATGATATAAAAATTCAATCATGGACAATACAGATTAAAACTTGTATAACTATACTACACATGCAAAGATTTACTCTTTGCATCATTTGGCCATTGCGTGTAGAGAATGGACAAACCTGCTTTTGATCAGAGCCACTGGGAACCATTTTGCCTGTGCATGTACAGGGAAGAGGGGCTTAGGAGTTAATAAATTATTCTAACTACATTCTGATGTTAAAGGTAACAGTCTCCTGAAGTCACCTCCACACTGGTTTCTGCTGTCCAACGTCCCCTTATTTTTCTTCCATGTCTTAATGACCTGTTTTGGAATTAGTGATGTTCAAGAGTCACTAAAACTGTCAAACCACAGCTGGAAACCACAAAGGAAATTAGACGACAAGAATATGTTTTCAGACCATCTGATCTTGGTTGACACCATCCCAGAACACGCAAAAAAATGGCTGACGCAAACACAAAGTTGTTGCTAGAACTATGAATTGACTGGAGGCTGAAGACGGTGCTTACTCTAGCACTGTAAGAAGAGAAAGAAAAGCCCCATTTTGAGGAAAATACTGAGCAGGAGTTAAAAGAGGGTCTGAAAATCCTTGGGAGATTATCAATTGGTCAAAATGGACCAACATATCTAGCGTAGCTCAGGAGGGTTGTGTCTGCTGATACCATTCAGTAGTTTTAGTCACTTACATAGAAATAAAGCAGGGAGAAGAAGGGCAAGTAACTACTTTTTACATGATAGCTGGAGAAGTTAAACTGTTCACGCAGTATGCAAGATCTGTATTTAATTCTCAGTCATGTCTCAGGAAAGTTCCCTAACAAATTTTAAGCTATTTTACTAAACTGGTAAATCTGTCTCTCTTACGACATCTTTTCTACTTTTTAATGCTAAACAAACAATACTGATTAGGTCAAAAAGAGAGCATCAAGCAGGCACAACACTCTTATCCTGGTACAAGGACAGTGGTAAAACAGGGTATGAAAGCACAGAAAATGTTGCTGGAAGAGTGTGTCTGAAGCAATCACAGATCTAGACGGGTAGTCAAAAATCTAGATCTAGGTATGGTAGAGCATCATCTTCTCCAGCAGATAAGTTGAGGATTATAAAGGACAGGCACCCTCAGCTTTTGCTCTTACAATACTGTATGCATTTTTGATCTGCTCAGGACAATCTCTTTAAGATATCATTAGTGCCAATAGAGATTACTAAAGTAGATCTTTATTGGCTATATAAGCTTTAGCAAGCTTTTTGTGACATCTCAGATTTGGATTCCCTGGACTCAGCACAACTCAAACTGTTAAGATTTAGATTATAATTTAAATGGTAGCTTTGCTATTTTTTGGTTTTGTGCCTCCCCATAACCTATGAAGTTCTAAAGGCACACTTCTGTATAAAACTCAGTTACTTCCTTTAATAGCTTATTTACAAAATTCCCACAGAACAAAAGCATATTGTGAGCACTGGCCTAGAGGAAGTTTTTAAAATCAAATTTTAAAGCCTGAGAATAGCAGATCAAAGAGACAGTCCCGAGGAAAAACAAACAAACAAAAAAAAGCTTAAACTGTCACCATAACTGAAACACAAATTACTGTTAAACAAACAAAAGTCTACTCTTCTGGAGTTATAAACAGACATTATAACTAATTTCATCATTTTACAAGCAAATAACGCCGCTCCACATTAAGTAAAGAGATCATTCCCTAATGTAGATGCAATGACTGCTAAATTCATCTCAGCAAGAAAGATTTGGAAAGAGAACATAATGCTGCATTTATTAAAGCTATCACTACCATGGCGCCTGACACAGCTAGGATCATGACACCTCAGACAGCTTCCTAGAGGCTTTTTCACAATATAAAATATGGAAACAGAGATACAAAAAAATTCTAATAATAATATTATAATCAAAAACATTCTTCCTAGCAATATATAGAGAGTGTATATATACATATATATACATATATGCATAAAAGAATGTAATAAAAATGGCTCTCTTCCCAAACATTAGTAAGAGCAGTATATTATCTGTCTATAGAAAAGAAACAGAGAGAAAAACCTCAAAAATACAAGGGAAAAAAAAGCAAGCATGTAGAAAAAAAGTCAAACTCCTAATTTAAGAAAAACATCTAAGCTTTCACATTTCAGTTTGTTTCTTCATTTGTTTCTTGCAACCCATTTATAACTACTGCTACACATTTTCTCTCTCCCTAACTTCTACCCTTTAGTCCCCAAAAAGTGGGTTAGATAACAGTGCTGAACACCAAGCGTGCATGCATGTGCATTCAATCAAAGAATAATTTCATCGTTTTTTAAATATGCCTCTTAGCTTGGAAGCTTTCAGGGAGGTGATCTTGAAGTGAATTAAAGCTGGGCCAAATAAAAGCTAAAATTTTCTTTTAATCATCTGATGCAAAGAAAAAACCTTGCCAAATATCATGACAACCACTGAAACACTGATTTCATAAATATTTTATGTTTTTTAAGAATAGGTTAGTAAGATTTTAATTCCCTTAAAACAGTTAACATTCCCAGAAGCTCTCATTTTATATTTAACCATCAGAGCCGGAAGTTTAAAAGTACTAGATTTAATATTGGCATTGCTCCTTAAAATACATGCATGGAAGCGGAGCAGGGTCTATTTTCCAGCCCGATACAAAACTGAATTTACACCATCACTTCTCCTGGGAGGGGAACAGTTCACTCACCTAAAGAATTTGCAGTTGATAGCTGCAAATGAAGAAAAAGAGATCCATAAATATTACAAGAGTGAACTGTGATTGGAAGGGGAAGACTGTGGCTTCTCTGGGGTCTGGTACAGCAGCCCTTGCTAGGCAGGGGCTGACTGCTCCCACTGAGGCCCGCTTCCCCAGCCGTGCTTACAAGTCCGCCTCTAGCTCAAAGCCAGAGGCTCTCTCTAGTCCTTCCTTACTGCTAAGGGTGTTCTCCAGTCACCACTTCTGGCACGACACCCACGCAGGCAGTTCAAACAAAAATTGCCTCTAGCAACATTAAAATGGTTCCACAGTGAGAAAAATCACCTCACCCCCCCCCCCCCCAGGGTAGCATGCAGGAAGGACTGTGCCTGCAGCACGGAGGTGTTGTTTTCACCTGCACTCCAGAATGCAGTAACCTTTTAATCTCTCCCAACGTTTTTTTTCTTTTAAAACAAATAATAAAGAGTGAGGGTATATGTGATAGATCTTTAGTCAATTAACTTACTTTGTGGGGTGTTTTTTTTCCTCTCTTTTGCACACAGGCAGTGTTGCTCTGCTGCTGTGAAGCGCATGCCTCTTCCCAAAGCTAACTCCATCCCTCAGCAAACACTGCGTTTTCCTATCAGTTTTCTGTTACCGGCGTCTCTCTTACCGGGCAGTCTCATCAGGCCAAGCTTGTAAAACTCTCTCAGTTTCCTAACTCCTGTTTTTCAAGACTTCCTCGCCTTTCTCCCACACAGAAGGGGGGGGGGGGGGGGAGACGCCTCCGCTCGCAGGAGCGCCGCTTAGCCCCGGCCGTGGGCACCCGCCCGAGCTCAGATAGACACCCCCTCCCTGCGCACCAACCCCGGCGCACGGCTACGCTTCACCCCGCCGCCGCCGCCCCTCCCGCCGCAGCAGCGCAGCGGGGCCGCCCGCCCCCTTCCGGCCACCGCAGCAGCGTCGGCGCGGCCGGCGGGTCGCTTCGCCGCCGCCCGCGCCCGGCACGAGCTCCTGCATCTCGGCGTAGAGGCAGCTGGGCCGCCCCCCTCCCTCGGAGGGCCCGCTTTGGGAAACGGGGGAAAGAGAGCAAAATCGGTGACCAACGCGTACTGACGCGAGGGTAGACAACCCTTTGGAAAGTGACAAGACGAGAACTAAGATGCGGCACGAGGCAACAAGCCCATTTACCTGCCGAACAACAACCTTCCCCACAGCAGCCACCTCGCCCCTGCACCCGCCGCCCTCCCCCAATTTAGAGGGCGCCGCGCCGCGCCCTGCTCCAGCCGGCGCGGACCGGCCCGAACCGGCCGCTGCCTCCGCAGGCGGCGAATGCGGTGTTCAACTCTGCCGCCAAAAACAAATAAATAAATATCAAATATTTTTCTCCTGTGTTTGAATAAGAATTTTCCCATGAAGGGATAGCAAGGTTTCTTGTTTCTAAGCACTGAAAAATTTGTTCCTTTTTTTTTTTCTTCCCCCTCTCTGGCTGCGGCTCACGTGATAATATTCAATATATTAACTGTCTGATCTGCACTGAGGCACAGCTTCTTATGTCTGTGAAGCACTTCAGAAAGACCACATAAATATCTTTTCACCAGAGGTGGGAAGAGCAAGGAAAAAGCAGAGGGTCTGTAACATCAAGCCATAAGGTAATAGGTGCAAAAACATTCGCCCCACCAAATACTGACTTAAATGCAGTGCATTAATTTCAGGTAGTTCTTATTCCTGTAAGAGACGTAACTTCTGTGTGTCGTCTCCCTTGACAGTTATGGGAATTTATTAATCGCAAGCCAGATCAGGCAAGCCGTTTCATTTTCCCTTCTCTGGTTACCAAAGCCGCGGCCAGGCGAGCGACAGCAGCAAGTTTCTTCGGCTGGGTTTACCGACCATCGGTCTCACGGCCACCGTCACCGTAGCTTGCCCGGTTGTAATGCTCAGCAGGGAGCACGTGTTCCTACAGGCTTTCTGAAATATTAATACGCAAAACCGTACCAAGGTTTCTGATCGCGGCAGATCGGCCTCTCTGCGGTTTCCTGATGAGAGGTGTATCGGCGGTTCCGAGAAGCCGGTGGCGCCGAAATGGGTTAAACCTAATCAGGTTGTGAAAGCTGATAGCGTAATTTGAGAGGGCTCAGAGTCACAGAGCTACAGACCTGGCTGACCCCAGCAAATTACAGTGTTTGTTAATGCCCTGTTATGGGCATCTTCTAGTCGACCGAAAGCAGATATATTAAGTGAATAATTGACTTGTGGTTCACAAAGATACACTAGCTTCTCTGCCTTGTTTGTGACAGGTGGTCTACTTAGATGTGAAGGAGGGCATCACGGCTTCTGCTTTCACCAGGGCTCTTGGGAACGCAGCCTTCAAAAACATTCGCTTCAGCTTGCAACTGAAGAAACGTAATTACCTTAAAATCTTTATCATCATAATCTTACACAATATGTGCCCCTTGGGAAATCTAAAAACAATTTAAGGAATGGAAGGCATGGGAAAAAGCCTTTTACTTTGAACATGGTGATTATAATCATATGAGCTTCAGAATCAGTGCAACTGGAATATAAAGAACGAGTGATTAAAAAAAGCACTGAAATTTATATTGTGCTTTCAGAATCAATGTTAATTAAATGAAGTGGGGGCCAACTCGTGGTGTTTTAAACTGAATCTTCTTACTAAATGTTTAATGACAATAAATTAGCTTAGGAACATGTCTTGCAGTCTTTCGAGGAGGGTTTTACTGAAATTCTGTTCTGAACAGGAGAAGCTGACAGCTTCTAAGAGTCCAGTAACTGAATAGGTAAAAGGGATTTTCATAGTTACTAAGTCTAAATTAATGCAAACAATGAACAGAGGTAACAGTCTCATGACTCCCCTTATAATCCAGTTGTGCGCCGAGGAAGGCATCTGAATTCCTCTGCCTCTCCCAATCAGTAATGGAAGCATTTTCACAGGCACATGACAGCACAAACCAGAACAGCAGTCAGCAGAAGAAAAGACTGGGCAAAAGGGGAATAAAATTGCCAGGTATCAGTGGCACAGACCTCGGGTTATGCATTAGCCCATGTTCTTCAGTCAGAAGCCGTAGGGCCTCTTCCCCTGAAAAGAAAATAGCATCAGCTGCACCATTTGTTCACTAAGGCTGTTTTCTGAAGCTCAATTTATAACTTTTATTACAAAACAATAGTCTGAGTCCAGGCAAGGCCGAACACTCCATTTTGGTAACTTTTCAGGCCTGGGAAGCTTGCAGCCCTTCTGATGACTGTCTGAGGAAGCTAATCCCTCACAGCGGAGCCAATATCGCCGAGGAGAAAAGTGGATACTTGCCAAAGTCACTTTTGGTCCCCGAGCGTATTGCCTCCCTAGCTGCAGACTGACCTCACTCCCCACTGCGGCACGGACCGAAGAGACTGTCCCAGCATTAGAGAGAAACTGAAGCCATCATGTGCTGCCTGGACTGCTAATGGCTTGCAAACATGTTCTAGTGCTGTGCGACGTGGTAATCTCTCAATATGTCTCCTCTCAATATGTCTCTCCAGGGGCAGTTAGTTTAAATGTAAAATTCTCTTCATTAAATAACCTTTTGATATGCCCCTTTTAGGAAATGAGAATTTAGTGCAGTGAGCAGAGTAGCCTGTGATGATCACAGGTGGAATTTGAGTGTCGCCTGGGTTTAAAATCTGGGAGTCTCAGACTGTCAGTACTGTCTGAGCAGAGAGCCCACCTGCTTTAAGAAAATGAAGAATACTCTGCTGGGTCTACATTCTACAAAAATAGCATTCTTGGTGAGATTTTTGCACCCATTTGCTCTAGAGTATAAGCATTTGCCTGAATTCACTGCACTCATCTACTATGCCTATGTCACTGTTGTCAATGGGTGCCTGAAGGCCAGATTCCTTCACTGTTCATAGTATTTTGCTCTGGCAGTGCGTCTGGGGACATCTTAAAGGTGCCACAATAAGCCTCAACAGGGGAAATTTCAGCTTAACCCTTACAGTGTCCTCTAATACATATTCTCAGGTAGACTATAGGGGGAGAGGGCTGTGGCACACAAGGCAGTATACTTTGAAATATACTACACAGTATATTTACTCCTACAGAGTTCAAAAACAGGCAGGATGTCACTTCTGTTTAATTTTTTTCTTCTTTGTTAAAAAGCTAAAAAAAACCCTCAGTGTTGCATAATTTATCATGTCAATGTATGGGAAGGGAGCTGCCTCTGTATTATCTGTGTTTACAGAGCCCTCTAATTTCAAAAGCTAAAATATGAGTGTTGAGAACACATTATTTTCAGAGAAAATAAAGGCACTCAAAAAAACATGCAAGACATGAAAACTGAGCATTGCCAATTTGGAGTTTCATAAAGATTTACAAGGAGAATAACCAATTACACTGGAACACCTTGGAATCACACTGCTATTATTAAATAATCCTAATTTTCATACAATCATAAGTTTCTCTAGCAGGTCCACTTCTGAGAATGTGAAAATGGCAGGAAAATGTCATAATGACAGATGAGATACATGTGTTGATACAGTATTCAATGACTGACTTGTCTCTCCTCCAGGTTGCAAATTGTTGTCTGAGCAGAGAGAGCAAAAATTAATTGCCTTTGTCTTCTTGAAGCCTTATCTCCGCAAAGTAATCTTCTTCCAGTTTTTTAATATGTTTTTCTCTCTTCTCATACCACTGATGGATAAAATTAAGACTGCCTTGTTGGTGACGGCAGCTCAGAATTTAGTACCACTTTGAGACAATGCAGTATATTTTAGTGACTATCAAATGAAATACACAATCCTAAATCAAATTAAAGATAAGTTTTGTGGTTAAAGCTGTAAAAACATATTCTGTGCAAAATAAATTTAGAGATTTATATAAAAAACAGTTGGTCTTATCTATTCCTGCCAAAGAATATACACTGCCAGTGGATGACTATAGATTTTTACTCCAGATTCACAACCACAAGGGACTCTCTAAGTAGCATCACTACAGATCTAGTATTGTGAACCAGAATAATGGCAGCTCCAGTAACAAAAAGAAAAAGGCTAAACTGTTTCCCAAGAAACTTAAAGGAGTATTAGAAAACAACTCCCCCACTGTTCCTCCTAAGGGCTTAGTACAGGATTACATCAGGATTTTTTTCTTTTCTTCTTTGTGAAAAATCACAACCTAACAGGGAAATCCTGAAGCAATGATACCTAGAAAGCTGATGTAAGTGAGTTAATACTTCAAGGAGAGGATAACCTGGTGACATAATCCTGAACAACAGAAGTGCCACCTCTGTAGTATGCAGAAATTTGATGTCACCACTCTCAGATCTAACTCCTGTCTCTTGGAAAGGCTTTCACTTGAGAGAGAGAGAAATCTAAGTTCCAGTGACTTCATACATTTTTACATGAAGTAGGCAGTATGTGAACAGATGAGAAATCATTCAAACAAGGACTAGGTATCAAGACAACTCTTTTACACAGCCAGGCTAGCTCTGGTAGTCTTTGTCCAACAAGTCTGGAATTCTTTTAAGTAACATGGAACAGCTTCAGTAAAAATAAAGGTGGGATGCTTCCCTGTCTGCTGTAGCTTGACATAGGAAGGTGGGATAAACCGGATTAAGAGGTCTCGGCAGAGGAAGGATGTGAACCCAACTGTGATGCCTGCAGAAGGTTTTAACAGTAAGATACTATATAAAAAGCATCTCCACTCAGCTATGAGTTAACAGAAGGATAGCAGCTGATCTGGTAGTTATGATCTGAGAATCCTTGGTAAACTGAAATCTTCAAATTAGATAAACTAATTTACGGGTGCTAAAACTCATAGCCTTGCAGGGTCTGGTAGCAATTTTGAAGGGTTTCCTGGAAACAGAATGTTGTTGTAGCTACCTGCATGCATCCCCACAATAGCTGAATATGTCTGTTTTTAAATATGAGCTTAAGGCATTTTCTCATGGTTTTTAAAGGTGCCTACCTACCTGTCATGTAGGATGAAAAAAAAATAGATTTGGAACTGAAAAGTTACTTAGGCATCTTTCTAAAAGAATAGACACCTCTTGTTTAAGGTGGACAAATAATGCATTTTATTTTCATGGGGGAAAGAAAGAAAACATTTGTTGAGTGAAGTTTGGCACCTTTCTTCACAAACATAAAGACAGAAATGAATATATTAAAATTTCTTGGGCTTTCAAGAAGTGCAAGGTTTTCATAAAGCATGAAAATGATTAGAAAATATTTGGCAACCCCTTTTTGTTATCATTCCTTTCCTCTTCCTCCCTCTATGGTTGAACTATACACCAAGCATGGCTGTTTCTTGTAGTGCAATAGGAGCTCCTATCAACACATGATTAATTTAGCCAGAGAAAAAAAGAAATGGAAATGCATAGTTCTATAAAAAGCATAAAGACTTGCACATGCAGCAGATACTCCCTAAATGGGCTGCAAAGCAAAGTAAGCTGTGAATCTTAATCTGTAAGTATAAACAGCTTTAGAAAGGTTCACTAAAGGGTATGCTTGTATCGCAGATGGCAGTACAGATCACAATAATGGGATCTCTTCTGTTCCCAGGAAGAGCTGCAATGAACTGATTGGAATTTCACTCTGAGGTCACTCTGGTCTAAATTGTCTTCTTTAATATGTGTATACCCACTGTGATGCCAGTGACAATATCTGACCAGTATTACAAAATTCCCAGTGCAATCTCTGCTTGATGTCTGAATATATGCATGTATTCACTGACAGGAAAAAATATTTTTAAGCATATTAGATTTATATAGCACCCTTTAGCACCCTTTAAACTAAAAGATTTCAATGAGTTTCAGAAACTACATGCCTTTAGCACACTTAAAGTATAAATCACCATTGGGATGGTTTGCAGCAGCTCATGCACATGCAGTGCATTAGCCAAAAGCTTGCTTGGTCATGTATGGGGATGTTAGTAGTGGTTTATTTAGATAAAATATTCCACTTTTACAAAAACTGCAATAAAAGCTTTCATATCTATGCAAGAAGTTTATTATTTCTTCCCATAAGAACTCTGAGTTTTTTATACAGCATTCAATTAATTTACCTTTGAAGGATGAAAGCGACAGTCAGGTTTGTTTGAATAAGGATCCAGAGTTCCAGAAAGTCTGGAGATAAGATTGAGTGTTCAGCTGTATAGATGCAATGCTTCTGTATTAAATTATCGTCTCTCAATATTCATACTGATGTAAGAACAATATCAATATCATTCTTAGAATCTTATCCATTCGCGTTCTTTTAAGCTAGCTGTGTAGTTCTCTGATGGCTCTTGTTCCTGCTCTTTTATTGTAAGCTGCAAAGACGTCACCATCTTCAGTTCTGTGGAGTAGTACCTAAGTTGTAAATGATCTGGTTAAGGATGCTTTATCCTAATTTACAAAAGCAGCTGTACATAATTGAATTGTCCATTATTGATCAGCCTGAGTGAATTGAGTATATCAGGTTTATTTTTTCTCCTTTAAGTTAGTATTATATTACTAATATTAATATATTAATGCAGATATTAAGTGAATGTTTAATAAGAAGATCTGTGGGTTAAAAGGCCAGAAAATCAAATTTAAGAGTAGGTTAACACTTCTAAATAGACAGTACTGAAAAAAATGAAAATAAAAGTAGTACTCTGGATTAAGGGCTAAATTAAGGTAGTCCTATAGAAATTGCTATGAATTAAATTCACCGTTAGAATTAAGGTCACTCCTAACTGTTTTTTTACATTAGACTCAAATCTTTTGGTGTTTAACTGTATCTCTGCCTGTCCCCCTGCTAAAGCCAGAAAATAACCCTATTCCTTTATAAAAAGCATTTAAGCACAATAATGCACAGCTTTAAAAGTACCTGGTGAGCAGTGAATTTCACAATTTTTTGGAAAAAAAAACTATAGAATTGTGTCTTACAGGTGAATAAATGAAAAGGTTTAGCGGCATAAAAAAATCAGTATTTCTCTATTGATTTGTGACATGTATGGTTTAAAATACTCATTATAGAATCCAGAACTGAGCTGCAAATGAAAGCCAGCATTTTAACCAGACATAATTCAGCAAATTACCTCTAATGTTCCATTAGTCCAGATTACAAAAATGGATGCAGTAAGATTTGCATCTGGGCTTGATCTGGCCAAAGCTGGTGAAGCCACTGAGAAACATGGAACAAGTCTGCAGAAAGCCCAGATCAGCCCCAAATTTGTAACTCGTAGGAACTGCAGATGCTAGAGACAAATTCTTCCCGGTAGTGGCAGATGATAAAACAATGGGCAATGGCCACCAGTTTTGGCTTGAAACATTTAAGATGGAAGCTAGGAAAACCATCTTCACTAGGAGGGTGATACAGCCCTGGAGAAAGTTGTGGAGACCATGTTGCCCCAATCAGCTGTGGACTCTCCATCCCTGGAGTTTTTCAAGACTGAGCTAGACGAAGCCACAGCTGACTTGATTTACTGTGCCTTCCATCCAACATTGCTATCATTCCCAGAAATCTACATAGCACTAACCATCCTGAGATTTCTGCTTTTGTGGACCACATCCTGCTCATGATCCTAAATACTACACATGTCTCTGCTTGTCAAATTTTCAGCTCTTTCTGATGGCCATGATTGCAGAAAAAGCTCATAACCCCAAGCAATTCCTCAGATGACTGCTTCAGCAGAGGACAGAGAAGAGGAGGAAAAGAAGCAGGTCAAGCTACTGTTGTCATGAGTGAAGATCTGCAAGGTTCAGCCTTCATCTCTCTGTGCCTTACTACCAAGAGTTAGTTCACAGAGCTGAAGCTAAGAAAGCAGCCAGTCTGCCTTCTCCTCTGGGTGATGACAGGGTGACATCCAGTACTACCAAGAGATCTGCCAACTTTCAAAATTATACCTTATGGATTCCCCAAAGGGTAGTCCAGTGCATCTGCTTGAGGATCATCCTATTGGTAGTAACAGAAGTTTGTGCAAGTCTGAAAAAGAGTAAAATTAACTCCTGTTAAAGTTCGGGCAAATGGAAGGGCTTCTGACAGGCAGCTACTAATAGACAATGAGGGCTGCACAGTACAGTGGGATCTTATTAATGCACTATATTTTCCTTACTACTTGATATACTATTAAAGCAAATTAATCTGATGATAAATTTGGTATTTTTAATGGACTCTGTTGTTAAAGGTGACTGATGGAGTCAGAGTCACTGACTGATGAGAGTAAGAAGTTCCGGAGCAGTTGTATGTTAATACATACGGCATAATACAACAGGTAAATCACCAACTTTGGAGTGAGCCAGGGCCTCTGAAGTGAGGGTCAGACTCTGAATGGATAAAACAGTCACAGTAAGAACAACCATCATCCTTTAACTTTGTCTTTGCAGTGTTGCCCAGAACACTGAGGCTATGGGCGGTCCTGTTTTTGTAGGAGATACATTTTAAAGTGAAGAAATTTGTCTCATTGGTGCCAATAAAACTGAAAATAAGTAAATCAGTAAGACTGGATTAAGAAAAGGGAATAGAACTAATTTTGCTTTAGTTATCGAAAAGAAACAAGTTTCTCAGGCCCAGTTTATGTTAAAATACTTGGTAGGAGCCTGCTAAAACCATCAGACAAGACACAGAAATCCTGGATATGCAAATCTATGATATACATTATAAATCTCTGCCCACACTATTAATTTTGTTGCCAGTTATTCACATCTCTGCATTTTACATCTCCCAGCTGGTGTCAATCCATATAAGAACTTTTTTTAAAGAGTGCTAGATTGCAAACTCTATTTAATTGTGTTGTAGGGTTAACCCTGGTAGTTTAGATATATGACTCTGGCAGCCAAAATAAAGCATTGGAATATTTTAGTCCTTTACAGAAAGCACTAAGCCATTTTCCTAAAATCAATATTACAGAGGATACACTACCAAGTTTTTAGTTGTATATTTCTTCCCTCCCCCAAGCCCCTGAGAATCCTATACTGAATAGTTTACTATCTTGCTGGAGTACAGTACTGTAGTAGTAAGTAATAGGTCAAAGCTATGTTTTCAAGCACAATAATGCTGGGATTTTGTATCAGAACACAGGTTGCAGAATAATCAATTTATATTTATAGTGACTTAATTCCAGTGATGAGATACATCTCTGCTGCCATGAGGAAAACTGAAAGGAAAAATATAGTTTCAATTATATATAGCATAACCCAGCTGAGTGCAGTTTTGCAAAGTTTTCTATTAGCAAAAGCCATTTTACCTCAGTGAAAATAGCTTTTTCAATAAGAGGCTCTGGAGACATACAATGCATTACATTAGGCTTAGGAACTGAACTTGTGGAAGGGATCATCTCACCTGAAGCAATCAGCAAGGCTTTAACCAACTGTGATGTTGTTAAAACACTCACTGAGAGTATCAGAAAACTAGTTCAAATCTTTCTGGCCTGACTGATACGTTGCAATGACTTGAACCTCATGCTTTGCTTTAAAGTCATAGCAGACTAAGAAAAAGTGATAGTGAAGTTCTAGACTTTAATATTGATATCCCTTCTGAAATTTTTAGGGATGCTTCCTGAAAGCTGGTTGAAAAATAAAGTCACACCTGGAAAATGCATGTTTCTTTTCCTAATTTATTACAAACATGCAACAGCAAGAGGCACAACGAAGTTACACGAAATTCTGTTTTTTACTCAACTGATTGTAACTATGAGGTCCATTACTCTTACCTGTGCCAAACTGAAGTTTGGTAGCAGGAATGGTCACAAAAAGATATTTTGTACAGATTCAGTTATTCCTATCACCTTGCTTCCTTCACCTATTAGAGGTGAATGGAACAGATGAAAAAAAAAAAAAAAGGTAGGCATGTATTTTATTCTCCTTGATGGTGGTTCTGTAAGAAAGGAGCTCCAAAGGTTCCTCACTATTGCAATGTGTGACTCGTGGTTGCCATCCAGTTCTGTGTTAGGAAGTTTGGCTTTGTACACAAGGCGGACTAGGGACCTATAGAGGGGATCCTTTAAAAAAAAACAAAAAACAAAGGAGGACCCAGACAGTTTCCATGGTACTTGAGCAATTAGTCTACATAACACAGGCACCAGTTCTAGACAGCCGGCTGCCTCCTTCTGCACAAGATTTTCAACTATTCACTTCCTCCTAGAGACTACTTTTCTCATACAGGCAAAAAAAGAGAAATCCGTGCTCAAATAGCAGTGGTGAAAACACTTTTCTGCAGTGGGAGAGAAACTGTTTCAAAGCAATTTGCCTGACTGATGTGTGGCAGGGACTTGAGCATCATTTCCCAATACCCCTAAGGAGTGCTCTGCAATACAGTGGCTATCCTGGAGGGGCTCTTCATCATTTTTAAAAACAAGTTTGATTAATTGATTATAAAGTCAGATGAGACTATGTTGACCATGGAGACTAACTTCCTATGTAATACTCATTACAGAAGTTCCCTGATAGATAATTTCAGCAGAAGACAGTAAAGCAAATCTCATTTTGACATAAATAGCTATATATTCACTGAGCAAGTGTGTGGGGAGGGCCACTCTAGAGAGTAGTCATTAGGGCAGTTAAGCAACAGTGAGTTCAAATACCATTGCCAATAAATATTTTATTATTTATAAAGTAGAATAACTGTAAAAGGAATGGCAAAGCACTACTCATTTCAGGATGAGCTGAGACTAAAGATCTCCCACATCTTACACAGGCCATTAATAGAGATACAGAGTAAGTCCAGCTTTTTACCAGGTCTCAGATGTAGTGTCTCAGACTACTGATATAAACTGTATTTTACAATCGCTAAATTTTTTGAAGTCAACATTTTTGTTTATTAGGAATATTGAGATGGTTTTATGTTGTTCTTTTTGCTGGCAACAACCACTATAAATATCCTAGAAAACTTTCCTCTCTTCACTTCTTAAGGATAGAGTCCTACACCCAAAAGCAGGTCCTAAAATAAGACTATAAATAGCATAGATCCCAGTTAACATAATATTAAGAATTACACTAAAACATGAACACCAACAAAATAGAGTAGTGAAATAAATATGCAAAGCAAAGGAAGGTTCCAAGTCCTCCCACTAAATCAAGGTAGAAATAAAACTGACCTGTTACAGAGTGTGTGTTACATGACTTCTGCAAATGGTGCCCGATCTGCTTTAAAGCACATGGTACTTCTCACTTATTCTGTTCTCTTTCTATTTATAAAACTACCTGTGGGAAATAAGTTCTAAACTTTTTTATTCCCTGTATTTCAGAGTCAGGGAAAGAGATTTCACCCACACACATTTACAAGAAACAGTCTGCTTTGGCATACTGAAGTACCCCTAAAAAAAAAAGGTAAATGTATTAATGTATTAAGTGAACGAGGTTATATTCTAATAACTTTTATCACTTTTATGTGCTAATAATAACCTGAAGTTCTACTGAAGTTTTGTCTTTTTTTCTCTTTAAACAGCAGAGATGAACAAAACAGAGAATTATTAAAAATAAGTGTTATGTAAGATTCTTTCCCCTTCTTCCTTCTGATTTTCATACTCTAATATCACCTACCTAAATCTCTGATCAACCACTATTTAAAATATATGAAAATTTCATGCTTTAATGGCTCTACTTATATTACTGTGCAGTTCAGTAATCAAACAACAGTCCTATTTGCTTTCAAATTTGTGGTAGCTTATTATCACTTCTCTATTTAGGATGCTGAAGGTTCTTGAAAAGGAGTTGAACACTTAATCCAAAAGCTGTAATGCTAGCCTGAAGCTTTGAAATCTCAGGTAATTCCTGACTTTGCTACAGACTTGCTGTGTTTTTTTTTTAATTTGGAAAAAAAAAAAGAAAAAAGACTAACCCCTGAATCTGAGCTTGTCTGCTATTAGATACTCTTCTTAAAACTTCAGAAATGTACTAATGAAAATAACTATGGTAGGCATAATGTTATATACAGATTTGAAATGTGTGCTCTAGGATTAATTTTCTTTCCTCAAAGGATTTGTGTCACTTCTCTATTTAGGATGCTCTATGTTCTTGAAAAGAAGACAAATCTTTGGACCAACAGATATAGCGCAAGCCTGAAGCTTTGAAATCTCAGATAATGCCCTGCTTTTCTGTAGACTTACTGTATAACCTTGGCAAAGTCATTTTGTCTTTCTATTGCAATTCTGTGTCTGTAAAATGAAAATAATAGTAGTATTCCTTTGTATCACTGAGATGTCGTGGAGGGTGCAGTATTTGCAAGGACGACAGCTACATTAATGTTGTAAGTACATGAAGAATGATAGATCATTCTTAATTAGCAAAGATGTTTGTATATATACTGAATAAGAAGGGTGACTTAATCATTCCTGAATTCGTCAGCCTTGAATGGAGGCAGCCCCAGTCCAGCTAATGTTGCACCTGAAAAATGAGAGGAATGTGACTCATGGAAGCTGTAGAATGATGCATGTGTATTGACAAACAATGCAAATCAGTACGGTAGTAAATACTGATGTCACACAAAAAGCGTCAGAACAACAAAAGACAATAATGTGGCTTCAGTATTGTGGAACCTTATCACAACCCTTTTTTTCTCATGTTAATGCATTTTGCATGCAGCAGAAATTACACTTCTCAGAAGAGCCACTTTTCTGTGTTCTCTAAAGATTACTCCTTTACTCAGTGTTGAAACATGCATATCCCTTCCTGAAATCGTTTTAATCTTCCCTCTCAAGCTCAGCTGCATTGAAATGTATATTCTGTTTGAATGGTGCTTTGGTGGAGCAATTACTCCATTTTGATTAGAGATGTGCTTATGAGATCTCCACAAACTAAAGTCCATTTTAAATAGAGTTCACTTTTGATACAGACCAGTCTGTCCTGATGAGACAAAAGTGTCCTGAGATGTCTGACATCTTGTACCACTTGTGAACTAGATACAGAGAATGGCTTTGTCTTTTTCTCCAGATCTAAAGGGAGGGAGGGAGGGAAGGGGGGGCCAGGGCAGAGACACAGACACACACAGAATTCCAAAACCTTTTCATCTACTAAGAACAGTGTCAGGAAAGTAAAGATTTATTCCAGAACTATTTGTCCTAATGAGCATGATCAGTAATGATGAAAATGAATTCTGTGCTGTGAGAAATATGAAGTAAAGAAAGTATACAAGTACTTAAAGACTCCTATTAAACAAAACTTGACCTAGAGTAAGTAAGGAAAAGAACTGGTTCAAGCAAGCTACAGAAAGTAGAGATAGAAACCTCTCCTCCCTGCCAAAATTTTCCAGATTATCAAGTTCATTTTCCTGGCACCACAGTGACATTCTTCATGTGTAAATATTCATCTAAATAACATAGAACAACACAATTTTGTTCAGCCTTTCTTTACTTCTTGTATTTTTTGGTCAGAAATGAGAAGCATGAGCTTTAGAATATAAAATCAAATGTGAGGGAATCCTGCTCCTTAGAGAAAGAGTCAAGAGGAAACAGGGAGTGAATAACAAGTAAGTTAGAAAAAGATGATGCAAAGATTTTTACTATTTATATGGTTCTTTAAATTATCTCTATCTGTGGCAAAAAATAGAAAAGACACAATCCCTTTCACATCAGGAAGGAATAGTATCAACTTAAAAAGAGTTTGCTATTTTATTTTTATATATCCTTTAATTTCTCTCTTGTGCTGATATTGTCAAGTAGTGTCTAGCAAGCTGACAAATCTGAAGGAAACTGATATGGCAAAAGAGATCTCTGAATTAGAATTGCACAAATGAAGCATAATGTTATTTTTATATGTTCTTGCAAAGAAAATGTACTCTTCCTGTGCTGCTTGCTGTGATCAATGACCTTTCTCTATTGTCCAGTCATACATATTTGATAAATAGGTTTTATTTGCAAGAATGTTCACACAGAAGCAAAGAACTGAGGATACTTGCTCAAAAAGACTTGTTGAATGCTTCATATTGCAAATCCCTCCACCATAATTTGAACTTAACTGTTCATAAACCAACTTCTCAATAAATATGTCAGTGAATAAATTCTAAGTAGAAAATGACCTCTTGTTTATAATGAAAATAGGTGAGTTATCTAAACAGTGTTACACAGCACATATAGAGATAAATAAGAATTTCCCGCATGATTAACATTTCTCCACACAAACAGTATCTCAAACAAAAATCAATTACAAACAAATGCACATGAAAAATCAAAACCAATTCACAAATAATTTGCAAGCAGTCAGAAAGACTAAATTCACAGGATAAATTGATCACTAGTAATAGCCTGTCTCCAATTTGGAATGACACCAGCTGTCAGCAATTTGCTGAGAATTCAGATTTTGGTGTAGAATCTCTACTCACTTCATCCATCACAGTCTGACACAAGAGGGTTGGAAGATAAAGGGACAAAAAATAAATAAATTCTGCTTGTTGCCCTAGGCAAGATATAGTTTGTTACTCAGCTTGTTGCAGCATGCCTCACTTTTAATGAACTTTTTAATGAAATCCACTTATTTGATTGTCTATTTGTTTTCTTCTGTGAAAGAATAAAAACATGTTTGTATGCCTTTGGGTTCAAGAAGTCCCAACATAAGCAAAATGTGAAGGACAAGACTGCCATGTTTGTTGAGACCTTACAATAAATATATTGTTAGGGTGGCTCTCCGCGTGCTTGTCTTTAATCTCTCAGTAGGCACAGACCTCCCTGAAAGATGGTGAGTGGTCTGACTGCCTTCCATCAATGCTAAATGAAAGAACAATTAAGTATTCTCTTGCTTATGAATAAATGAAACCAAAACCATCATCCAAAGACTAAACTAAATGAAAAAAAAGAGGCCAGGATTGATTTAGTTGCCATTGTGTGAAAGAAGGAGTCGAAAGACAACACAGACAACGAGCAGAAAACTTGAGAAGACCTCAGACTGAGAAGACTGAGTGCTGTGACACTGAGAGAGTAACAAAAGAGAGTGAGCTTTCTGAGACAGCTCCACCTCCTGACAGTAACCCAATCAATCAGCTTTGGCTAATTGATCAGACAAGGTTACATAAGAGAATTTCAGAGAGTATTTTTGCAAGTAAACCTTGAAGTTGGGAAAGGAGTGAATAGCAGCCTTCACAAAATTGCTTCCACTTGGCCAGTCATCCTGATGGTGGCACTCTTCACGCTTCAATCCAGTCACCCACATCTGCCACATAATGAACAATAAATAGGATAGATTTAATGTTCAGAAATTAGTAATTTGAAGAATAGCTTCCCCCATTTTTCTCCATGCCTGGCTTGAAAACAGCTGTAAAAATATACTATTTTTAAAAACAATGAATTTTAATAATGACAGAACCAAATCATGTCATTCCACTCTCAAAGGCTCTGTAATCTAAAAGGCCCTCTCTTCACTTTCTCTATATTTTTCTCCTCCCACTAAGAATGGCTTAGAGGACTATTTTTCCTTCTCAGTGCTTTTATTTATCTTTTCACTCTCCTTTTCATCAAGCTAAAATGTTTCTGCAATATTCATGAATTCAGCAGCAGTCCAAGAGTGGGTGTAGGGTGTTGTTTTGCTACTGTTTTTCCTGCTGGGCCCCCTGCTCAAGTAGAGAGTTGTATAACCACATTTTAGAATTTAATGGGCTCTAAGGTTTTTGTTTGGTTTGGTTTGGTTTGGTTTGGTTTGGTTTGGGGGCTTTTTTTGTGGGTGGAATCTGCTGGTTGTGTTCTTGTACTTTATACCTGTGCCTGAAGGAAGAATTGTTCTCAACGTGATGGGGTTTTACTGGTTCTTGCATTTCGATATTAATACTTACCCATATTAGGTCAAAACTACCGTTGATATATACGGCTCAAAAATTTGTCAACAGTTCTGGCAGGATAGTCCCAAACTGCTATCAGAAGATTGGAAACTACGTATTTCTATGTACATGCTCCCATTTACATGGTGGAAATGACTATGGTGAAAACTACATAGATGTTGGAATCTCTCAGATAAATTAAACCCTTCTCAGACAGCAGTTCTTTCTATTCCTGTACAAATCTTTGTTCAGATTGGCCAAACAGCTCCTCTTGTAAAATGATTCACATTAAACAGATACAACCAGCCCAAGTATGACTAGACGTATTTAAGCCTATGATAAACCTGATAATCTCATCTCATTTCTCCTCTCCTCTAACATAGAAAAAAGGGGGAAAGTAGAGTAGTTGCCTTTTTTGATGGCAGTATTCAAAGGCCTCCCTCAGGTTTAGAGAACAGTTGTGTTAGCTGTGCAAACAACTAAGAAAAAAGGAAACCTGGATCCAGCAGGTTTACAGTCTTAAGAGGTGCAAAAGATGGATGCATAGGAAATACAGATACAATGTCCAAGTAAATAAAGAAAGGGAAGAACTGATACAACTATTAATTACATGTTGCTGGGATTTCTTTCACTTAATGTTAGAGAGAGGATAATGGGGGCTTAATTAGAAAAAAGAAATAAGAAAAGGAAAGCAATTACTGTTACAGCCCATCACTTCCCTCAACATGATTAACAGCTAGAATTGTGTAGGCCTTAGGGCAGAGGTGAGTCTTGAGGAAGTCTTTGAAAGAGATATCATTTTTTACAGATCATATCAGGAAAAAAATTCACACTTTTAAGTCATCTCCTGCACAAGTAATACAGCCAAAGAAAAATGACAGTATTAGAGATATTTATCAGTTGGAACAGTATTACATCTGTAAATACTGTTTTCAGTAAATTTGGTATCTGCAACCTTAGGGAATATAAGGATGCTTATGATAGAAACTGGTGAAAGGTAAAGGCAGGTGAACGTTACCAAGCACAAAAAAAAAATAAAATTGTTACGATATTTTCTTAGATGAACCACTAGCATGGGAACAAAGAAAGCCAATCAAGAAAGATGACTTGAAAAAAGAAGAAGTAGCCTACAGGATTAAAAATCACAGAAAAATTAATTTTAAGAATCCTAAAGGAGGAGAGGACATGCAACTTTATCGTAAAGCAGCCACTGCAGGGAGAAAAGATTTAGTTCGATGGGCAAAATCCAGTTTGGACAAAGGAAAGGATGAAGGACAAATTAAAGACAAGGGCGAGAAGGTAAAAAGGAGGAAAGAGATTGAGTGGTGGACTGAATGGCCATCAGTGTTTTCTTTACCATCAGAGAGAGGGTCCTTATGCCTCAGATTAGGAAAACAACTCCATACTGCCAGTCTGAACAGAAACACGCAGAAGGTTTAAAGCCAAAGGAAGGCTACGGAAGAGTAAATCTGTTAATAACCATGAAGTGTTGTGCTCTCCCTGTGTGGTGGGATGCTACAGAACAGGTGAAAATCCAGCAAGGATTGTGCAAAGTATGTTGAGGATAGGAGTGTGCTTGGTTAGCTTGTTTAATTTTTCCTTTCAATCTTCTTTTTTTGTTGTTTTGGGTGAGCCAGTTTGACAGTAGGGAGGTTTAGGCTCCATCCTGATGTCATGAAGGTGAGTATTGGTGTTGAAGACATTCAGTTTACATCCTGTTAGAAGGACTGCATGTTTTGTTTTTGGAAATAAGTTATCACAGCTTTCAGAGACACAAAATGCATCTGCTGGAATGATTTCTGACGACAGAGAATGGGTCTCAAATGGCTTCCTGATGAAAGAAAGGGTTCCTCCTCCACTCATTGGTAGGCAGCAAAAGAGCAAAGGTAAACTATATCTGGGCTGTTGCAGATTTGATCTAATATGTAAAATCTATTTTTAAAAGTTTCCTCTACTGCACTTTTTATTGCTTTATATGTGCTGAAATAATATATGTTAATAACAGTATATACAATTAATAGCTTCTCATCTAAATGTTATTTTAACAAATAATGATTATTTTAGCTGTCCTTGATGTGCCTAAGAACAAGGCAATGACCTTTTTAAAAATAATTCTCAGGCAGTATTCTAAATACGGTTTTAAATAGATGTGTAGAGAACAGCCATTTCCTCATATCCAGATGAAACTAATAACACTGCTGCCATCCTCTGCTTTTCATTTATGTACACTCATTTACACTCCTGCTCATCTCCCCCTGCTTTTGCCTGTGCATGTTTTTGAAGAATGAAATGGAAGAAAATATTCATCAAATACTACTTAATTGTCTGGAAGCAGGTAACATGGCAGTGTGTGTGGCCAGTAGCAGAAATGATGTAATTCTCTAGGAGGCTGGTAACATGCAAGGCAGCTAGAGATTGTTTACCTGTTCTCTTGATGGTATCCAGATGTACTATTTGCAAAATTCCTGTTGTGTTTTTATTTGTGTGTGTGTGTGTGTTTGTGTGTGTGTGTGTGCGTGCATGCGTGTGCATGGCTGGTTAGCTAAGAATACAGACATATTAAAGAAAAGTAATCTAATCCCACTTCAGAAGATGCTTCTTCGCTTTGCTAAACAAGAATACGGTTCGCCAGTCTTGGCAAAGCTGTTTTAGGATATCCTAGAATGGTGTAACAGAACTGTGAGAAACCGTAGCTGAGATCTGCAGTCCAGAAGCGTATAAAATAATGCACACAGTACCTGTCTCTGCCACACATAACTGTTGGATTCTCTGAGTCCCTCATTTGCCTGAGAAATGTAGTTGTACACACACGCGCACACACACACACACACACACACACACTCCTCTTTCTATTTATCTCACAAGCTAAAAGAGAATTACTGACATGCAATACCTTATCCTAAGAAAATGATAAACAATATCCTCACTTTTGGCTGAAATACATCCTCGTGAAAACTACCCAGCCTTAGTTCAACCTGATCACTGCAAAAGATTACCAATGAAAGATTTCTAGAGTCAGTACAACTTAAAGTGCACATAAAGATGTAATTTTTATGGGGAAAATGTAAGTTTTTTTTTTTTTTTTTTAACCTGGGTTCTGTAGCAGATGGAAACAGTGATTGCTGATACATAGTTACTCACCTTTCCAGTAGATGGTAGTACAGATGTGCTTAAAAGAATATTGCATTTGGGACTGAAATAAACAGTATGTAGCTATTTTCAAACACTGAATATGGAGGAATTTTTAGTCGAATCAGTTTTTAAAACTAAGTCATGAGAAACTGCCATCTGGAAAAAAATGAATATTGTGGTCTTTTATATTCTAGCTACTAATCTTTAGCAAGCAACTAAAAGTTCTGTGTTGATAGAAAACTATGGTTGAAATGCAAATACTGGTAAGTGAAAGACAGAGATCTGTATAAACCATTGATACTCATAATTACATACTGTTTTAAAATCTGAGCAATGGCACATGATAGTCCCATTGAATTCAAAAGCCTATGGCTCTATTAGTCCATGTTGTAAACTGCATGTCTTCGTTTTGTTACCAGGCTTGACTTAACTATATTGGTAGTGACAGAGAGAAAAATCCTTTTTACCACCAGCTTTACCAAAGCAAAAATTTTCCCTTGCAGATTTATTATGCTTGTGTTTGCTGATTTTATCAGCAATAACTATATGCATATGATAACACATGCTGCTTATTAATGTTCTAAATATACTGAGAAATTAAAAGCCGTATGCATTGGAGATCATTTTTAGAATAACAATTTAACTTACTGCAAGTTTTCAAACAGTTTAAAAAAAATTTTAGAGTGTTATAACTTTTTTTTTAATATAAGAGAAGAAAGACTGAAGGAAAGTAAGAGTAATGGATTACAATTTATCTGATAACCAAAACTCAGCATATCACAGAATCACAGAATGGTTGAGGTTGGAAGGGACCTCTGGAGATCATCTAGTCCAACCCCCCCTGCTCAAGCAGGGTCACCTAGAACACGTTGCACAGGATCGCATCCAGGCGGGTTTTGAAAATCTCCAGAGAAGGAGACTCCACAACCTCTCTGGGCAACCTGTTCCAGTGCTCTGAGAGAAATATTAAAGCAGTTTTAAATATTACATAAATACAAAAAAATCAGCTGTCAAAAAATTGCCTGTTATTTAGCACATACATTTCTAAATTCTTCCTGACAGGGAAAATGTTAATGTATACTCTGTATATAACTCCAGAACATTTTCATGAAACACATCTGTACATAAGTTCCTTAGGATGTTATTTTGCTATCTGTATTGTTCCTGGTTCATTCTGAGTTTACATAAATTTTACTAGATACACTAAAGGTTGTTTGCAATAAACCTCCATGGGCTTTCTGAACACTGTTATTACCAGAGACAACTGATATAAGTCAGTATTGCCATACCACTACCTCTGAAGCACTACAGCATTATTATAAAAGCCTAATTAAGGAATTATATTTAAATTTTAGACTTTCAAGGCAGGCAGGAAGGAGTGTAAAAATATTGATTTTCTGTTTTATTGGTGTTGTCTGATACATCATAATGACTGCAACTAAGACTCTGAAGCAGGATTTACACCTGAGGGAAAAGCAGGTGGTTCATTTTAAATGACACACACAAAAAGCAAGATTGGTAGCATGGGAGAGGGGGAATAATTATGTGGAAGACTATGGATGCTGCTCCCATAATCAGTTTCCAGCAAAAATAGTAGAGATACAGCAATAAAAGCAACTATCTTCTGGATGATGTCAAAAGAAAAATTGTCTTGACAAATGAGGAAGACTTTAAATGGGAGTTTTCTCTGACCTAGAATAGAAGGGAAGGTTATGCTAATATGTTAAGGCACACACCTTTACTAATGGCTGAGCTGTAGACAAGGCAGTATAGCTCAAGACAAGAAAAGTAAAAGGTTGGCAATCACTTTTTTGTACTTCTCTCTCCCTGAGTGTCTGAGAAACACTCATTATCCTGTCCTAGGTTATCTTATTATAAATGTTCTTATCTTATTACAAATGTTCTCTGATATAAACGTTTCAAACAGTGATCTCGGAGAGGAAAGTAGGAAGGAAGCACCTGGCACAAGGAGGACAAATTTCTTCAGTTTTCAAATTAAGGATAGAAATTGTCCTGTTCGAGCCACATTGTTCTCATGAACAGTCATCTATCTGCCCAGCTTTGTATTTTTTCCCTAAATATGTAGTTTTCTGAAATAGTACAATTAAACCCAGAATTTGGCCCTGAATTGTTCTACCAGTACTTTTTCCCCACTGAACAATGAACTGAAAACATATTAATCTTTTTAAAGCACCTTGAAGCCCATTGCTCTTTTCGACTAATGAACTATGCAAAGGAGCCTCAGTTGCCTCAGGGATGACATGATTTCTTAAGCTTGTCAAACCCATCGCAAGGAGCCTTTATAAAGCCTAAAGGACATGTATCATAATGTATAAAATTTGTCATAGTATATCATTACCTTTTGGGAACCTTATTACAACAATTATGGATGATTAGGCCACATTAACTGAAAAAAAAAAAAAAGGAAAGGCAGTTCCATGACCGATAGAACTAATGAGAAACTGAGCTTCCCACATACTTGGTTCTCTTTATTGTCTGGTTTGCTGTGATAGTAAATGAAATCTTTACCAAATATTTTCCTGATACAAAGGTTTTTATAAGAGACCTCTCCAGTGTGAATTCTTTGGCATCCAGTATTGTGCTTATGCAAGACTGTGTGCATTTTCCCTCTGTAGGCTGTCTGTCACTCAAAACTTGAACCCAGGTAATTATTTTCTGAGACCTCTACCTTCTACCAAATCTGGCTGCAATGGACCATGCAGAAGCTATCAAAAGTTACTGGGGGATGTGGGAAGGACACAGACGGGCACACAGATGCATTTTGAAGGGTACATAATTGCAGTCTGTTGGCCACCATAGGAAACAAGGCTGAAAAAGGAACTGACATTCAACTTTCACTATTTTATTTACTGTCCTGAGTGTTTCCTCTCTCACGTATTTCCATTTCAGACTGAAAACAAGAGTGACCATGACTTTGTAGACTAATGAATGCCACTCTCACCTGGAGCAGGGAAGGAAAGGACAGTTTGGCCCAAGGAGCAAAACCAGACTTACCATGTTTCCACATGAATGTCAAATACAGACATGCGCCTTTCTCCGGTCTCCACAAATCTCACATTCTTGGTTGTAAGCAGTCCAGGCTCAACAGGAACATGAACAGGTAGACTAGCCTCTGGGCTAGTGTTTCAGGCAGACTCTGGAAAGATGAGCAATATGGATTTGAAATCTTCAGCATGAGGAGGGAACAGCACTCTGGTCCCTAACTACTCAGATAATTTGTAAAAAGCATATTAGCTTTATATCCTGCAGCCATCCATACTCAGTATGATAACCATTTTGAATCTCAAACAAAGATGCTTAGCTGTCCCTTTGCACTGTAGGTTTCCTTTTGTGTTTTTGGTTGTTATTGTTTTTTAATTGTATCTAAGCCTAAGATAAATTTGATGCCTGTCTACACTGTATTTTGGAGCGCCAGGCAGCAATCTCTAAACCCGTAGTGACCGAACCGACGACAATAAAGCTTCATCAGCTCAGCCATAATAAGCTGAGACAAAGTGCTACACTAATAGAGCTCTGGCGCTTTCAGGACAAACCAGTAGCTATGCACAGCACTGCCCTGCAGTGCACCGTGTGGAATATATCCATACTAGTTTGTATAACCTTGCCTTTGTAGGAGGAGTTCACAAACTTACTTTGCCTGGCACCATCAGTGACAACATTGATAATGATAGTTATCACTCTCACTAGCAGGAAGGATACAAGTACGACCATTGCCAGTGGAGGCTTCTGTGTCAGCTTGCAGATTCTCGTGCAATTTGGCTAAACTTCAGATAAGCATCCAGACTGAAACAGCTCTCAAATTGCATTTTAAATATTACTTGGACAAAAAGCTGTAATGAAATAGAATTAATAAAATAAAGAGGCATGCTAAAATTCTAATCAATGTCAGTAACCTGATAGTGTACATAAATTTTGCTATCTAAGCTTTTTAGAATAAAACTTTGAAGAAGGCTAGGTTCTCTCGAAATTTTCTGCGTAAATTAGTTGTACCTAATAGACACTGCAATTACCTTCTGATATAATTATAGGTCACCTTTTTAACTCTGCCAATTCTTTGATCTTCATGAATAACCACACTGCCTACCAGCTGCTAATACAATGCAGTAACTGGTATACAAGAGATCTATCACAAAAACAACATTTTTAAAGTATTTATGCAAAACAGATCATTGCTCTTCTCCATCTTTTGTACCTTTTTGTAATGAAAACCACCGCCTTAAGTTATTTTATTAAATAACATCTTTTATTATCCATGCTTTATGCTGAATTTCCTTTTTTGTGATAGATATTTATCATAGCAAAAGCAAAACAGAGACATGCTTCAATGTGGGAGTTTTATTTTTATAGTAGGAGGCTTTAGTGAAGATGGGGTTGATACATCAAAGTCTTATCCCATGATAACAGATGTATTTAAATATTTACCTTCATTTTCATCCTCTACAGTTAATACAATATTTCCCTAACATAAGCTGCTAAATGTATTTTCCCCTTTTTTATTCTTATTAAAATTGTGATTTGAAGATATATTCCTAAAGCTGTGAATAGTTATTAACATTTCTTTAAAGGCTTCAGTATTTGAATGGCCAAATTCCAGCCTGAGTAATTACATTCTGCCTACTTAAATTCCCCACACAGTTTCAATTAGATAAGTTATTCTTCTACTCTTCATGTCCTAAAACTGCTCTGCAGCATTGCTGCCACTATTAAACAGCTGCTGGTGGTCACAGAGGTGACTGTTCTCATCCCTGCATACAGAACACAATATATTAAAACAAACTGGGTTCTTGCTGGATGATAGTTCTTAAATATAAAGTTTTATGATAGCTAAATATTATTTTTAAATGCCAATGTTTATGTTCATTTTAAGGGTAATGACAATGAAACCTTTTGCATACTGTCCTATTAACACTGCTCCAGGGAAAATGGGAGGATTCATCTTCCATACATGTTCAAAGTGTTTTCAGAAACTATCATCTAGGATACTGCACTTAAAATTGCAGGCACATTGCCATATGGGTTTAGGAATGACTCCCCTGAAGAGATAAAACACTGGGGGCTAGATTTGAAAGAGACTGAGATACCTAAAGGCTCAGAAAGGAAGCTAATAGCTATGACAGGCGTACTATGGAGGACTCTCCCCTGTATGCTTTTGGAAAACCTTCTAGATCCTTTAAAAGAAAGTACAAACCCAGCTATCCTTAACAGGCTTTCCCTGTACACTGTGACCTCAGCCTGAGACTATTCAGTTGCATGTAATTTTACTGTAACAAGCAAATCCTTTTCTTTCTATAGCAGTTAAACTTGTGAGATTCTCTTCCTTGAAGAAATAGGTAAGAAAGGATCTGAAGTAGCAAAGGACACTACCTGCATCATTAGGAACAGTTTTAGTATGGTCTCAGGCTAGCATTGTGCAATGCATTAAAGATTTTTTCATATCCAGACCTATATTTTTGCTTTTGACAAGGGACCTGTTCAGATTACAGTGGTTATCATAACTTCAAGGTAATCTGTTGCCCACTGGGAGACTGTGTAGGGAATCCCTGTGTGACTGCACATCAATAATTAAGCCAAATTCCAGAACAGGCTTTTGGACATAGGCCTTTGTAAATGAAAACATCCCTCCTTCCTTCATAGAAGGTTTCTATAGATAATCTTCAAATAGGCCTGTGACAGGTAGGCCCCAGGCTTAGAAAAACTGTATATAAGCTGAAATAATTTCTGGGGTCAATTAAAAATGCATGCTTAAATATAGAACATGCAAGAGTTGAAGGAATAGTTAAACATTTATAAGTCTGAATACTGTTGTGGCTCAACCGTGCCTCTTTTTTCTTTTTTTCCCTTCCGTGTTTTCCTGGAGTAGGTGACACATACTTGGTGAGGTACCTCACAGCAGGCATTTCTCTGTTTCTTTTGTTTGTATTCTGTTGCAGAAGACAACTTGGCCTCTAGGAGAAAGACAAATACTTTTCTTGTCCACAGTATTTTTTCTTCTTGGGTGAGTATACGGCTTTCCTCTTTTCTTGGTAAACTGATGAGGTTCAGGGAATCACCTAAAAGAGATGCACTTTTTTTTTGCTTATTCCTTCTGAATTGTATTTTTTCCTAATCTTCAGTTTGCATCCTTATGCTTTCCATATCTATCAATCCTTCCTCCATCCAGTCCAGTCTGTTTTTTATATATATTCCATTTCAAATAGTGAATCTCCTGTCTTGCTTATCCATCCTCATTCTGTCCCTTTCAGTTCTTTCTCAGCCCCAGGCTTTTCTTTGCCACAGCATTAAAGGGAAAATGCTGCATAGCAATCTCTCTGGTCATACTGTTCAGGATACAGACCTGAGCCTGAACATGACTTTCTTGCTTCTTTCTTTGCTTCTTCTGCTTGTGCTGAAGAACTGAGAAAAAAGAGGGATCGGTTCTCAACCCAGGGTAGCTGCTAAACTGTTCTTCACACCACCAGCTAAAACAGATGCTGAGAGAGGTACTGCAGAAAATGCCTGAGCTAGAATCTTAGTGCAACGTAAGAACCTACGGCAAATCCGACCAAGTAAGGACAAAGCAGTTTGTGAATCAGCACAATATTCGGCCTTGTAGCATAAATCCACAAAGTCACTAGTAATTAATTAGGACTATGTCAAGTATCAAAGATCAACTTTTTAAAATAAAACTATAATCAAAGCATACCAGGATTCCTCTTAAAAACAGAAGTTGCCAGAATATTTCTGTAGAGCCTTTCTGTCTACTTATGAGACTGCTCTTGGTATCTTATCATTTGCACTCACTAGAGGAAGAGCAGTGACAGTGCTGGGCTTCCTGTAGCGTTCCTGCTGCACAGACTGACAGTAGCAGTCCCCTGTGCCGCATGTTCCACGTTCCAAGAAAAGCTCTGCTACAGACGTGGACTTTATTAAAACAGCAGTTGCTTTCAATATTTGCTTACTAAATTTCTTGATTTCAAGGAAAACATGCTCTGATTTTACAAATTTCCCTGACAAATAATAACTCATTTCCACAGTGCAGCTGCTCTAGTTAAACAAGAACTTTTTTTTTGCTCATAAAGAGAAAACACACTTAGTAAATGTCAACACTAACGGATACACACCAGTTATGTAAACTGTCCCACCGAGTATCACATTTCTTAAAATATCACCAAAGTAACAGCTGTATAGATTAGCCAGCTGATAAAAAACAATGCTGTCATAGCAAAGTCTTATTTTTCAGACAAACTTCCTTATAGACAATATTTGTTCAAGAAGAATTTGGAATGTAAATTTTCACAAAGCAGGGCATTGAAACTATTTAGACATTTTACTCTTCCTCAAAATTTTTCCCTGTACTTGAGTTTCACTGGACTTTCTAATTAGTATAACACATGCAATATCAGGCCAGGATGTCAAAGAAAATACCTTTACCATTACAGAAGACTCAAACAGAAAACTTGTGCTTTTTGGTGTATTAAGATAGATATTGAAATGCATTAGTTATTATTGAATACTGAACAATTATATTTGCATTTTACATTCAATTTGATTTTTTAAAATGATAATACTTCAGCACATTTACTGTATGTTACTTAAGAAGCCATTATCCATAGTTTGAAGTAATAGAGAAGGCTCTGGATCACTAGCTATAATTTGCCAACATATTCTCTAGATATTTCTAAAAGCCTACCAAAAAAAAAAAAAATTAAAGGAAGAATAATATTCTCCTCCTTATTGCAGAAAAAAAACAAAAACATTTCCTTCCCCTAAGAAAGTTTTAATTTTTACAGGAACTAATGATAAAATTTATCTGTTCACTTGTATTTTAATGATATAATTCTCCAAATGCATCAGATATATATGTGCATCATTATCATTAGTATATTTCCATCCTATATTCATTGATCAGAGAAGATACGATATTGCACACAAGCACATCATTGAACATATAATGTTAATAAAACTACAAAGTTTAATATTCTGACTTTCAGTCCTAGTATTGAAGGTGACATTGTCTTGATGCTTGTCAGTGCATTTCCTACATTCATAATGTAATTTGATTTTAAACTCAGACCTTTTATGCACAGAAATGTTATCATATTAATAATGGGAAATCTACAGTTATTGCTCAGATGTTCTGTCACAAAAATATTTATATTTGTTTAATTTATTGGTTCTATCTTTACAAGGGTTGTTAAGAAAAACCATTTTTGAAAGGACCATAATATTTGGTTGGACAGAACACTGCCAGTTCTATGCAGGATACAGCCAAAATTGTGGTCACAATTATTCACTGCTGTGTTCCCTTCAGCTTTCTCTTGGGGCGTACTCTTACCATTGTATTTGATTTTTTGGCAGATCACTGTAACATAATCAGGAAATAGGATTTCACCTTCTTATTTGCCTAGTCAAACTTGAACTCATTACAGTATATGACATGCAATAGAGGAGCACATGCAATCTAACAGTACAATCCACAAAACCCAATGTTTTATTTACATAAACATTTTGGATTTACCATTTCCTAATTAAGATTTGCATGTGGGTATATCTACACATGTATACACACACACACACACACACACACGCATCTCTATATTTTTTCCATCAAATCTTTCTCAAAAATAGGTCTGGGAGTGAATGAAATATAAGGACCTAAGTCTGAAATGCTTCAAAGTCTGAACAAACCTGAGACTTTGATCTGGGTTGTGACTATTACTGTCTGTTCAGGATCAGTGACAGGGAATCTATCACTTGCGGTTAACACATTCACAGGAACACTTAAGTGCTTATTTTCATCAAGCTTCATGCTAGTCACATTCCCTAAACATAAGGCAACTTCTAATTTCCTGTGACAGAAAATACTGTAAGGCCAGATTACTGATTGTCAGGCTTATGGTAATCTATTTTTGTATTCATATCATTATCCAACAAGCGTAAAAAATATTTTTTGCCCACAAAATGTTGGTCATCACTTAGGTGGCCAGTGTGTTAAACACACTATTATGATTAGCTTAGTTTCGGTGTTTTTTCATGATCCTCACATTACTTTTAGACACAGACCTAGGTAATCTCTTCTGTATTTGTTCACTATTTAGGCCAGTGGGGTCTTCAAATCCATATGGGAAGGCTCCAAAGCAATACGGCAGGATAAACGCAAACATGTCATTACTACTACAGTCAAGCCTAAGCTACAAATCAGTGACCTCAGTTTCTTTAAAGCGTGGGGTTTCTAGCTGGCAGTTCTCCAATACTGGACATTTATGCCCATGTTCAGCATTTTGCTTACAGTCTTCTCATAATTAAGTTATATCGATGCCATCTCATGCAAATTGTCTACACAGGAAAGAAGCCATTCAAATGTGTTGTGTATCCATATATGAATTTCAAAATTAGTTAAGATAATCATGTCACATTAAAAAACATAAGGTGACAGAAGATGCAAGTGGGAGGCCTGAGCAATTTTAACAGACATCCCTAAATCAACAACATAAATTTTAATATAGTAATTGTATTACACCAAATAGATGTGTTAATAGGATACTGCTTCCAGAGTATTTACAGGGAATGCAAGAGAGAAGTAAAATAATATAAATACACTCTTATTTTTCCTAACCTCTTTGTTTTACAAATCTTCTGCAAACAATCTAGCCCAAACAAATCTTTGTTTTTATTATCTACACCACTTCTAAAACCTCCTCTGGGTTAGACTTCCAATTAAAAATATGATTCTTTATGCAAGTTTCATAGAAAATGTTTCTTCAGACATTGTGCAGTGTTTTCTGCAATGTGCAATGCCTTGGCATTGCCAGAAAATGAAAATGGTTATTTACAGAATCTTGCTTAAAGCACACTTCTATTAGTACTACAAGGATTCACAGACAAACATCTGTTGATTTGCTGTATGACGATATGGGGGACCAAAATGTCTTGTGACACAGTTTGGTGATGCTAGTAGACTAAAAATTCATTATATTTTCACAGATTCCTTTTTTTTTTTTTTTTTTTTAGGATAGCAACAACATGAGGGGAATTTCCTAATTTTCACACAATACAAGAATTTCCAAGACCACCGTTTTTCCTAGTCTCGGTGATGGCACCATGCCAGCAGCTGAAAGCAATGTCTACAACAGCAAATACTGCAGTACAGTAGGAGCACCACAAGTGGAGCGAAGTGGGTGGTGCTGAGAATGCAACTTTCACACCACGTGTGCTTTGCTGCAGACTCACCCAGGACTGAACGTCACTGACAGCTGAAGTGCTGGGCAAGCCCTTGAAGCGTGCGTCTTCCAGGTTCATTTCACCCAAAAGGAGGCACTTCTCAAACTCTGAGGCAGTTCTGCAATGTGAACCAGAGCCCCATAAGCTGAGACGGATCAGGAGGTTCATCACCTTTCCTCGCTGGAGCGGCATTTGTTTTTGATGCAGACAAGAATCAGGAAAAATGCATTAGGGAATACCTGAGAATTACTTCTTCCAGGTGGGGATATTCTAAACAACACATTGCTGGTCCTGACCATCAGTGGGGTTTTTGAGCGTTCAGTGAGGATAATTATTTAATGCACATTGATTGTCATTACTTTCAGACCATTGGTTGCATTTCCTCCAGGTTAGCTGTGGCAGTTCATTGCAAAAGGTTTCCTTTGCCCCTCTCCCTCTCCTGAACCAGTAAAATTAGGTAAGGAAGACACACTCTGGTCTCTAAATAACCAGTGATCTGGGATATCAATTCTGTGTCTTTTTTATTAAAAAGTACCCACTCAAATTTAGAACACTGCAATGGTGTCAAAGTTATTCTAATTTTAATAAGTGATTGAAGAGATTTGTTATTACATTAAACCCTCAGATTCGGTGACTACTGATTTGATATATACAAACACTGATAGATATTAAAAATTAGTTGCTTACATTAATTTTAAAGCAGATATAAACAAACTGAAAAAAGTTATTGTTATTTAGCTCTAGCATCTTGGCACATGTCCATTTTAACCATTATCCCAGGTTTCTCAGTTTTATATTTAGTTTTGTAAGTATATATCTTACAAGTAATCCTGATCAGTGTAGCCGTGGAAATTAATACTACTCCCAGACAGCACTATTTTCTTCTAACAGCTTAAATGGAAAACATCTGACCTAGAATTGTTTGCAATGGATAAAGGAGCCTGTATAGTAAGGAGTCTGACATATTTGTAAACCAGCAATTATGGCATATACCGAGCTATCTGAAATATTTCTGAATTGTTCAGCACATCCCCAAATTGCTCATGTAATGAAAGCACACAAAAACATTATTATCATTGTTTCTAGTTGTCTTCCATTTCCCACTGGAGACTTTTTTGTCAGCTTAATACATTTTTGTTTGTTTTCAGCTCTTGCTTTATTTGCTTTTGGTCCTGGAATGAAAATCAGCTAATGACACCTTTCCTTAGCCTACACAGACTTCTGCTGTCTAGCAAGACTGGATTAGCCACACAGTGCATGATCTCAGAGTCAGACTGGGCTTTGCTGCTTTATTTATTTATTTAGATTTATTTTGAAGGAAGGAGCTACACAACGCAGCTGCAGAGGCTGGGTCTCATTTACACTGTCTGAAGGCTACTAATAAATTATCATTTCATATCTTAAGAATAAACACAACACAGTCTTCACTGATTGGTTGATTTTTTCCCCCAAATTAATGAAGCAACACATTAGAAAGCCGAAGAGCCTCTCACCCAAGGCCCAACAAACAAAACCTCTAGTTTTCTCCAGAATTGACAGTACAAGTCACCAAGGGATTAGAAATGATAGGTGCGTCTTCAGATTGTCGATCTGAAACCAGTTCGGTTTGGTAGCGAATATTAACAGAAGCATCGTATAACAGCTTAGAATAGGATACAAAAGGACAGTCACATCCTCCCCCCACAAGAAATGTTATTTTATGGACACTTTGTGCCATGCTGGAGGAACAGAACAGCTGCAACCCAACTGAAATAGCTCTCAGATGATTTTCCTGCCTAATCCGTAAGTGACGTAGAGTTACTTCATTCTCTGCAGCACCACCACCCCAGCCAGAGACGAGCGGGGGTGGATGCAGTGTCTATGCAATCAGCTGCTGCCAGAGTGATGCCTTGGGAACACAAACAGGCTGATATAAAAGAGAGGGGTTCTCAGGATGCTCTGATTCACGTGGGACCGAGCTGGCACATACTAGAAAGAACGGGGAAATAAGGGAGATTTACCTCAAAAACAAATTAGCTAGTACAAGGAATTTTGATGATAGTGCCCAAATGAGAGCTCGTAAAGAATTTAAATATGACAACTGTCATAACAACCGAAAGCATTGTTATAATACCAGATAGTCTTACTAATTTGTCATGGCATCCCTGAGGATAAGCAGGCATTTTGGTTCTCAGCTTTGCATTTTGTTTGAATGATATCAGCCTGAACATCTAGACATGAGTGCTCAAAATATGAACCTTGTAGAAGGATTTCAAGCTGTGTGCATACAAACTGGGGATAGATTTGCCAGTGCAATGTGTTGTCACCAGTATCGTTAGTCAGTTGCCAATAAAACTTCTGCAAACAAGTGTGTCTTGCTGTTTAAAAAAGGAAATAAATTACATATAATACCATGAAATTGCAGGGTCTATATAAGCTTGTTAAATCATCAGGCCACACCAAAAGAAAAGAATTATTCTAATGCCAAACCTAATGGTGAAAATAAGTTTTTAAGGATATCCTTATTAAAGGACAGAGAAAGTTTAGACAAAATCAGACTATTTGGATCACCAAGAGATTGTTATGTGTCTGTACAGCTTTCACATCCCAAGGAGATCTGATCCATGATTGGATCTCCTGGGCATTATTGCAACACAAGCACATGAACAAAATACAAAGTTATTAGCATAGACCTAAAACCAGTCTGAACAATTCATACCCATAGCTGACACCCGGGGAAAAATATAGGTATGTTTAAAATGAAAATAAATTCATAAGTACAAGAGAGAGACATGTGCCCGTTCTCCTTCTCACATACACCCACAGACATATTGTCAGCACAGATAGGACCATGTGTTTTGGGGGCAGGGAAAGAGGTTGTCTTCATTTGCATTCCTCATTTTAAGACCACTCGCAAAGGACATGTATTTCAAAGGCTATGGGGTCCATGTAATTTCAGCTTCTAACTCTTTAAAAGTATCATACTTTTGCCATTCAGAAATGTTGACTAATAAAAATTAAATTGATAAATACATGTTAGCTGTCTGTTTTACAGTTTGTATTCATAAATTTAATTCTTACAGGCAGTTATCCAGCCTATATTATTCTACTAGTGCACTTATTTTCTAAACATACCATAGCTGTGCAAATATCTTAATTTCCCTAAGAAAGAATCTCTTAACATTTGCACTGTTCAGTTTAGTAGTCTGAAAGTTCAACAACTGAAAAGCTTCCATCATATAAAGGTGAAACTCTGAGCTAAATATTTTTTTTAAATGAATTGGTGCTCATTTAGTGCTAGGTATTCCATGGTTTTGAAAAAAATCTTTTGATGAGAAGAAACTGTTTTTATACTGTTTCCCAGATTTATGGGAATAAGATTTACTGTGGAATAACAATGAATACAATATTAACTGTGCAAAATGTATATGAGAATTAAAAGCATGCCTAGAAATACCATGGACAACTCAGACATACAGCTGTACTTACTTACGGCTGGCACTTCTTTTTTCCTCTTCTAACTCTCTTCTTGCTCATCTTTCTTCTGGATTTCAGTATTTTCTTGAGACTATCACTGCTAGTTTCTTTTTTCATCACCTCTTTGTCTGAGATTCTTTTTTGGAGTCAAAATTAAGCTGTTTCTGCTATTCTATCAGCCTTGAAATGGTTTGAGGGCTTCTCATTTACTTTTTTTTTTTATACCAAGTAGTAAAAAAACTGTTGCATGGAGTATCAGTGAAAACAGATCGAAAGTGGAAAAAAAAAAGTTCATCGTTCTCCACTTTAAGCTAAGAGAAACAGAAGGCGGGTACTGCGGATGAAATGTCAATGCCTAGAATTACCTTGTGTCCGTGATCAGACAGGGCTTGGATTTATTGAACTACAGGGCACTCTACAAAGCCTATTTAGTCTCTCACATTTATTTCACAGCATTAAGCTAAAGGAACTGAATGATGTGAGCATAGTTATTGAGTAATATTGTTTATTGCATATATTGTTCCAGGCACTTATGGAAAAATATAGGTATATTTAAAATAAAATAAACACATAAATAAGAGGGCAAGCTGGACTCTCTCTTTCCCCCTCTTTCTCTGACAGCATTTGTGAATGCATTAGCACAGCCATGAAAAGCCACCTGAACAATTCATATCTGTAGCAGGCACTTAGGGAAAAGTATAGGTATATTTAAAACTAAAATAATTACATAAATAAGACAGTAAGGCAAGCTTTATGTGTATGTCAGCAAAGATGTGAAAGCAGTTTGAAGACTTCTGTCCGTAGTAAGTGCACCACAAGGCAACTGCATGAATACACAAATGAGATTGGCCAGAATAATTCCTTACTCGAACATTACTCTGAGAGAGAAAACTTGTATGTGACTTTGCAATATAAAGGACATACACAGGACAACTGGGAATGTGAAAGCTTTGACTGCAGCATTTGCTGTTATTTTGATTAGATTTTTTTTCAGAATAATTGTTTGTGAAATTTTAAGAAAAACTCAAAAAATTCAGAATTTAGAACTCCCACTTAAAAATATAGATATATTTCCCATTTTCATGTTTGTATCAGTTTATTCATGTCAAGAACAGTTGAAATATTCCATTCTTTTCTACCTAAACCATATTTTCACTGAAACATCTAGAACCACAAATGCAGATTCACTCTTCCATTAGAGTCCCTGTTATGGCTGTTGTTATTTCTTATTAAAAAGGTTTTCTTTTGTACCACTTCAGAAGCCGGTTTTAGCTAAGTCGCAGAAAAGCTGTAGGTACAGAATAAGAATGACCGAAAAGATAGTTAGTCCACAACAGCTACTAATTCGAAATTCTCACACTTACTAATTTCTCAGTAGCTTCTTTGTGAAGACAAACCCTTACTAGTGACTGAAACAGATTTTCTAAGTCAGAAGCGTCTCCTATTTGTGTTGTAATGAAGCAGTTTCATACTTCAAAGTGTCAAACTGTCACTATGAGACAAACAGAAAACACTTTGATCTCATGGCATGTCTACACAGCGAACTGAAGATGTGATTACAGCATAAGCAGAGCTACCCATCTGAGTTTGAAATTTAGCTAGCATGGGTTACATTAAGAGGGAAACCTCCATGTCTCTCAGCATAAACTAATATAAGCTAGTATAAATGTGATGGGGACTCTCACTTGGGCAGCTAAATGATAAAAAGGACCCTTCTTTGTCAAGGGATCACTGGCAGAACTAGCTCCATTTATATTCCGCAATTCAAAAGTGTGTATGTGTAATGTACATAGTACAGGGCAATGCATTTGCCTTTCGTTTTGTGCCAATCTTTATCGATAGGACACTTTTTTTAATATTAACACGTTCCAGTCAGAAGAATTGCCCCATCAAATTCTGTTATGCTGGCTAAATCATAAATTCAAATTAAGACCGAATTTTTCATAAGATACTAAGATTTCCTTATTTTTTGCTTGTTTATTCTCCATACTTTTTGCACTTGTATACAGACATTCAGATTTTCAGCCAGTTGGTCCACTATCTTCCTCCTTGTCTCCTCTCTGACCTTACTATGAATAACCCAGACTTTTCCTAGTTTTGGGGTGCTTGTCCAGATTATAGCTGCTTATACTTAGTTGGGATCTTTGTTTCTAGTCCCTGCAGATCTGATGTTAATGTATCAATCGTTTCATTCCAACATACTTTTTTAGACCAAAAAAATTTCTCTTTGTCTTAGAAAAGATAAAATATTTCAGTCAGCAAGTAGCAAACACTCAGAGTCAGAGGTTAAAAATAAAGCGTGTGTTAGAATACTATAATTGTTGTTTCATGTCACAGTTTTAGAGGTCTGTAACAGCTGTAGATTTTTACATGGCTGCTGCTTCTGTGCCATAATCAAATATAAAAATAACAAACAGAGATATAGCTTACAAATACAAGTAAATGTCAAAATACTAAAACAAAATTTGAAAATCTTGAGAAAATTTAAAAATAAAATGCTATACTGTTTTGGAGGGAATTTCAATATGACCACAAACGTTGAGATTTACTGTTGTTACGAATCAGAATAAAAACATTTTGAAATGTCATCTTTTCTGGCAAAATGGATATTCAAGGACTTAAGCAGGGCTCCAATGCTTACTCTAAGCGTGGTCTGTATGACTTAAAAAAGAGTCAGACTCAGCTGCCACAGGAGCTGGAAGCACCACGTGTTTGATGATAAAGAAACAAGTAGATGTTCTCTTTTGTTATAGTCCTAATTCACAGACTCTCTGTTAAATCTAACAGAATACTAATTATGTTAAATGGATTTCACAGTTGACAGACCTTTGCCAGGAAGACAAGTTTGACAAAGGCAATTGAAACTTAGCTAATGAAGAATACTAGACCCACCTTTGAGGAATGTTAAGTAAGTGCTTTGCTTTTTATGAAAGGTACCTCTTTTATATATAAAATAACCATAGAAATGTCAACATTTCATTCTTAGACACCTCGCTAAATTCTGCAGAAGGTTATCAAATTATCTTTAGGTTTTTCTTTTCCTTAATTATATTTATTCATACAGCATTTCCTTGCAGTGAAGCCCTGTGGACCAATCCTGAAATAAGGCACACTCTATATTTGCTTAACACAGCTTAATCAAACAAGTCTTCCTACCAACAATCACAATATGGCAGAAATTTCCTCCTTGCAAATGAGGGCTACGCAGGTGTGTCCAATTATTACAGAACTGCTTGAAGTATACAAGATGCAGGTGAGAGCTGGGACTGTAAAAATGGTTGCATTTTTTTGTGATCGTTTTACCTCGGGTAACTCAAAATATGCAAACATTTACTGTCCTTTGTGGTATGCAAGAGCTAATACTTGCTTATAATTGGTTGAGATTCTTTTAAAAGCTACTGACAAATATGGGCAAATCCTTGTTTGTCTGGGTTTTTTTCTTTGCTTTTTTGGTTGTTTGTTTCCTAGATCATAAGCTAACCGCACATTCACTGCGCAATCTAATGTCATCACATTATGTTGTTCCTGAATACAGGATGGGAGCTGATAGGAGTATATGAGATTACTAGGAGAATATATTCACATACTCTGAAGAAGTTCTGGTTAGAAATCCTATGGTGAGGTTGGGGTCAGAGACACCCCATCCAATAGCTTTAAGATAAACTCTCTTTTTTCATACTAAAAGTTGCTTACTGGCTTTAGAGCTCATGATCCTTTAGCATTCTTACATACAACAAAGTACAGCGTCGCCATCCTTGTACTACTGTGAAGTATTTTATGGCTTACCGGGATTTTCCAGGGAATGAACTCTTCAGTTGGTTTGCTTTTCAGTACTAATAAGACTTGTTCTATATGCACATAAGTTAGAGTTGTTCGGGTAATACGGAGTTTCAAAGACTTTTTAAGGCCAGAAAACAGTTTATTTTCTAATTATTCAGGGCTTTACTGAAGAAGCCAATCAGAGAAAGATTTCTTTGAAAATGATCTAGTTTAAAGTTTTTGCTATCTCTTTTCTGAATCATGTCCTACATGATAGCTTCAATTATTTATTATAAGGCAATGGTAAAAAAGTGTTAATTAGCAAAGATGAAAAAGACTGACTCAATGGGAGCTCCTGTAAAGGAGCGCTTATTTCTAATGCCTGAGGTGACCAGTAATTTACAGCTTTTGATAGCTTGCTTGCATGGTTCACAGAATAAATTGGTCTTGGGGAAAAATACTGTACACCTTATTCACTGTGGGTAATGAAGAAGGCCTAGCTTTTGCTGTTGTTTTGTTTGTACTTTTTTAGTGCAGTCAATTTAGTTCTAATAAAATGGTGTAACTTGACAGCCTTGGAAAGTAAAATACGCAAAGAGAAAACGTATGACACTAGAACTGCAAGATTTTCTCTGTTCAGCCCAAGTGCCCCATACCGAACCCAAGAGACCAGCTCTAAAAATAATCTTTTTTTTTTTTTTCATTCTGTGCTGATCTCAGCTGGATGGCTTTCTCCATCTTATAAAAATTTTCAAGATTAAAAGAAAACATATTTTTAAATACCAACATCCCAAGATCTTTAATTTTTTTTTTGTTTTCTTGAAAGTAAAGAAGAGGAAAAATTACACACAATAGTAGACAGTTATGCTAACAGTGGGAATCATGTAGAAGAATGAAACTAAAATTTCTCTTAAATAGAATCCATCAAAATTACCTTCAGATTTTATATGTTTTAATATTGACCACAGATAGGCCAACACAATAATGTGAAACAAGTCAACAAGTCCCTTAATAAAGTGAATGATTGTATTTGGAACAATTGTAAAAGTAATATCCCCCAAAGGCCAATAATGCAGTGCTCAGGGGTCTAGTCTGAATATATTTTGCCTAAAAACACCATTTGATATATCAACTTATATCTTGAAAGTTACCACATAGGAATAAATTTTATTAGAGATTGTCTTAACTGGAATTAAGAGATGTGACCTGTGTGACCTACATGTGATTTTTTTTTCTCTTTCTCTCATGCCATTTTACTTTATTTCACTTTATTTTATTTATATTTTATTTCTCAACTCTCCTACTCTTTCTCTATTTTTAAAAATTAATTTTTACATTTTATTCATCCATAGTAGGCCAAGGGAAAAAAAGAAAATTTTTAGAGTGATCAATATAGGAGACTGGGTTCCAAGGACCTAAGACATGCTGCGAACACGTCACACCAAACTTGTCAAGGAAAGCAGGAGTATTAAACGTTGATTATATTTTTCTATACTTCTGGACACTGGTTTGGAGTTCAGATAGTAGAAATGACTGGAATATTTTTTTCAAACATACCTGAAAATGAAAAGTTTTCAGCTGAGTGTCTGCTCCACCTACGCTAATCCAGAGTGAGTGACAATATTGGTGGGATTAATGAGAAACCTGACTGTCCATCCTCTCTCTTCCCCAGTTCTGCCAATTCTGCATATGCCTCTAATTTTCATGTGTTTTCACAACATAACATATGTGCGGGACCAATTCCTCAAACCTACAAGGAGATGAATTCATTTGAAAAAAACTCTCACTTCTCTCTTAATTCTTTATGTTTAGATCTTTCAAGCCTTTCAGATCTTCCTCAATTAACACCTTTCCACTTAGCCTATTTTCCTTGTTTATTTGTTCATTTTGTTGTTGTTTTCTTTATTAATGAGGTATTAATTGACAGTCTCTGTGATGTTTGCTATGCTTCAAGCCTTTTTCATCTCCTGAAGAGCATTGCTGAACATAAAACGAGAACAATGAAGAAAGTCATTGTGAGAGTTAAGCTAGAAAGAACTAAAAAATAATAAAGTCCAGAGTCAACAGCAACAGATAAAAGATTAACATGCTGCTGCTGCTGTGAGGACTTCATTATCACTATCTTCCTGGTCAGAACCAAGGTGAGAAAGGACAGGAAGGTTTGAAAAAGTTAGAATGTGATGTGAAAATAAATGAGATACTCATAGTCCACTCTAAGTTGCTATGGCGTTCAACACACTTAACGGCCAGATTGTTCAAATACCTCAGTCGTTCCACTGTATGGATAAGAAGGTAAATTTACTGATTTAGTGTCTGAGGCACATCTCCTCCTCCTTTGAAAGCTCTGATCTTTGAAAAAATGTTAGGCTATTACTTGATTTTACTATTTTAATGTTAGAAAATGATAATCTTGGTTTAATTATCAATCCATTCTCTGAGAATGTATATATTTTTATCATTTTGGAACACATTTTGGAGATTCTTAGCATTACCAGGGGTGGATAGTTTCTTACAAAGGGTGATTCACCCCATGTATCTCAGAGAAGCCTCTAGGATGCAATTTATTAATTACATTTTATTATTCCTTATCCATTGATTACAGAGCCTGGAAAACCCCCTAGAAGTAGATGCTCTTACACACCTGAAGTTAAATTTATGAATTTCCTACATATTACCATGCACCAATATCTGTGAAAATTCATACCACATTAGATTCACATCCTCTATTTAAAACAAAAAAACAACATGCAACAATTTTTCCATGACGTCATATTTTTACCAAACAAGGCAAGGACCAGTAGGCACTTTTCAAAGGATGTGCTCTGATTTTTCTTTCAGCAAGGGACAGTGCCAACCTTAAATGGTAAAAAATAACTTGTAAGTACAATCACAGAGCAGAGGATATCATCTGCTGGTGGTGAGGAGGGAGCATTTTCTTTAATTGACTTTTTTTCCTCTCTTTTTTTTCTTTTTCTGATAACATATTAAAAAATGTGGTCATTCCTTTTTAAGAGAAAGAGTTGGAATAGATTTGTTCTGGAATTAAGCTTAACCAATCAGGAAATTAGAGTCAATATCATGCAACTTCTCAGGTGAATCACAGAAGGAGGTGAAACCAAGCAAAAATTATTAAAGATAAAATTAATTTAAAAATACAGGCTATGAAATATAATAAATATTCAAATAAAGAAATGCCTTCTGGGGCAGGTAGTGACATGAGCATGGGATTAATTTTAATAAGGTGAATAACTCTTCACTAATATGAGTATGGGGGTCACAGTCTAGCATAGAATTTGAATATTTTCCTCGGTTCAGATTATCCTTTTCATAGATATGAAACAGTCAGCTTTTTCTGGTTTTACTGCACATATTTTTGAAAATTGTTTGGTGAATACAAAAGAAATAAGAAAGGAAAGTTACAAGTTTGCATTTCTTAATTAAGGGGGAAAAAGCCTCATCAGTTTTAATATGTGTTTCACTTGAGAAGACAACGTTGATGTACCAGAAGACACAAAAAATGAGTTAACTCATGTATAAAAGTGGATGACAAGTAAAACTAAGATGCAAGGCATATTATGCAGATTTTTTTGTGAATGGCAGTTACAGATTTACATAAAATTAAAATAACCTTTAAAATTAGGACAGCAAGGTCACTCTTACGTGATCAGAATTACTGAGCTAATGATATTTATATCCCTGAATGTCCGCTAGGCACTGCCACTGAAAACCCAACCTGTGAAACTTGAGTGGGCAGAGCTACTCTGGGAAATCCATCTTCTCTGTCGGTGTGACATCTGAGGACAAAATATATCTTCTTAAGTAGACATTTAAAGCCAGAAATGCCTAGAGCCAAAAATAAACAAAAGAGCCATTACTTCACATTACTTCTCCATCTGCATTTTGGACCAGTGCTATTTATGCAGACAGGGATTGGGTTTTGGTGCAAACTCTTAATATACTTTAAAGACCAATACTGCACAGTCATCAGTTAGACAGCAATAATGAAATTAGCAGGTATATTTAATTGATTTTCTAAAATGTATAGTCCAACTGCATAAAAGGTACTTTTATGCTGTACTACTGTAAAAACAGACCTGAAACTGGGCCAGCTGGGGATTCTGGCTGCATAATTGAAGACTTGAGTGCTAAAGAAATATTTTAATTATCCCAAAGCAAAGCGTGTCCTGGGAAACAAAAAAATGACCAGAGTACATGGTATTCTGGCAATCTTTGATGAATGCAGTGGTCTCTTGAGACTATAAATTAGAGCAACTCTAAAGAATATAAAATCAGCTGGGATGTCCATTTCAGGTTGAAATCCTGTGTGTGTAAGAATCCAGGCTAGTAGTTTTATATAACCAGGTATGTAGACTTGATTACTTTTAGGATTGAAATTTTTTAGACCTGTAGTAGGCATGTGTCTCTTTTTCCTCCGTGACTCCTATGGGTGCCAAGCTGCTTTCACAGCCTTTTAGTGATAGAAACTGACACATTTTTGTAAGGTTCGTATATGGCTACTAGATGTGATCTGCCTATATTTATCACTAGATAGACTAAAAGTAACAGTCTAAGAGCTAGTCGTCTCCTGCTATTAGAGAATACTTCCAGTCAGTCTAATATATATATTTTTATATATTATATTTATATTTATTTATTTATATTTATATATTTTTATGTATATATTAGACTGGCTGGAAATATAGGTACGTATTTCTGAAGAAGTAATAAGGGTCAGATACTTAAATGTACAGGATTGTTTCTAGTGGAATGATAGAAGACTCCACTCTAGGATAAATGTTCCTCAATGTTTTGAGCAATGATTTGGAAGTAAGTACAAAATCACTGCTGATAAAATTTATGGCTGGTCCATGGATTGGTTGAGTGGTAAATAATTATAATCAGGCCATGCATTCACCTGGAATGATCTGGATTACAATAGTTATATTTATTTGACTTCTGTTGTTTTTGGCTCTGCTCTGAGCCAGCCAGACGTGAGCTAGCTCTGATTCAAAAGCCATGCAGATGCAGCCAGCATAACATTGTGGTTGAACTCCCAGCAGTGTGTGTTAGCTTACTGAACACACTGCTCTGCTACTCCTGACTATGCAGCTTACGCTTTGGTGCTCTCTAGGCTTGGAGTATGGCCAGAAAGCATTGGTGTGTTCCTTAAAAATCCCCTTCTCCTTGATAATCTGGGCTCATTCAAGCAAAATAAGTTTTAAAAGAAGGAAATGGAAAGTCTTCAATCCATAGAAAAGGAATCTGAGCCTACCTATAGCTCAGGGGACTGAACCACGGTTTCCAAGGACAGAAGTCTATTGTGGGCATTATACTGGATGAACAATCTTAGGTTTGGATAAATAAAATTAGAAGCATTATACTGGATGAACAATCTTAGGTTTGGATAAATAAAATTAGAATAGAATGAAGCTATCCTATATCCTTCTGAACTCAGAAATAATAAACAGGAGCAGTTAGGTGATGTTAAACTTTGTAGGATTAACTGAAGGTACCAATACTCAAATGTTGTATCCTGGTATCATGTCCACATTAAAAAACTATGAGAATGAGAAGAACTGTCACAAGCACTAGACAAAAATTTTACACTGAGAAACAGAAAGAACTCTATTTCTTTGTCTTTCCAAAAAAAGCATTAGGGATAACCTGATTATAGAGTTATGTGTGAATGGCAAGAAAATATTGAATTCTGAGAGGGTTTTTTTAGTGTCTTGGAGAAAGGTATATCGAACACCTGAGACTACTGTGCAGACGAAAGTATGATTGCCTCATAGGTGGACTGGCTGAGATAATTTTAACCTAATGGAGATGAGAAACAATAAAAGCGAAGGGAGTTTCAGGGATTTTGGACTGGGCTATTGGAGACTATAAGACTAATAGTTAGTTTGATAACCTGCGCTTCAGTCTATGCTATTAAATATTGACTAATATTTTTACTGTATTATTTAGGCAACATTCCTCACCTTTCTTTTCACTGTGGTACAGAGAAAACAAAAAACCCTAAGTTTGAAATTTGAAGAAAGACACACCTAAGTGATGAATTTGTAAACAGAGAAGATGATTAACTATGAGACAAATGAAAACAGAGATTTTTTTGTTTCTTTGGGCACAGTATCTGGGAGCAGGTGAATTGTAACACCTTTGGTATGGAAGGGCTCAAACCAAATGATCTACTGCTCCCTTCTAGCTTTAATGTTCAAGAATCTATTTATTCTTAAGTTAAGTTTCAAGAACACGTTAAGGCATCATTTACTACTAGCAGCATTTTTATGTTTAAATGATAAATTTTTCCTGAATATATTGTATGTGTGTCCATGTGCTTTGGTATGATATAAAAGAAGTACTGCAGCAGTTACATGGCTCCCAGATGTAATACTGTAACATAAGTTTGCACAAACACTTTAACCATGGAACATAATACATTTCCTTATCTTGTCAGTATAGATTTGCAGAATTTATTTATATATGAGTCTTTGGAAAATATAAGAGTACTTCAGGGTCAAAAATAAGTTATTCTCAATGACAATTTTTATTGCTGCAATCTTCCTGTTAAATTTTAGGTTTAAGCGTTCAATGCATTTCTTTCAAACCTATCACTGGAGGATTTTATCTAAAGAGATTCAATATCCAATAATCAAATTGGCTGGACTTCTGATTTTTCATCATGAAAGTGACGAGCCTATTATTAGCCTGGTTTTGCTGTCTTTGTTAATTGGCTTTTAACTGGATTATCAGTAATTTTTCCAGTATTCCTGTATAAAAGAATATCTAAATAGAAGACTTTTTTGTCACTTTGAAAATAAAAACTAAAAAGAATACTTTTCCAAAGCTTTACATAAAAACAAAACTATGCTGATAAATACATGTATTTGACTAAAAAAAAGTTAGTTTTTTAATAAAAAACAATGGTTTGCTTTTCCCAGCCAAAGACATATTAAAAGGTCTGATATAAAGAAAAAAAGCCTGCCACTCATGCACTGGAAATAAGCTCTTTTGAAGTTGCTGAGTTCAACCTTAACTGAGGCATCTACAAGAAAACAGTAGCTATAATTTAAAATATTTTCTATTATATAGATGATGTTGTTCTTAGTTGAGTCTGTAGTGATACTGACACACACGATAAATACTAAGAATAAACTTCTAAGAGAATAAATATCTGAGAAGTTAGTGAGTACATACATTGTTTCTAAAAGTGATTCAATCATGATGTCCTTCCATAGGCTCCAATGCTACATGTATGTTCCCAATTCCTTTTGATCTAGCTACAAAATTTTGCATTAGACTATTCTGTAATGGTATTTGAATGGAGTTTTTGCTTAAGAGTCATAGGTTCAGACTCTGTGTACTCATTTAGTACATTCTGTGACCAGACAAGACATCAGAAAAACTGTATTTCATTTCCATTTTGACTGCTTAGTACAATTACCAAAGTTCAGTCACCCTGGACATTTCATGCTACATCTCCATGCTAGTTTCCTTATTTCCTGAATGCTTATTATGATATCCACCTTCATAAAATATTCTATGAAGACTTGAACATAAAGATTTGAAACGAAAGGTGGAATATAAAATTATTTAAACCAGGGAAAGGCTGAAAAGCTGGAGGGTAAAGCTGCCATTCAAAAGGTACTTGACAAGTTGGAGAAATCTCATGAAGTTCAATGAAGGCAAATGCAGAGCCCTGCACCTGGGATGCAATATCCTCATGGCCCAGTACAGTCTGGGTGCTGACTGGGTAGAGGGCCGCTTTGCAGCAAAGGACCTCGGGGTCCTGGTGGGCAGTAAGTTGGACACGAGCCAGAAGGGAGCTCTTCCTGCAATGAAGGCAAAGCATGGCAAGAGTGGAGCCAGCAGGCTGAAGGTATTTGTGGTTCCCTTCTCCTCACAACCTGAGACTGCGCCTTGGTACTGTGCCCAGTTTTGGACTCCCTAGTGCAAGGAGGATGTTGACATGCTGCAGGAACAAGTCCAGCGGAGGGCCACAAAGGTGGGCAGGGGCTGCAGCACGTGGCCTACAAGGAAGATCAGAGCAGCAGGTGTTCAGCCTGAAGCAAAGGAGACTCAGGGGAGATGCGCTTGCTCTCTTAACTACCTAACAGGCAGTGATAGAGAAGATGTATCCAGAATTTTCTCTGGGGTGCACAGTGAAAAGATGAGAGGCAATGAACTCGAGTTGCAGTAAGGGAAATTCTGTTTGGGCATAAGGAAAAAATTAATTACAGTGAGGAGGGCCAAGCAGTGGAAAAGGTTGCCTGGAGAGACTGTGGAATGGGGATATTCAAATTTCAACTGGACAAGGCTCTGAGCAACCTCATTTAACTCTGAAGTAGTATCTAACTTCAAAGTTGATTCTACTTTGAGCAGGGTGCCAGATCAGATAATCTCCAGAAGTTTCTTCTGACCAAAATTACTGTACGACTATCTCAACACAGGTTCTTTCAGTGTAGTACCTGAAAGAGCTACAGTGGTACTCAAAATGTGAAAGTGCGCAAAGGAGTCATACATTCTCCCTCTTACCTCCCCTGCAAAAAATAAAAGGTAGGTTTACAGTGTAAAAAGAAGTTACTGTCTGCCCATTTTATTGGTTTCCGATCTCTTAAAAATACAACGGAAAAAAATGTTTTCCTACTATGATTAGCTCTAAAATGCCAAGAGACTACATAGCAGGTTGCTCTTTCCAACCAAATTTTCCAAATTTTATCACTACCACTTCCCGAGTTCTCTACTAAGAATGGACAGCTTGTGAAATACTTCAAGCTGTCTGGCTTCTGACAGGTCTTCCTACAAAAACCTGAGTTATCCAAGAACAGTCTGTAGCTGTCATGGCTAACTTTCACTCAACAAACCTCACCTCTAAAGAAAAATCCTTTGGGAATCACAGAATAACAACAGCATTAGCCAAAAAGTCCACCTCTCTATGGAATAGCACACAAGTAGAAATTATTTTTTTGTCACAAGTTTGACTTTGCAAAAAATGTTGTTTGCAGTTTTATATGAATGGCCAGACTGGTCTAACCATTAGAGCATGTCCATGGTTTCCATAGTATCTCTAGATAGAAACGTCTGTTCAGATTATACTCCTATGTTTTGTTTGAACTTGTATATTTGTATAACTTCTGTGGTGGATATTCAGTAGATGTAAATCAGCATATATTTACTAAAATTGGGAGTTGAGAATATTGATGAGGATAATAAATTTTTTTAAAAAATAAAGTCTCTCATTAGTTAAATATTTTCTGAAGGGGATTTACCATGTCAGTAAACAGTATCTAATTTTCAGAAAAACAGAAAAAGATCAGACACTGGTTTAAAAAAAAAAAATCACTGGAGTCTTACTGCTAAGCAAGTTATTTAGAAGATATTAATAATGACATAAGCTGAGTGTATGCTGGAGGTTTTAATCTACTGCTAATAGTAATAATAATATTGATGGTGATGATGATGACGAATACTGTGAATGCTGTTATATTCTATTCTTGCACTAGGCATGCTTTATGGTTTGGTTACCTTCACTGCAGAAAAAACAGGTTACATAAGGAATTATTGAATTTGTGTCAAGAAAATTGCTTACATAGTAATACAGTTATTGACTTAATCAGAAAATGCAAAATGACTCTGCTTTATAACACTTAGAGAATCATTAGACTTTGTATCTCTCTTCTGACATATTAACCTTGCTACAACCATGGCAACATATAAATGACAGAATTGGGTTTTGTTTTTGTTGTGTTTTGTTTTGTTCTTTAAGAAATGTAAGGTTGAACAAATTAAATTTGGTTTTCAACAAACAGTTATATTGGGCTTGTTGGATCTGTTTTTGGAACTATGAAGATTTCAATTTATGTTCCAATATTTCTAAATAGCTGAGTCTTAGGAATTAAATACACTTTTCTTCATAGTTTCCCTTCAGTTTTCTCCATCTGTTTTTCTAAGCGATCCAATTTCCATTAGGCTAAAGATTTCTAACTATGGACTACTTTTCTAGAGTTTCTTATGTCAAGTTTCTCCAGAGTCACATTAACAAATTGCATATATATAATGTGCTTTCAAAATACAGAATTCTGGCATTCCTTGAGAGAGTTTCCTTGCCAGTACGTTAATTAGGCAAGTGCTCCTTATGACTACCTATTCAAATTACCGGTGTTTAATTAGCTGTCGTTGCTGAAGTAAGGATTGATTTCTCGTATCAGTATATATTGGTCCAGACTCTCACCTGTTGTAGCCAAGTTTGCTCCGACGAGACGCGCAGTCAGAAGGTCTCCTTCCTGACTTCTGATGATGCCTGATGCCAGCTGACCGAGTGGTTAAAGGCCAGAGCAAAACCCAAAGGTTGTTCTTTCTTATTTTAGTTGCCAGCAACACATTGAGACTGTCCAGATAAGCCTATTGTCTTTATGGAGAAAGATTTTTCTGTTTTAAGAGCTATTATGAAAGTTTGGTGCCATCAAGCTTTTTTGCTATGAGGTCCAGATACTTCTGTGGCAGAGTTATTGTGCTGCATATGCCTTTGTTCTGAGGGCGACTGAGCAATGTGTAGCCCAGTATTAGATTCTTTCACTTCTACACTAAAATGTGTTCCCTATTTTTACGAGTTGCCTCCAAGTCTATTGAAATAAATACTGTTCTACAAATATTTAGGTGACATGTCTTGTTTATTTGGAATTAAAACTGAACATATCTATGGGCGAGATAATCTGTAACCCTAAGGTTCCCCATTGACAAAAATTGTACCACAAGAGTTTCCAAAAACAGCGTAGAAAACCACAATAAAGAAAGAAAGAGACTGGAAAGTTCAGCAACCTTCTGGTTCTTGTGTTCAAAAAAATAATTCATAGGAAAAGCTGGCTGGGATAAAATAAGTGCCAACTCTACAGAAACAAAGACAAAAGGTTTAATTCTGTAAATGAGGCTAAAGAACTTACACTGAGAGCATACAATTCTCCCGAGCTTCCAAATTCCCATGCTGACTAAGGCTTCACTGTCTGTAACATTAAGCCATCACTGTATGGATTCTTGACTATTGTCCAGTCCCCCAGTGCAGCAGAACCTGGACCTAAACTCACAATTCATAACTGTTCATTTAACACTTCTGATTTTTTCAAATTTGTGTTTTAGGCATAAGGAGGAAATGAAGTTACAAAAACAATGGCCAGCAGGATGATATTGTAACATTTCTTGCCGAGGTGAAACCAAATACTGCAGAATATCTCACAAAAAGAGCCAGATGTGTGAGTCTGTGGTTTGGGCTTGTTGCAATTTAAGGACTAAAGATGCTTAAGTAAAAAAACATATAAGAAAAGCAATTTGTGCATACTTACCAAAAGTGATTGATGTGCAAGTAATACATCAAGGAAGGATTTTTTGTCCTGGTACCATCAGGAAAAACCAAGAGTCTTTCTTTCCCTGGTAGGAAGAAAAAAAATTAGTTCCATTCCAATAGCAGCCTTACACTAGCTTACTTCCTCTAAACTCTTAGGTATAATCACCTAAAGAAGGTGATGAATAAGACAATATCTAATATAATGAGGTATGTATGCATCATCTTCCATACCAACAAAATAAATTACCTCTGAAAACAGGAAGAACTAGAGATATGTGTGCGGTCGCAGGGCCATGATCTCATTGCCATTACAGAGACATGGTGGGATAGCTCACATGACTGCAGTGCTGTCATGGATGGCTACGTGCTTTTTAGGAAAGACAGGCCAGGAAAGCGAGGTGGTGGAGTTGCTCTTTATGTGAGAGAGCAACTGGAATGTATGGAGCTGTGCCTAGGGGTGGATGAAGAGCGAGTCGAGAGCTTATGGGTAAGGATTAAAGGGCAGGCTAACAGAGGTGACACTGTTGTGGGTGTTTACTACAGGCCACCTGATCAGGAAGAGGAAGTCAATGAGGCCTTCTGCAGACAGCTAGAAGTAGCCTCATGATCCCAGGCCCTGGTTCTCATGGGGGACTTCAACCACCCCGATATCTGCTGGAAAGACAACACAGCTAGGCACAAACAGTCCTGGAGGTTCCTGCAGAGCATTGGTGACAACTTCTTGACACAGGTGGTGGAGGAGCCAACAAGGAGAGGTGTGCTGCTGGACCTCGTACTAACAAACAAAGAAGGACTGGTGGAAGATGTGAAGGTCGGGGGCAGCCTTGGCTGCAGTGACCATGAGATGGTGGAGTTCAGGATCCTGCGAGGAGGCAGCAGGGCACCAAGTAGGATCGCAACCCTGGACTTCAGGAGAGCAAACTTTGGCCTCTTCAGGGACCTACTTGGAGGAATCCCATGGGTGAGGGCCCTAGAAGGAAGGAGTGTTCAAGAGAGCTGGTTAATATTCAAACATCGCTTCCTCCAGGCTCAAGAGCGGTGCATCCCTGTGAGTAGGAAGTCAAGCAAAGGAGGCAGGAGACCTGCATGGATGAGCAAGGAGCTCCTGGCAAAACTCAACCAGAAGAAGGAAGTCTACAGAAAGTGGAAAGGGGGACAGGCCACTTGGGAGGAATATAGGAATGTTGTCAGAGTATGCAGGGATGCAACGAGGAAGGCTAAGGCCCGTTTGGAATTAAATCTGGCTAGAGATGTCAAGGACAGCAAGAAGGGCTTCTTCAAATACATCAGCAGCAAGAGGAAGACTAGGGAAAATGTGGGGCCTTTGCTGAATGGGGTGGGTGCCCTGGTGACGAAGGATGCAGAGAAGGCAGAGTTACTGAATGCTGCCTTTGCTTCAGTCTTTACTGCTCAGGCCAGCCCTCAGGAACCCCAGATCCTGGAGGCAAGAGAGAAAGTCTGGAGAGAGGAAGACTTTCCCTTGGTGGAGGAGGAGTGGGTTAGAGATCATTTAAGCAAACTTGACACCCAAAAATCCATGGGCCCTGATGGGATGCACCCACGAGTGCTGAGGGAGCTGGCGGATGTCATTGCTAAGCCACTCTCCATCATCTTTGAAAGGTCATGGAGAACAGGAGAGGTGCCTGAAGGCTGGAAGAAAGCCAACGTCACCCCAGTCTTCAAAAAGGGCAAGAAGGAGGACCCAGGGAACTACAGGCCAGTCAGCCTCACCTCCATCCCTGGAAAGGTGATGGAGCAGCTCATCCTGGAAGCCATCTCCACGCATGTGGAGGAAAAGAAGGTGATCAGGAGTAGTCAGCATGGCTTCACCAAGGGGAAATCATGCCTAACCAATCTGATAGCCTTCTCTGATGGAATGACTGGCTGGGTAGATGAGGGGAGAGCAGTGGATGTTGTCTACCTTGACTTCAGCAAGGCTTTTGACACTGTCTCCCATAGCATCCTCATAGACAAGCTCAGGAAGTGTGGGTTAGATGAGTGGACAGTGAGGTGGATTGAGAACTGGCTGAATGGCAGAGCTCAGAGAGTTGTGATCAGTGGCACAGAGTCTAGTCGGAGGCCTGTAGCTAGCGGTGTCCCCCAGGGGTCAGTCCTGGGTCCAGTCTTGTTCAACTTCTTCATCAATGACCTGGGTGAAGGGACAGAGTGCACCCTCAGCAAGTTTGCCGATGATACAAAACTGGGAGGAGTGGCTGATACACCAGAGGGCTGTGCTGCCATTCAGAGAGACCTGGAGAGGCTGGAGAGCTGGGCGGAGAAGAACCTCATGAAGTTCAACAAAGGCGAGTGCAGGGTCCTGCACCTGGGGAGGAATAACCCCATGCACCAGTACAGGTTGGGGGTTGACCTGCTGGAAAGCAGCTCTGCGGAGAAGGACCTGGGAGTGCTGGTGAACACCAAGTGAAGCATGAGGCAGCAATGTGCCCTTGTGGCCAAGAAGGCCAATGGTATGCTGGGGTGCATCAGGAAGAGTGTTGCCAGCAGGTCGAGGGAGGTGATTCTCCCCCTCTCCTCAGCCCTGCTGAGGCCACCTCTGGAGTACTGCGTCCAGTTCTGGGCTCCCCAGTACAAGAGGGATGTGGCACTCCTGGAGCAAGTCCAGCGAAGGGCCACAAAGATGATTAGGGGACTGGAGCATCTCTCTTATGAGGAAAGGCGGAGAGAGCTGGGCCTGTTTAGCCTGGAGAAGAGAAGGCTGAGAGGAGATCTTATCAACATGTACAAGTATCTGAAGAGAGGGTGTCAAGAGGATGGGACCAGACTCTTTTCAGTGGTGCCGAGCTACAGGACGCGAGGCAACGGGCACAAACTGAAACACAGACGCTTCCATCTTAACATGAGGAAAAACTTTTTCACTGTGAGGGTGACAGAGCACTGGAACAGGTTGCCCAGAGAGGTTGTGGAGTCTCCTTCTCTGGAGATATTCAAAACGCGCCTGGATGCAATCCTGTGCAATGTGCTCTAGGTGACCCTGCTTGAGCAGGGGGGTTGGATTAGATGATCTCCAGAGGTCCCTTCCAACCTCAGCGATTCTGTGATTCTGTGATTCTGTGATGCCCTGTATCCCATGGTAGGAGTATAAGAACTGCACAAATTGGGCATTGGCTCTATTCTAAGCTTGCAGTTTCTTCAGAAAGGGAGAGGGATGAGCATCTTTAAAGTTCTTGGAGAACTGAAAGGGATGTATAATCAATAGCACTCCTCTTAAGTTGCAAATGGTGAATAGAAAATAATAAAAATACTTATCCGATATTGGAATTCAGAATACATCACTTCACAGGTTCACACTTATTATTTGATCTACATAATTATACTGAACATTTCAATTAAATGAAGAATATTTAAATAAGAAATGATCTGGACCTCATTTAAAAAGAAGAATCTGCTCTAGTTAGAAAATACTTTTGCATGGCCATCTTAAAGGGGATGATAATGGAAATATGATTACAGCTAAAAATTTTACACAATTTCTCCGCCAAATAGTAGTCTATTGTATGTGTTCATTATTTTTAAATATTATATTTTAAAATATCATGGGAAAGAAAAAAGAAATAATAAAATGAACATGATATAGTAAAGTGAACACCCTGTAGCCCTTTGCATTATCTGCAGTGTTTATGTGGCAACTGGTAAGTGATGCCACTAAAAGAGTCCTTTTTTTTGTTTTGGGGGGAATCAGTTTCCCAAACCAGTTCACTGCTACACTGCAGAAACAGCTGTACCAGCGCAGCATAGTGGGCAGCAAGAGGGCAGGAAGCAGTGGTTAGAGACAAGGACATTTAAACCAGTATTGCCTCCAAAGAAATGCATGCAGAACCACTTCTTCAGTGAGAGTATTCAGTCCTCACAACGAGTCCATGCTCCTGATCTAAATGAGACAGCCGCTAAAAACCTTCCATGCGTAGGCTGCACTGTGACCCCACTGCCTGCAAAAGCTCTTTGGCTATGACCACTCTCACCCCTAATCTGATCCCTCCAAACCAAGCCTTAGAAGATGTGTAAAGTACTTATTCACTTCTGAACATGCTTTAAAGCTATCCCTTGGAGCAGATGGAGTTTATTTTGTAATCTCTTTACAGCAGCTGAGCAACAGAAAATATGCTGCAGTGCAGTTCAGAATCAGCATCTCCCTTTAAATTATCTGAAATATTTAAATGTTACTTTGTGTCTAACAGAGGCACCAGTTCCTGTCAAATGTGAAAGGTTAAGTTATTGTCAATGACATTGGATTAAATATTTGCTAATCAAATTTATTTTTCATTAATGGATGGATTTGTTAGTCTCCACTTCTCAGTGATAGCCTCAAGAACTTAGCACTAGAAAACCTTTGATTACCCTTTTACAGATTCATAAATATTTTAGTAATCCAATCAAAGTAAAGGAACAACAGAATATGATTTAGGTAAGTATTACAAAAAGAGTTAGTGAACATCTAGTCTATCTTTGCACAGTCTATTTTTGAGCAATTTTGAATAAGAATGAAATCCTTAATTTCAGCCTGTTTGGGAATAATTAATGAACAGAATAAAGGCACACATTCTTTATATGTTAATTTTTATAAGCTGTTTCCCCAGATCTAATAAATGTTAAAAATAAAAATCTTTGGAAAATATATTCCCATTTGAGTCTCAATTTCTCTTTGAGAAGAATTCAACACAATCTAGAAGCCCCATTTTTTCTTGGTTTTACAGAAACTGGGATGATTTTAAGTGAAAGGTGGAGGAAAGAGAGGCATACACTCAGAATTTTTAAAAAGAAAATTTAACGTGTTCTTGGAGAAATTAACAGAAAGCTTCATGGCATATTTTAGCCACAGTTTACTTATTTTAACATGATATATGTTTTAATTGATTTTACTTGTACTTTGTTTTTTTATGGTAATTGCCTACTTATCCTGTTCTCATCAGCTAATTGTAGTAGGGAGTAATTATTACATTTCTAATTGACCAACAATAACTACTGTATCTTGTTTTGTTAATTAAATGCTTGTTTAGGAGAATACTTAATTTACTGTGATAACATTTTTTTTCTTGGCAAGCAAGTTGACATAACTTTATTATTTTTCTGCCTGTATAAGGCAGTGCACACAAAGCTGCTAAGAAGATTATGTATAACACCTTATATCTACCATAAAAGGGTTCAGCCAAAGCTTATGTTATTGTTAAACATCTTGTAAAAGGAATCTCTAACAAAGTTTCAGTTATGACATGGAAAGGTTTCCAGCACAGGAAAAACTCAAGAAAATAAGTTGATTTTCAATACGGATAATATATTAGGGATCTTATTTGGGGCTAGCTCCCAGCTCACACTGTCTTCAAAGAGCTCCTAAAGAAAACATCTTACCATCAAAGTTGCAAGTCTTCAATCATAATGCAAAGGTGACAATTACTGTGAACCAGCAGCGTCCTCAGGTCCCTGGGAATATTAAGGGATTTCAGTGATGTTCTGGACAGGTGAACTGAATATGAGGAGCAGATAGGAGATGGGATGGCCATTGCTCTCACTGTGCGAGCTCTGAGACAGTGCAGAGGCTGCAGCGCCGAGGAGGAGGAGGAAGAGCAGCAGGACAACGTACAGACCTCCTGGAAGATGGTCTCCAGCCACTTGAGGTGACTGATGGCTCCTGGGCGCCTTGTGGAGTCCGTAGGTGGTGCTGGCAGTGTGGACATCAACCGCTTATAGCAGCAGCAGGAGGGATTTACCTGTTTGGGCGACATGAGCCTAAGGAAACGTTTAGTAGCCGCCTGAACAACAAAGAGGGAAGGTGGAAGGGTGTGTGGAAAGTCTTCTGCAGGCTGAGTCCAACCCGTGTGCTGAGAGCAGGATCGCCGGGTTTCAGGCTAGCGGATGATGTGACTGTAACATTCCTTCAGTGTTGCTTAGCCCTCAGATTTAGCTATCTCTGTGTAGATGTGAACACATTAATTTCAATTGCATCTTACTGTAATTTAGTTTCGTGAGTAACATGAGTAACTCACAAGCAAGTTAAAAACTCGCATAAAGTCCTCACAGTGAAACAATAAACTAGAATTCACATAGCGCTGTAGACTCAGTAAACTGAAGTCTGCACTGCTTCTTTGTTTAACCAGTTGTTCTACAGTTAAAGTTCCATGTTCCCCTCGTCCTGTTATTTCAGAGTTTCTAAAAAGTGCACTCTCATATCATTCCACAATCCAGGGCAATTTATGCAAGCTCATGAACCAATAAAACATATGCAAACTCATCCTGTCAACAAAGAGGAGGTCAATAGATGTTTGGGACAAAGTATAATTTGAGAACTACAAAACTGAAGTTCTTCAATTATTATTTTTTCACTAATCAATTATTATTATTGATATAAAGAATAGAAATGGAATTTTTACCTTAGTCTTATCATTTTCATATGAAAAAAGTCTTCTTTAACACATCCAAGAGTTTTTTTTCAGTGAAGACGATTTTTCTACCAAAAAAATAAAAAATAAAAGGACAAGGACATTTCTTTCTTGCAGAGACTTCTACAAACAAATGTATTACAATAGCAAATATGGCCTAGGAAACATGCTCAGCACAAGGTTGAAAAGATTTAAATCCTGTGATACGTAGCATAATAAATAAAATCTTCTATTTTCCAGAAAAAAATGAGCTATTCTGCATGACCTTTGTCAAATCAGAATGTGTTTCACTTGTAATAAACTACTAGTATTTTCTCTGAGAGGCCATACCTTGCATAGGCAGTGACCTTCATTTCTCTTTCACCAGACTGGGAAGCATAGGGGTTCCTCTGAATGTAAGAATCCTTCTTCTCTCATTCTGAAATGACTCTCAATTTTTCAAGCAAGGTTCAAAGGTAATATTTGGTAGTTCTTAGTAACAATTGCATGTCCAGTGGATATATTTGGCCCTTATGCTTTGAATGTCACACTTATTTCATTCTGATACTTATTTAAAAGAAGGAGACTTTTCGTAATCAAAAATAAAGCAGTACGTTTTCACCTCATGTGTGATGCTTGCACAGTTCAAGTTCTGGCACTGTAAACAGGTTATTTTTGTCTATTTATGCATCAGTTTGCTTTGTAAGGGCAGCTGTTTATTTTAAGTTATATGTGATCCTTGGAATCTATCCAAACTGTAGTAGTTGTAGCCGATCATGTGCTTACAGGAGAGGCCTATTGTATTGTATTTTACTTATGTCCTTGGTCTTGAACATTTGCTACAACATTTGAATAGCTTGCTCTATTCTTATCTGTAAAGGCAGAAGAGCATGAGGTCTGAGTTTCTAAAGGAAGACTTAGAAAGGACAATAAATCCAGAACCCTTCTGGTAGCTAGTATGAAATTAAATTGGGATGTTTAATAAAGCTTGTATTGCCAAGTCTCATGGTGAGCTGGAAACAGCTGAGTTGACCATGTAGAAGCTTTGAAAAAAAAAGTGTGGGAAATGCATGTGATTGGGATAGTGGTTAAAACTCCTTTTTGGTATAATACTTAGCATAGCAATTATTTCATACTAAGTAGGACTCAAACTACAAACTATTAAACAAGAAGCTGAAGAGATATGTATGAGCTAAAGGAGTATCAAATTGTAACAAATAATGCAAAGGTTCCTAATGCAGTTGAACAGCATGTTTACCAGAATGAAGTAGACTAAATTTTCCCTATTTGGAATATTTGAAACTTATGCCAGGAAAGCCAAAATCACACAAGACCTGCAGCTTAGACCAGAGCATCTAACATAGTTGGTTTACAATTTTTTCATTAAAATTGGAAAAGTTTTCTAGCATTCCTGAACTGATTTGATGTTGTAGAATTTGCTAATGAAGTCAACACCAGGTTGCAGGTGATTGTGTAGAATCTAAGCAGCATGATTTATTCAAGTTATTTACTTGATTTTTTTAAAAATACTAGACTGATTGGGTTAACTCTGTTTGTTAATGAACACTGACTCAAGCATCTATAATTCTTACCCACTGTTACTTCTTAGGTTTCTTTAACATACATGTTATGGATTGAATTTACAAAGTTGTCCTTCCCCCAGTCAAAATCAGCCAATTTATATCTTATGCCTTGTAAGGTTTCCTGCTAATAGATATATGTTTAGGTATGGAGGGTAGCTAAATAAAAGGGATATTAACAGATCTAATATGAATAAACACCAATTTCCCCACTTATTCAATCAAGGAGTGGCTGACTAATACAAAGCTGAAAAAATCCTTGGTGTGTAAACAGGTGGTTTCAAAGCAGTTTTCAAGAATATTTGGCTTCAAAATATCCAGAAGAGCTTGTTCTCATGCTCAGGGTATCAGTATGTCTGAAGCCGTGCTCCATATAGAGGCAGAATTGGAAAGCTGATGGGAAAAATGCTTTACCATGTGAACAGCAGCTATTTCTTATTGTGCCACAAGTACTGAAATTCTAACAATCTGCAACCTAAGTCTTTAGGCAATTCTCTACATAGGAATTCACATAATGCTGTTATAATTTTTTCCCTTCAAACTGATGAAATAAGACCATGGAAAATATTATACTTTTAAATACTCCTTTCATATGTGGAAAAGATCAGAGAACACTGAACTTCTCCAGATCTGATTCTCAGCTGGAGTAAAACAGAATTTCTGGTCAAAGGACTGCTATACCAACCAGCCATTCACAAAATATAATACTAACAATAACAATCAGTCTCCCAGTAGACAGGTACAATGGTTTAGTATAGGGGTCATGGTGCCTCTTTAGAAATTATCCCATTCAACCAAAACATATCTTCAAGGAAAAAGAAATATAATACATTGTTAACTGAACGAGATATAAATATAATATATTTAACAAAATCTTCATTATGGAAAAATGAAATAGTGACATGGATTTAAAATGAAGATGGATGGAGATTTCAAAAGCAGTCATTGCCAAAACAAGCTAAGACGAATCACACAATTTTCATTTGATGGCAAATATGATTATTCTGAATAGATTCTTATGGGATGGTTTTTATCTTACCTGCTGCAGAGATCTCCAAACCAAGCAACATGAAAAATCAAAGAATACTGTGGATTTTCAACCATCATTTTTTCAGCCAATCCTGAAAATAAATCTTGGGTCTATATGATTAAATGTACAGTTGCTACAGCTGGACATAAAGAGGACTCTGGCTTTAAGTCTGACAGTAGTAACAAACATATTTTTCAGGGGCTTGCACACATTCCATGTTGTTTTAAAATGCATTTTCCACAAAAAAGCTGAAGTAGATTGTGTTTCTGAATAATCTGGTAAAAAAGAAAGATAAAAGATACTTAAAAATTGAGGTGAAGTATAACTTGTTTGTAATTTAGTCTCTTGCTCCTTCAATTTGTTCTAGAATAAACTACTATCAAAGGGCAGAACAGTCTGAAAAAGCCAGAAACAGAGGAATTAAACTTGAAATAAATGGATATGACAGTGTGGTACAGTTCATTTGCAAACTGGATCACAGTGGAAGTAGTAAAATTTAACTATTACATGTAATTGGCCTACTGAGATGTAAGACTTAGGCCTCCAGGGGTGCTAAGATATTTACTTGCAACTTACAGATTTATATGAATTCCTCTGCTACTCAGTCTAGCACCCAGTTGTTTATCATCCCGTTAAAATTTGGAGGACATCCAGTCACTTCAGTGGGAGCTGTGAAAGTATATCTAAGGATGGTTTGTCCAAATGGAAAGGTTATTTTCTTTCAAGAAATGTCCAAAAAAAAAAGTTTCAACACTATTGTATGCAAGTACATACGTTTCATAAGTGTAATGATATTGGTGTAGACCAAAAATCAAGCTAGTCCTGTATGGGCTAGAAACCAGTGTGGTTTTGAGTGGCCAGTTTTGGGTATCCCACTAAGAGCGTAGGATGGCAAGCACCCTCCTTATTTCTATATTCTAGTCCCAATTCCTTTCCGCATAAGAGTTAATTCAGTACCTATCCTTATGTATGTTAAATTATTTTTCTTCCCATGTTCACTGCATTACATGTATCAATATGGAATTTGATATACTATTTTACTACCCAGTCCCTGTGATCTCCTTCTGCATCTTTTTTTGTCATTAGCCTTGTCTTTATTACCCTGATTAACTTACCAAACTTTGCCACTTCACTTTTCATTCTTTTTTCAGATCACTGATGAATGAAAACTCATCCCCGTGGGACTGCCTGGTGATTTTCTTCCACTGAGAAAACTGACCATTAACTCCTACTCTCTGGCATTATATGCTGTTTCTGCTGTGTGATAAACGTACAGAGTGGGAAGCTTCTTTATATTCTTCTACCTTTTAAAAATTATTTCATCTAACTTATAATTATGTCTAATATATAAATGATATTTTAATGACATAAATATATTCCTGGAAAGAGACTTAGCAATTATTCATTCAAAAACTAACAATTTTTTTTCTTGCTGGAAGTAATTTAAGTTTGCCCTCTGTCGCACCTTGACATTTTTGCTCAGTTTCTATTTTTTACGTTTGTGAATCACTAGTTTTCAATACCAAACTGCCATAGACGTGTGTATTTTGAAAAGAAGCCAAGTTTCAGTATCATTACACTTACACATTCACCCAGAGGCATAATTGTTCTAATACACAATTTTCATCCTGCAATTTAAAGGAGGGTTAGTGTGTCTCTTTTCCTTCCAGTAACTGTCATAGGATTTTCATTATCCATTTGATAACATGAGCCCTTTCCTGTTCCCACAGAAATCAATAGCAACACTTCATACCTGTTAACTTGTACAGAAAAAAATGGGATCTAAATTATTAGGACCCACTTTTGTTTGGTCAGTAGCAGTTCATTCGAACTGTTGGTCATGTAAACACAAGATGGTCTGCAATGAGTTAAAATTTTCAGATGATGGAAATAATGATCTGTGTCTAATGATCTGTGTCCCACCTTTGCAGGACACAAGCTGCTCCAGCCCCATAACCACAGATCCATGTTACCTCATGACTTTGGTAGTGCAAAGCTGAAGGAAAACTTACTTGCCTGGCCCCACGCATTTCCTATACACGTTATTACATGGGCAAATTTAAACCACCTTCTTGTTTTTCTGATATCTTATTTGACCAGAGCATTGCTCAGCATCACAGTGTCTAGTTCAATGTGTGACGGTTCAATGTGTACCAAAGGACCAATCTAGTACAGAGTGCAAAAGTAATGGAAATTCACCATCTGTGTTCTTTTTTATTCACATTTTTGCATCAGGCTTGTATGCCCATGGAGGTCCTCCTGTGAAGTCCGGTTTCCAGGTGGTTTTTAACCTACTTAACTATCACAGTGAAGATAAGGATCTGACGTTTTAAATGGGCTGCCATCATCTCTTGGTTGGCAAAATAAAACATATTGAGCAGAAATAAAAAAGGGGGAAAGTGATTTATTATGTTCTGTCAAAAAAGCTCACTTTTGAAAGACTCACAAAAGCTAAACATCATGTCAGCATTAATCATAGGTTGCTGTAGCTGCAAAGTTTTTATTTAATAAAAGGAAAAAGAAGTTGTCAGATTTACCAATAACTGAAAGGTATATAATGCTCAGAATCAACCCAGTAGTCATACTGTTCATTAGGAGAGCAGATAGGAGCATAAAAATGCAATGAGACTTAGTAAAATGAAATAATTGACTTGTCAAAGTCATTCAAATATTGACCACATACTAAGTGTTCAGGAACTTAAGAGTCAACCATTGGCACTAAATGTCTTAGGGTAACTGCAAGTTTCCTGTATAGTGTAAGTTTTTGACTCCAAATATAATTTTCAGCAACAGTGAGAAAGTAGTTTGAAGATTTGTACAAACACACAATTACATTGCCTTCTTGCTTCGAGTTAAAGATACGCTTATATTAGAAAAGTTTAACTGCAGCACAGATGAGTATGTGTGTTAAGAACCCAGTCAGTTCTTGCAGTCTTCAATATGTATGCAAATTGCATTTAAACAAACTCCTGCATTCTTCTCCAAAAAATATGAATATCCCAGTTATTTCTTCAACAGCAAGTTCCACTATTGGTAATCTTTTTCTAGACTCCGGCAAAACCATAATTTAAGACATATACATAAAAAAAAAAATACAATCCTGCATCCATGCTTTGCTGGAGTTAAAAATCTAAATTTTGTTTACGGTGTACCTAGCGTATTTGATCTTTGACCAAGAACCAACAACTAGAAAGAAGAAAAGCAAGCAGGCAAACACTAATTTGCCACTCTATCTAGCCCCAAACAGAAGCTTTAAATACTAGCAGGTGTCTCTGTTCTGAGAGACCTAGTTTTTTCTTGACTCTAACCAAATATTCACTTTTGATATTATTTATGCTTATGGTTTTCTTAATGAAAAGTAGCCCCAAGTAATACATTGTTTCTTTCCAAGTCTCAAAAGCAGAATAAAATAGCTTAAGTTTTAGATTCCTAAATATAAGGCCACTTTAATTCTTGATAAAGTGTACTGTGATTTAAAGAATTTCACAGTTTGGTCTCCTTAAGTTCCAGCTGTGATTGGGATCCATGGAACTCTAAAATTTAGAAATTAGTAATTTCCTAGAATGTGTTCTGGGAAACTCTACTGTGATTGTTGACAAAATATTGATAAAAGTCCATAATTAAAAAATAATGAACCAAATATCCCTTTTTTTCCCTTAGTCTAAAAAAATAAACAAACAATGACTACATTAGAATTAAAAGCTAGACTGACGCTTTTTATTTCTAAATGGATAAGCAACTTTAAAATTCATTTGTGAAATTCTTGAACAATTTTATGAACCTTATGTTGGACAAAACTGACAGGTAATATATATAGAAGACAGCATATAAACAGAAGGCTCAGTTGCTTTCCATCTCTTTTTCATTTCTTGATTAAGTATCATTTATTCTTTCAATAAGGTAAGAAAAATCCCTCCTTTCCCTCCTGCCAGTGAATGTTTTCAAACTAACCCTGAACCAAAACATCTTTTATTCAAGAATGAGTATAGGATAGATAAATATCACTACAAAGTACACAAAACTTATGAAACTAATTTAAAAAATCCCTTCAACAGAACAAGCAGCACAACAGAAATAAGCAACTATGAATAACCATTTTTCTTTATCACCCTGCTGATACTCTGTGTACTAGCACACAGTCAGTAATTAAAATATTCTGTAAGAACACATCTCAACCTGACTTGTTTTCACCAGTATTGCCCTCCAATCTTTCATCCCTCCTAGTTTCCTTCACAGCAATGAACTGATCCTACAAGCTGTAACTTGTCTATTCTTGAGTTAAAAAAAAAAAATCCTGTATTTTGCATCATATTTGGTACTGAACAAGCCTAAAATAGCCCTGCATGTTATTAAAATCAGCATGATTGTATATACAAAATGTTCTGACTGTTCTTTAAAATGTGCTACACCTATCAAATAACTAGAAAAAAATGAAAGAACACACACTTAGTACAACTTTTACATTGTCTAGTTATCATAATATTTTTACAGTTGTAGGAAACAACCCCACTAACTAGCAAGAAGCAAAATAATTTAAATAGCAGCTACCACCACTGATGTATTTTATAGATTCTTGCTAGTCTTTCAGTTGTCAAGTACATGTACAAAAACCTATTTTGGTACTCTGAATTCAGATATTAATTTTAACTTATTTCTAACAAAACAGCTATGAAACCCGATCTATTTATAAAACCTGCAATACCATATGGAAAAGTAGTTTCAAAACACTCTTTTAAAAAGGGGAGCTAAAAAGTCAAAAAGGCTGCCTGTATTTCACTACAATAAAAAGCAAATGAGCTTTGATAAAGCAACTACCATGGAAAAATTAGTAGAAATGTGACTGTATATATTTGTATATGCACATTAAATCAGCTAAGTGGAAAGTGTGTATACACACACACTTAACTGTTCAGTATCCTGAACTAATTAACATACCTCAAATAGAGTCCACTACAAGATAAAACAGTAAGATGCTCTAAAAAACTTTAAGAAGTCAATAAGGGATAGGGTTTGTTATGGTAGGTTGAATATAATCTTTACAACTGGTGTCCTTAGGTACCTGTTTAATAACATTGGTGGATTTAATAATGTTATGCAGAAACACAACAGAATGAGTTAGAGGGTGTAATGAGCAAATCTGTGAGAAATATGCATCTATCCTTAGTACAGTTGTAGTTATTTTGCTGAAACTCACAGGGTAGAAGAAGTAAAACAAGAAAAATTTTATTCTGAATTGACTGTTGTAAACCTATTTCCCATAATACTTAAACTATTGTAAAACAATAACAGCAGTGACTATAAAGTAAAAGCAAGTAATGCAATGTCAAATTGTGTAGTTTAAGACCATGGAGTTTTTCACCAACTTCAGTGAGACTGACTTCACCATAACCTTTTAATAGTAAGTTGCAATGCAATTCAAATATTTTCATATGATTCTCCTAAAGTTCCAGGAGTAAAATAAGTTCAAATCATTCAAAATTTTATAGAAAATATGGTTCAAACAAAGCCTATATATTATAGCATGAGACAGTTCCGATTGTCAAGAGCTTTATATTCAGAGGCTGAGACAGATATCTACCTGACATTTCATCAGCGTATCTCAGCCTCAGTGCCAAGGAGGAAATTCAGTCCCAGAGTACTTCACAGGAAAACTTTGTATTTTCTTCATCTTCTATTTTCATTATTTTTATTTTAAACTAAAAGTAAAGCTTGTATGAACCTAGCTTTGAAAAGACGTGAAAAGTTTTAGTAAAGCAAACATAAAAGAAGTGTCTTTCAGTTTTGTTTTCTTTCTAAGGGGTAGGTAAATGTCAAGAAATCTCTTTAATTTTATATTCTAAAAAAGAATGTTTTATGGGGAAAAGAAATCAAATTACTTACCTATAATAGGAGATTTTTGAAGGTAGTTCCCTGTTTCCCTAAAGATAACACTGAAAGATCTGTAACAATTCACCAGTTTGTACTACAAAGTTAGCAGGCAGGAACTCCATTAATTATTCAACTCTATTAAGAAAAAAAGAGACAATGGAGAAAACTAAACATAGGAAACATGGAAAGGAAAGAAAAACATCCACCTTTTCCCTATCTGTCAAAAGTCCCCAGAACTTTCAACTGAGAAAAATGGGCGAGCTGAGCTTTCCAAAGAAACCCCGCAAAATTCATGGAAGAAGAGTTTTTTAAACAGATGATGATGCCATTGCTGTGGAAGCTTGGTCCCCTGTATATGAGGATGCTGGTGCCAAACATCATCAGGCAGGTGACCTCTCGGTGTGTAAATACCTGTATAAATCTGACCGTTCATGTACCTGAGCTTACTGAAAGGCTTACTTGAAACTGTCTGTGGACTAAGGGCACTGAGCAGCCCAGTCCTGCCAGCTACGGTTTAATGCTTTCAGTGCAAACAGCAACTTCAGCTCATGGGTTCTGTTCACTCCAGCAGAGCAAAATGGACTTACTCACTACTGTCCCTTAGATTTTAATGATCCACTATTGTATAGCAAGAAGACATTGTGGGCATGTAACAAGTGGGAAAGGATTTAAACGTATAAACACCTAAACGTAAGCATCACAAATCTGTAATGTAAGAATTTAAATGCTGATGCAGGAGCACAGAGCTAGGAAAGTTTAAAAGCAGAGGTAAGAGCAAAAACACAGGTACACATCAATGCTGAAAAGAAGTCTCAAGACTAGTAAAATATACATCACTTTTTAATTTATTCAGTAGGGAATTAGGATTTTAATGTAAAATAAAGGACTTACAAACATTAACTAAGACTGTTTCAAATACTGTTTTCTTCAAAATTATTCTTAGACCTGACATTTTCTTATCAGAATTGGTCACAGGGGACTTCTCTTGCAGGCTTGCTCTTGGTCTATGGTCCAGTGCAAATAATAGGATTACGTACCATTTCATTTCAGTGTTAAAAGAATGTTCATGATGCAAAAGTCAAACACTAATGGTTAAGGAAGTACTGAACTTAAAGTTGTCCCCAAATTTTCCTGCAACCCATACTGATATATGCATTTGTTCTGCTTAATAATTCCACCCAAATTGGTTTTGGACCCTTTTCTCTTTCGGGGTACAGGACAGATAGTGCTCCACAAGTTTATCAGGCCTTCAAAATAAAATACACTGCTGACCCTTGGCAAGTTTGTTTTAGGTATGCTAGAGTATGTAATCAGCAAGGTACATAATTGCAGGAGGAGAGAGGATAATCTCTTGATTAGGTACCCGAGTATTGCTCCATGGAGCAGGGTTACATCCTTGCAGTGGCAGAACAATCATGTCTGGTATCCGTTAGCTGGGGCAGGCAAGTTAAGGCATGATTCTTTCAGAGCGCTTACCACTTCTAGCGCATTTTACCTCGTCCCCCCTAGAAAAGTTATTTTAAGCAAGTACTCCACAGTATGTACAAGTGAGTCCTCCATGCTCTAGTTGTAACAATTAACGTGGAAAAAGCACAGTGTATTTCCTTAACATCGCAGAAATGCGAGAAATGTTCATCATGGTGCTAATTAAGGCTTTGACAAATAATCCTTATTAATTAAATCAAATGCAAAATCTATGCAAATTGAAATTATCACAGCAGAGGATGTTATTAGGGATTTGAAAGCTGTTTAGTTCTGGACATGAGTCTTTTCTGAATATTTCAAGGACTTTTTCTTTACTTTGTCAGAAAGTGCTTTGTAAGGCTACTCACATAACTAAAATTAGAAGGCAATCTCCAAAGGCTCCTCATTTGGTCAATAAAGAGCAGCAAGATACTCCAGAGGGCAAATTACAACTAGTGACTAGATAATATTCCCTGAGGTGCCCTTCAAGGAGATTTTGTCTCCCTTCACAAGCTATACAAGTAGCAGAGCGCAACCTGCATCCCAGCTGCACTCCTCAGAGAGCTACCCGTGCCCAGATGCTACTGAAGTATGGGTAAAGAAAGACACAGTCTGGTCCAACATGGCCACCAAAAGCTAAAGTTATAGCAAGGATCTGAGTGTCATGAACTGGACACACATAATGATATGGTTGTGATGATACATGGAATACCACTTAAACATGCATTTTCGGTTCATCCAGAGACTATCCAGTGGAGTTCCTAACTAGTGTGTTTAATTTCTGAGCATATATTGCAGCTGAAATAGGAAACAAAATCACTATGATCTGTAGTCAGAAACTCTACAAGGTAAGTACAAAGGGATCACCTCTCAGGTGAAATGACTCTGCAATAAACCTGCTTCATATACACACTCTTTCTTGACTTACATCTTTCTGTCTTTAACGCATCCATCATAATGCATCTGAACATCTACTTGAATGCTCAGTAATTTTAATTGATTATCATAGATGGTTACCAAGAAGATATAGCAATTGCACATCTCAAGAGAACAGAATCTATATTTGTTTAGATCTGTAGAATTAGCTTGTCCGAAAGTAACTGTTAAAAACAGTCTAATAAAACCATAAGATCAGTTCCTAGAAGTGATAGTTAAATCAATAACGTGTGCAGGTGATTATTCTGGTTGACATAAGCCTTGAGTAGTCTGTCAGCAGAAGGTTATGCTATGAAACATAATTAAAGTGAGATAAAATTGATTACATATCTAAGTCTAGAAGCTGGAAAGATATTTTTGATGATTATTGAAATACTAAAGTGTTTAATTTGTCTTCTGTTTGGACCAAATCAGTAGAAAAATTTCTTTTGCAATTGTAATGTATCACTTTTTTATTTGCTTTTATTATAAGAATGTGCTTTTTCATTCTAAAAACTGGTTATGAATAGATAACTGATATTCTTTGAAAAAATCAGACTGAAATAAATAGTAATGAAATAAGATAAATAATTCTTAACATATTTCTGTGCCTATTTTACTATATCTCTATGTGAGGTTTCAGTGTAAATAAAAACTGTAGGAAAAACATAATTATTATTTTTAATTTAAGATAATTTTCCCTTAAAGCTTACAAAAAAATAGGAACAAGGCACATAGCTTGCTTTTGTCTAAGTTTCTAGGATGATTTGGATCATAATGGGTAGCAAATAAGAGTAGAATCCCTACAGTGTTACAGCTGGCAAACCCTTTATATGTATCTATGTAAGATGTCACTGTGCAGAGCCTATTTATTTTTCCTTTTTGTAGAAAAGAAAGTCATTTTAGTGGTCGTCATGCAGACACCAGGGCTAGATGATCTGAGATCTAGTTTCAAATGTACCACTGAAGTTACCGTGCAACTTCAAATAAGTCAGTTAACCATTGTACAATTCAGTTTGCCTTTTTGTCAAAAAAGAGCAATAAAGTACAAAATGAACATAATAAAACAGTATAATAATATTTACATTTTTAGTGGTGCTGTGAGGCTTGCTTAAGTAATATGCTTCAGTTATGCTATATATGCTACAGAACTGTGGTTAATCTATTTCTATAATGAAAAACTACTATATCTAAATCTCTCTTCATTATACATTTTTTATACTAGTTTAACTTCAAAGATTTCAATGCAAAGGCACAGAACTCATGCAGCCTGACAGGAGAAGAGAGCTTGTTGTATATCATTCCCACCTGGTGCTTCTTCTCTGTATAATTTTGTTTGTTGCAAAATGCATCAAAATGATAAGAATGTAATCATTATCCAGTGTCATAATCTAGACAAAGTAGGAATTGAATCAACTTTGCATAGGAAGTTTGTCTAATTTAATCTTTCGGAAATATACTTTAAACTGTTTTTTTGCACTAAATAAGAAAACAAGTGGTATTTAGTGATCAGCAATAGTTCTATCATTACAACTGTATCAGAGTGGTTAACCACATACATTATGCAGGACTGGGCGAGGGAAGTAGAGCTAACAAATGTTCAGCAGTATCTTGTTTTCCTTCACCAGTTTATATCATACTGATAGCCAAACTTATTGGTTGAAGAATATAAAGCATCGTGCAGAAATTCTGGCAGGTAGTCAGCCTGTGAATTTCAGAGCTGTCAAGGCTGCGTGTTTCAATCAGTTTTGACATCTCTTGGCATTTCTTTTCAGATTCTGCTGCCTATAAATAATTCCCTTACTTGGGTGTTATTTCTGGTTCACTTTTTAACATACAGCAAGAATGCTTCTCACCTCTTACTATGTCTTTTCTTTTGTCTTCACTTTGGAAACACATATAAACAAGAATTAAAACTTACTTGACATTAAAATAATCTAGTGGGTTTTGATGATGGTATGCATGTTGCATTTTAAATTGAATGTGTAATTCTCACACAGAGATGTTGGAGAAATTACCAGCATCACCTTTTCTTATTGGAGATAGTCTGAGTTTCCTTCTCAGCATTTTGAGTGAGTTGGCAAATTAACAGTATCAGTCACAGGAGGGGACTCTAGGAACCGAGTTACACCTCATTTTCACTGTTTCCCTCATCACTCAGAGAACAGTAAGGTATGGTATATTTTCCTCCTACACCCGCTCACCTCTGCTGGCATTTTTGTAGATTGTAGGAGGAGCGAAGAGAGTAGCCAATGCTTTTCCCATACACCTCCCTTTGCAGACAAAGTATTTTCTGGAAGGAGAAGCAGCAGCCCAGCAAAGGGCACTCCATCCCTTCCTGTTGGAATTTCATTCAACCTGAGCTCTGCAAGGCTCGGGTGTGTCTGGAGAAAGCAGTCCTCTGAGTAACCTTGGAGGACTTAGTGGTCATTTACACCATTTTTCAGGTGTTTGTACCATTCCGATTTCTAAATTACAGAGAGACAATAGGAAACACTGATTCCCTAAGAAGCACTCTTTGCCACAGCTACATCTCATTCTTCAGATGTGTGCCAGACTAGCCCAGGACTGTTCAGCTTCCTTTCAGGGAATTGTCCAAGTGAGGAAAACAATCCATCTCAGGGAAGATGGAAATATTCTATGGCTTGAAGTATTCTCAGATGGTCACTTACTGGTACGATGCTGCAGTTAGCAAGAATAATACCCACTAGCTCTTTTGATACCTAAATACCCTTTCAATATCTAGAAAGAGTGAATGGGGTAAGATAGATGCCCCAGAAAGCCAGTAGGTGACTGTCCTGATAAATCTTGAATAAAATAATCTACTCAAGACTCGACCAACAGGGAAGCAAGCTTCATACAGACAATTAATGTTTTTTAACATAATTCTCTGTGCTAAAATCTTTTCTAGCAAACTTTGTTTCTTTTTTCTTTTATTTTTTAAACAAGGTTGCAGGTCTGATTGATAAAGCTACTTCTGTTAATATCCACTCTGAGAATTTGTCCAGGTCATTTTACTTACCTAAAGAAAACTTGTAAATAGAATGTATAGGTCACACAATAAAATGGATTTAAAATTTGGAATTTAAATTTCCTTATAGGGAGATGTCAGCAGACCATTATGAGGATCCATTTTTGATAAATGCTCTTCAGTATTTTTATCAATAACTTGAATTACAATATAATTACCAGCAATTTTGTCACATCTACAAAATTTTTGAAGGATAATTAGCAATTAAAGAAACCATTAAAGAGTGATCTGATGTCTGGATGCCAATAAATGTGTTTTAATATAGAAAAATTCAATGTAATATATATGTGAACAAAACATTCAAGTTATGAAACAAGACCCTTTCCAAGAAAATAGGATTTAGGAGTCATTGACTACAACCACATCAGTACAAGCCTGCAATTGTTACAGGTCTAATGAAATCATTGGGTATATGGAAAAGGGAATTTAGAGCTGAAGAATGTACACACAGTGGCAAAAGGACTTGTTTTAGATACCTAGTGTCTGTGTCTTGTCTTGAACCATGGAAATAGCTGAGAACGAGTGTGGAAAAACAAAAGGAAACCAACAAAGACTTCATTCTAACTGTAACTCAATAGTTAAAGCATCTCAACTTATTTCTCTTGTAGAAGGGAAAGTGATCACCCTGTATTGCACAGTCATGGAAAAATATCCGAGATTAGAATAAGAACAGAGTATTGAAAAAACTTCTCAGCTTTGCTGAGAAGAGCACAAAAAGATTCAAATGGTTAAAAACTGACATCGTGTACTTCTTGCAATGAATCTAGCCTTTCTGGTTTAGCTGAGACCTGACCCTAGAAGTTGATTTAAAGACCTCAAATGAAATACTCCTAATAAAGTTGTTTCAGTAATTAATTACATCCTGTGTTAAAAATATGTCTTATTTTTCATCTGGCACAAGATTCAATTTTGTGTCCCTAGATTTTCTTGTGCACATGAATTGAAAAATCCTCGGAAGTCTCCTTAAGCGTCTAGAGTGTGATTGAGTCACTTCCTAATCTTTTTTTTTTTAATTTTTACAGAAAAGCAGATGTTTTTGACTTTAAATCATTCTTGCAGTTCCTTTCTGAACCCCTTTTAGAAATACATACAATGAAACTTGACCCAGCAATTGATAATAGTCTCATGAATGTTAGTTACATCCACCATCATGGAAAATATCTACTTTTATTCCATATTCTCTGGAATTTTCATCCAGTGGTCTTATCTCACAGTTTTATATAAGCAGTTCATGTTTAGTTGGCTTAGGCCTGTGAAGCTTGAGTCTTCTTTGAGACATAGTTACAAGTCTCCTTAATACGTTTGAAGTATATTCTTGTTTCGGGAGTATGCAACTTTGGACATATAGGTTCATATTATACATATAGCATGTAACCACATATTAGAAATATGGTATTCAAATGTTCACCAGCAAATTAGATAACCCAAAGAATTCTCCAGAAACTACCTGTCTCATCAATTTACCTCTGCAATAGTCCAGTTTTCTGTAAAATTTAGTACTTTCTTTTAATGCTGTAGCCCAGAGTAAGTCTGCCAGCCCAATGCAGCCAAATCCCGTTTTTCATTTAGAATAGTACCAAGCTGGCCTCTGACTTCAGTTAATAGATACAGATATTAGATAGAACTGGGCCACAAAGAGATACCTGCAGAAACCATCAGAAATTCTCCCAGTAGATGATTTCCTGCTTACAATTATTTGTCAAGATCTCTTCCTCTCTATTATAGATACCTGCTGTTCAGGATGATCAGGAGGAAAAAATAAATGCACTTACTTGATGCTCTAAAACAAATGTCCTTGACGATCCACACCAGTGGGGACTGTATGCCATTCTGCTTAAGCAGTAGAGTGATTCAGAACTGACAAAAATAACAAATACATAATGTTTGATGTGAATCCAAAAGTTTTAAGTTGCCATGTTTATTTTCAGTTACCAATATCCTGCCTACTTAAAGACACCTAAAGAGGAGACCTGGGACGAGGTGACTCGAAATAACAAAACAGAAATATTTTCTGAGATGCCAGATCCTTGTCAGTAGAGTTATTAGGAAAAGATCTTTTTCTTATTGTAAAAAAGAATATAAAATGCCAAAAGCCTTCCCTCCCCTGCCCATGGCTGGAGTTCTTTTAACCACTTCTGTTTGTCAACCTTCTCTTCTTCCTCATCAATTTGCCTCTGTAGATTTTCACTGTTGGCAATTAGCAAGCAGAAGAAATCCTGCTGCGGAGAGTGAGTAAAAAGGGGACTTAAGAACGACTGCGTTTGGGAAGCAAGCAGCCAATCTGGAGCAGCAGACTTACAAATTTCAAATACACACATTAGAGAGATGAACAGCCAGAGCAACCTCTCTTCTTAATTCCTTTTATCTGAGTCTCCAATCTGCTCACAACAGTACTTAGTCCAAAACTTGGTCCACTTCAATGGGTTTGGAAAGGAAATTACCAAGATTCCAGCATTTATTCTACCCCCCAAAAAGAACAATTTAGATAATGGCTTGCTACTGTCTGGATAATAACAAAATAGCGCTTTTCACATCCAAACCATTTCAATCTGTCATCTCCCAGGAAGCCCTGATGTCTACAGATGGAAACTACAACATGTACACACACCCAGGGGAAAGCTCTTCTTGCTGCCCAACTTTGATCAATAACATGAGGAAACCAAAGATACTTTCAGAGATTTCAGTAAATCAAGGTCATCTTATACCTCCATGTGCCATATTTATGTGGAGGAATATAATTTTATGACTAAGGATCTTGAGCTTGAGATCTGTCCTTAAGGTCAAAAAAGCTGCATAATCGTGAGACATGTTAGAAAAAACATTCCCTAAGTGCATCTCTGTTATAGTTGCTATTGCAGAAAATGCATTTTTGAACTTTCAAGATCTTCTTAGTATTCCTGTTCATGAAGCCTGCATGATGTTTTGAAACAGTCTAAATAAATGACAACGACTTCAGGTAAATTATCTTAAAAACATTGTGAGAACACTATTAAATAAAAGATGGCTTTTCAAACAGAATGTAAAATGTCACATAATACATTATCATTAAATAACTGTTTTTTGAGGGAAAGTAAAACCAAAGATGCAAAACTCTCTCTAGGAAATATTTAGTTTTCACAAACAAAATCTGAAAAGACTGAAAACATTTCAAAACCAAATTAATTTCACAGTTTCCAGCATCAAAAAACTGAACATACTTTTTGAAGCTGCCTGGTTCTTTTTGGTTTGGCTCTAAACTATCAAAATATAACAAGAACTATGGAGAATTATGCGTATAGAAAAGTGAGATAAGGTTTTTTTAAGTAGTGTTTCTTAAAATAAACTAAACAAAAAGAAAATTAACCGAATGACACAGGAATTTACTTTGTAGCTGCTCAAGAGGTGTGCGAACACAGTCAGCAGGCAGGTTTTTATCACTGCAGTTGTGGTTTGGCATTCACACTCCCTTATGCTTTACTGTTTTGAATGGTTTCTTGCCTCCCACAGGACTGCAATCTTCTACCCCCAATCAAATCAAGAGATGATCAGAGGGAGACCATTTGGTCATCGAGGTTAACTGTCACATAGTTTGGAATGACTTCTCAATGAAAATGCTCTAGTAACTCAAACGTTTTGAAAAAGACAGTGCTAAAATATGTAGGATTGACCCTGAATTACTACCTTCAGTTTCTGATCTGAATTTTCATCATGTTTGGAGGTGCTTCTATCTGGGACTTTGATTTTGGAATATTCTTCACAAATGTGTTTAAGCAAGAGTAAATTACCTAACAGGACTATCATTCTGTATAATTCTCTGTATAATTCTGAGTCTATAATTCTGTTATAGCTCAGTGCAGACATTTTGGATGAAATCCTGCCCTCACCAAGTCAGTGGGAGTTCTTCCCATCAACTTCATCAGGGCCAGGATTTTTTTCTTCAGATTTAATTAGCATTTCTCATTTTATTTGTCCCATTTACCTACTTCATTGTCATATTATTATCCATTTTCATAAGATGAGATTGCGTATACATACTGGCATACATATATACCCACAAGCCTCCAACCAGTCATTTAATCTTTTCTCTTTTCCTGTCTCTGAAGTAAAATCACTCACATAAATCATGGGCAACTCTGTCTTATTTTCTTTCACTGGGAGGGTGGTGTTGAGGGGACAAGAAGATGCTTTTCACTAAATGAAAAGATTAGTTATGATGACCCTGATTTAAAATATGATGTTCAGCACTGCATGATACTGGACTGTTGCTATGAGCTATGCAAAGACTGATTATTCAGCCTTATTCCACTAATATTTTTTATTGTCTGTTTTAACATGGTTGGAAGTGAAAAATTAGAGCAGATTGGAAGGTTTGGTGTGTGTTAGACAGGAAAGGTTTTTCCTGTAATGAACTGGCATATTAGGGGGTAGGAGGCAAGACTGTGTGGGATGGTACAGGTTCCTGCCCTGGAGCACCATCAGGAGAAACACAGGTTTCCTTTTCCACCACCTCACGTACAGCAGGGGCAGCAAAAGCAACAAAAGAACAACTCTCTCTTCTGCTTCAGCCCCCATGGTCTCGTCTCCTCCCCTGCAAATTCACTAGATCCTCAGAGAGAGTCGTTAGAGATGACAACTTATCAGCAGACCTTTCTCAGCCTCTACTCATGTGTTTCTTTGTCTTTGCAAGGAGCCTTTACAGATGCATCACATGGAGCAGGCACAGCCCCAAGCGTTCCCTTTTGGTCTGATGGCCCGAACCTCATGGCTCTACCTTCGCTTGTCTCTGAGCACTCCTACATTTCACAACCATAACCAGACTAACTAACCAAATGACACAGGAATTGTGTCCCACTGACACTGAAAGTTGGATCCTTCAAGGTTGTTGTTTGGCTGAACCTTTCTCACATTTTATTCCAGAAGTCACCTTTTTTCCTTTCTTTCCCACACAGTTTTGTAACGATTTCTATTGTTGTCTGACTATATTGATTAAAGATAGTCAAATACATACCAGCAGTGCAGAACTGCTTCGCTCCTGCAGTAGTCCTCCAGCCTGGGAAGAGGGGAACGGCTTGCTGGTGAGACAACCCAGACTTTGTCTTAGCTACCCTGAAACGTTCAGAAGAAAACTGCTGGTTGCAGGCAGTTCATCTGCCTGCTTGTACAACGTTCACCTGCACCAGGAACTATAGACGAGATCAGCAAACTCAGATGCAATTTAATGGAACACTTTGCAGGTAAGTATGTATTTGGTATAGGGTATACAGGCTGTATTCTTAAATATTCAATCAAGTTTAGAGTTTCTACTTCTTGAGTAGCCAGAAGGGGGTGTCCATGTATAATGTAACCTGTGCATCTTCCCCCCACATTACAGACTCATAACATATTGGTGGAACTCGCAGCCTTTGCCACTTCAATAATGAGCACAAAATTCTGACTTGAGGTGATGTAATCTTAGGCCGCCAGGTCAGCCATTCTTCATATTAATCCTTTGCTCCTTATTTCAGTTATGAGCAACAAAACTGAGAGCACGTGTAAAAGACTGAGATAATTTGTGCCCAGACTTAGTTCACTCACTTTCTTAGCATTTTTATGGTTTTATATAGCATTTTATCAGCATTTCCATCATTTATTTTAGGGAAACAACAAAGTAGCTTGGCTATTTATGTAAGATAGATGTATTGAGATACATGCTCTTAGACTACAGTATTTTGAGATTCCAAATGACTAATATAGCTTCTTTTATAATTTAAGCATGGCTAAATCTTTAAATTATAAAATAAACTGCACTAGTTTAAGCTTGCAATAAGGAAACAATGTTGCTTTCCTTTCTTTGCAAAGTAATATTTGGCTGGGACTCTTTTTACTATCCTATCACTTTGGAAGGTTTGAGTGGTCAGAAGCATTTTTTAATATTTTTTAAATATAGGAAATACTAACTACTTAGATTAAATAAAACCTGCTGTGCTCACACAGTACTGTCCATAATCATTTTAATCACATCATTCTTTTGCTTGTATTTGGAAAGAATTTAATTTTGTGCCATAACAGTTCCAAAAGAGTATTTGTTGTCCATGGGATACACGATGTGTGTTTTAGAATTTGTCTGACTATTCAGACATCTGAAATTACAAGCAAACTCCACTGGAAAAAAAAAAAAAAATTGAGGGCAGGGGGAATGGAATGGCATAACAGGAAGATACTCCTGTTAAATGGCAGATAGTTCATCACAGATTTTATTGTTTCTCCTCAAAGTGAGCTAATAAGAAATCAGCTTATATTTGCTTTTGATTTATGCATGCTAAATGCAGACAGGCTGAAGCAGCCAGGGGATATGATATTAAAAGTCAAACTGCAATAGGAAATCATAACCAACATTTCTTTACAGCAGCTAAAAATTAAAAGCAAATAATAAAACATTCCTTTGGGGTCCTTGATTCAGTGAGGTGCTAAAATACTTTCATACATCTATGCAAAAGAATAGCTCTCCTGAAGTCAAATTAGACTCATGCTTAATTGTATTAAACTGAAGCCTAACTGAAAACATACATACACTTCCTCAGAATGATGCATGTCCAACTTTAATTGTATGTGAATATATAGATATGTGTGTCTGTCCACTAACATAGGTTTTTTTACGTGTGTGTGTGTGTGTGCGCGCATGCGCGTGTGTGTTTGCATCCCCATTCATCCCAGTTTTGTGCACACTTTACTAAAGGAAATCAAAATTAGATTTAGATTTAGAACCTTTAGATTACAGTAGGACAAGGAAATAAGATATGCCATCTTTATCTTGTTAGCACTTCTCAGGGATTCTTCTTTCTATCATCCTTTCCTTCCTTCCAGTAGAAAAGTTCCTTTGCATTAAAAGCAACTTATCACTGGAAATCTAAAATACAATTCTATAAAACCCCAAAGACAACATATTTCCTTTAATTAAAGTTGAACCCCATTGCTGATTTTTTGTTAAGTGACAAAAATGTAGATTTATTTATTTAATAGGATGTTGAGAGACAAATCTTCCTCCTTTCTTCCTCTGGGAAGTGTTTTATTGTTTGCTTCCTTTCTCTTGCCTGCTTGCTGTGTAATTTAAGACTGATGCCTCCCTGTGGGAAGCAAAACTTGATCAGAGAACAGCCTGCACTGCCACCTAAACAAATTACGTTTTAGTCGCTGCTGATGTTGGCTCTGTCAAAATGGAAATGTATAATTAATGCCTTTGCTTTTACTGCTTTGGAAAGAGAACTCCCCGAAACGGGTTCAAGAGGGGGGATTTTTGGACTGCACCCTTTCCCTTTCTGACCGGTATCGCAATGGATCATTAGAGCTGCCACTTACTAAAAATGAATGATAGGATCCCTGATACCTGCAGTAAGTTATTCAGTCTACAGTAAAGGCATTAAATAATATAAAACTGCTATGCAGTATGAATTTGGCCAGGAATGAGAGAGGAGAGAAAATTCAGTAACACAGGTAAAATCCTTTATTTCTCCTTTTAGAGGAGCTTGAAAAGATTAAGCTGTTTCCATTTGTTTCCTGCAGAGTTGCACACAGTGATAATAGACATGTGCTAATTTCAGTATTGCATTGTGCTATGAAGCAACATTTTAGATCATCTTTCACTTGTGACACAACTCCAAATATCACCAATTAACAACTCGTTTTTTATTTTCAGTTTTTGTTGTTGGGTTTATAGCAGTGGCTAAACATCTGGTATTATGACTGCAAATAGTCTCCATCTTCTCACCTCTGGGATGCAGTGTAGCTTTAGACTATTTATACTTTGATCTAAAATTCTAAATGACCAAATTATTCTGCTGTAATAGGCCCTAAGTGACATTAAATGGATGGTCTCCGCTTTTTCTTTCCAAAATGGACAGCTCTCTCACCCTTCTTAGCTACTGCACTGCATGAAAAGCTCAGCACAATGAAATAACAGCAACACCATTTTCAGGACTGAAATAACCTTTGATTTCTACAGAGATACTCATAGGCCAAAAAAAGCCCAAGGCAAAGCACTAATTGCATTTAGCTGCATTCTCATGTCACAGGTAACTTACCATTTTTAGCTAAGTTTGTTATCAATGTGTCTGGAGCTGTACAGCAATCAGAGTGAGGAGGGGAAGGTATCTTTCCCTAAAGATTTATGATCTAAATTGAGTGAAAACATGGACAAAACAGACTTGGCTGTTACAGCAAAATCAAACTGCTTCTGTATGCCATTTCCTTGTTAGATATTCCTAGGTGTCACTACTATATAGTGTTTACTTCTACAGACATTTCATTCTAAAAAAATTCCATTGTTCAATATCACTATCCAAGTAAGGCATGCAATTATCATCTTCATCCTATTTTGCAAAAGAGAAAAGTGGGGTACAGGGGGTTAGGTCATTTGCTAGACTTCTTACATAAGTGTTTTTGTCAGTCTGAAGTAGGTGGGAGAGACTGTAAAGTCCACATCTTCAGCTGATATAAATTAGGTTAGTTACTTTGAAGCCAGAAATAGCTAAAATGGATTTAGACAATCTGTCCCCAAGTCTTCTGACTTCTGGTCTTGTAACTTAATCACTGAGGTATTCTTACTCAATCATTTCAAATCCAAAAAGGCAGACGTAGCTGCTGAAGATGACACTGTTCATTGATATTCCCTGAAATTATATAATTTATACCAAAAAAAAAAGAGGCTGATACAAACTCAGACTAACCGTAGTTATCCCTAAAGAACAGAGGCATCATCAAATGTAACACACCACTTCCTCTACAAATGCAAAATTTTCATTTCCAGACATCAGTTTAGGGAAAGTTAGTCACTTTAAAAGAATCAAAAGTCAGACTGAATTTTTGTCATCCTTTGATTCTAAAGTCAAAATTTTAATTCCGTGGTAACTCTCCTTCCATTCCCATTTGGCTTTTTCTTATTCTGCTTTCTGTTTATGAACTAGGATCTCCTGAAAAGCACTGTGATGATACAGGAGATCAGGGTAGAAGAAGAGACATCTTTTTACCAACCCTATTCAATGTAGCCTACATAATCTAAGGATTATAGGTCAACACCAAATTAATTTTCAGATCCTGGATCAGGCTGGATTCAAATCACTATTCAAATCTATTCATTGTATGGGACATCATCTTCTATTCAGGCATTCAAATAGCATGATAAAGGGAACAGGCTCAGATGCCTAGCTTTCTCTGGAACAGTTGTGGACATCCTCTGGGAGAAGCTCTGAAGAGCACTGCCAACCCCGGTTTATCCTGGTCCCTTCAATTTTCCCCCTTTAAACTGGTGGATGAAAGTCACATAGGACCATTTATATATTCCAGCTGTCAGGACAGGTTTTAGGGTATGCCTATAACTGAAAATGGACCAAGCTTTTTGAGGGTGACGTAAGCTGTGGGTGTCTTGCCTAAGAAGCCCCTGATATGGTGCTCCATGAACAGGAGAGTTGTGATCTTGATATGCCCTAAAGACCTGTTTCAGCAGCTGAGCCGAATGTGCCGGGGTAGCTGATGAGGGCTGTTTTTCCCCAGCAAGACAGTGTAGACATGACTAGTGTGTCTTTTCCCTTCTGCAGGAGTAGCAGATTGGTGAAAACTAGGCTATTTATAGTCTGATGTGTTTAGAGACAGCAAGACTGTAAGGCATATTAAAGTACAGAGAAGGCCACTTGGCCCTTGCTGCTTTCCTTATTAAAATTCTTTCCTTGTTTCTACTAATACATCACCTCAGTTGGCTCCTTCCTCAGAAACTATGAGCACCAATAAATAGATATTGAAACACACAAAAAAGACTAAAGGGATGCCCTGCCTCAAGCTGAGAGTTTTGGGTTGTTAATAACAATTTCCTTGCAGTAGAAACTTTATGGTTATTAGCTGTTCAGCCCAGCATAGAGGCCTGTATTTCAGAGCCTTCAGCATTAACAATATTCAGGGCCTAAAGTTTCCAAAACACAGGAACTTTCTACTGAGCATTAAAAAAATAACAGAGCAAGAAAACTGAAAGAAGCTGTGAGGTGAAATGACAGTGGGTCTGAGAGTCGCTCATCACCAGCAGGAAAACTGGCGTGCATCCTCGCAGGCACCTATAGCAGGTGATTGGCAGCTGTGTTAGAGGTCACGAAATCTCTCCCAGTACATCGAGTGCTATATCACATAAGCAGAAAAATACAAAACACAAACAAACCCAACAATTATATGCACATCCACATACACCAACAGAAAAAAAAAAAAAGAGGCCAAAGTCTGTCTGAATGTTCTAGTAATTGGAAAGTACACAATACCCCCGGGTAACCACATTTTTCTGAAAATCTATTACTGGAAATCCTGTTTGCTAAACTAAACAGTCTGACATGGGATTCCTCACACACATCACTGCAGGCAGACAAATGTACGAATCCCTTTGAGGTCTTCATAATGCTGTCAACAGATATTCCTGTATTAACCTCCTTCTCACAGCTATTTTTGTTTGTCTCCTTAGTCTGCAGACACTAAGGGTATAATTTATTTTAATTATTTGTTTTCAAGTTGAATGGCTACAGACTCCGAACAAGAAATATCATCAGGCTTCAGTATATCACATAGCATTGTAAAGATGCTATCCATTTTGAAGGTGAGCTCAGAGAATTTTAGCATTTTTATTTAACATGTTGATACACTGAACATATTTATAAAGATAGCACAGCAACATACAGAACATTAAACTATGTTAGATAATCCTATGGTAGAGATTTTAAGGGAACAGCCACTCTATACAGCATTATCAAAGGAGAAAGACTACAGAGAGATAGGAAGTATTATAGTACATTTATCATTTATATACCTTGTGAGGTTAGGACCTTTATCTTTCTCATGGTTGTTTCACTTGAGTGCTATAAGGATAAATGTATTACACTGTACCTTTGTCTTCACAGTTATGCATTGTGCCATTTTTCACTCACTATGGGCTAAGGTAGAAACAGAAGTATGTTACAATGATCTGTCTTTTTTCCATATTAGGTTCCACCTTTCTCATTATATGTACTACAGCACTTGCAACAGATTCCTTAATATATGTTTAGCTGAATTTGTATCTATGCATTATCCATAAAGATAGTTCAGAAAGTCTTATTTCGATGCAGCTGGGGAGTAATATCACCAAAGAGGAGGAAATTAAGCTGAAATAAAAATATTGTGAGCTGAGAATTGGGACTAAAACCTCAAGATGATAGCACAGAACCATTGTTAGGTTCAGTTATTATTTTATAATTAGAAGCAGAGCAGAGACTTTACAGTTAAGATGGAGGAAAAAAAAACCTGCAGCAGCTATCTCAGAAGACCAATACCAATGAGAATATCCTCTGCTGTACTCTCCATCTTCTGCTGCTACAGGCAACTACTGTGTCTTCTTTCTCTACGTATTATCAGCTGTGCTTTCCATACTGGGCACAAGAGAGTTTGAGAAACGTAGTGTGACTAACAGGCATGGAGTCAGTGAGGTAGACAAGGGAGTTACAGGAACTTCCACTCTTCTATTCTCCTAAGCTTACGTGTGGGAGTCCCTAATATAGACTAATAGGTAGCTTCAGTGTGAAACATAAGCCTTTATTTGCCTCCCTATTTATATATAGAACAGGATTTTCCGCGTCGTGGAGTGGAAATTATACATGCAACACCCATTATGGTCTGAAGGGCCAGTGTATTTAATTTTCCTTATAATGCTGCTGTCTATTAATATGGCATCTTCCACCTGAAACTCTAATGATACTTTCACAATTAAATGAACTAAATGTTACATCATTCCTTTAAAATATTCATAACCCCAGTTTTGCAAACATCCTGTGATCTGGTCGAGTTTGGTGTGAGCCCTACTCCTTTTTGCCTCTCTGAGCACTGACCAAAAACTGAGACAATTATCTTTTGGGAAATACCTCTTAGAGCAGAATCTGTTTTCATCCTTAATTTATATCTAATGCATGTATAGATCTGAGACTTGCTTTCACTCACAGAAGCCAGAGTATTTCATTTCACACTGACAATAAAACTCTCCAGTGGTTTTTGCCTCTCTTGTCCTGCACTCTGTCAGTGAGCAGTGCACCTCTTAAGAATACATTATTATTGCAGCAGCCCACTCCAAACAATTCAGACAGACCCTTTGTATCATAGCCAAAAAAAAATGAAGACGAATTGGGTCCCTTGGGATCTACAAAATTACCCAGTTCAGCCATTCTCACTTGGTTTCTCTGAGAGTGATTTTGCATTTTAACTTTTAATAGTTTTTTAATCCATCTGAAATGGGGTATGGGAGCAAACAAAAAAAATCCCTACACAACTTCTCTCCTTTCAGCCCTACTCATATTCCCATTTTTTCTTAAGTTCTGCATTCCTTTAGTTTTATAAGCTAATGGTCTAGTATATTAGTATTATATTTATATATTAACACATTACTTAATATTATTCTATAATATTAAGTTATTATTATATTAATATATCAGTACTTTTCATTGTACTTAGAAGTACTAGGAACTTGTACAGTATTTTTTTCTGTTGTTGTTCTACTTATTTTACAAAGAAAATCTTCTGTGAAGGTACCATTTCATTATTGCATTAAAAGTCAGAAGAACATAGGAACTGCCAAACCAGAATTAGGGTTCCCTGTATTCTTTTCAAATTCTCTCCCTTTCAATTTCACCTCCTCTTTGTAATCTAACTTTTCTATGCCATTCCTTCCTACTGCAAGTGCTTTCACTTCAGCAGAGCTCTTTATCACATCTTGTCTTTCCATGGACTAGCTTCTGTATATTCCTTGCAAAGGTATTTGTATATTACTGAAACTCCCTCAGAACCTTGAAACATTTTCTTTATTTTAAAAGCAGTCTTATCTTAGTTTCATAAAGAAAAAGACTAACTTTAGCTCAAAGTTGCTGTTTGACAAAGAGTCACTTTTGAATCCATGAACCAGCAAAAGTACCTGGAAATCTCTGCAGGTAGTCATGGACTTTTACTATCAATTTAAAAACAAAAGGAGCAATGAAATACAAATATAGAGGGGGAGAAACTAGCAGCAAGTTTAGGACAAATGTGATCTATTTCAGTCTTCAGGACTTCAGAGCTTGAGAAATCTGTGCAGCCTGCATCTTGCACACAATTACATATAATCTTAAGAGCTGAAATGGAGAGGATTACTTATTGCTAGTTCCAGTGAATACTAGCTGCCTGATTGTATTTTTAGGGCACAGGTGGGCAGCAGCAGATGGTGGTCATTTCCCTGGCAGGCCATATCCCAGATAATTACCAGACACAGTTCCAAGGTTTATGATATTATAAACCTCTCTTTCAATTCTCAATCACTGCATGTGAAAAGTAAGGCCCTTTTTACTCTCTTCTCAATGATTTTATACTAGCATAACACCTTTGCCTTCAATGGTTTTCAAAGGATTCAATAGTGAAGAGGAAAAAATAAAGAAATAGACCTTATAAAGCCAATGAAAATAAACAAAATACTGATGCTAATACTGTTCTTACTGTATGCATTTGAAAACTAGGAATAGCTTTATGTTACTTAATGAAATTAAATGGCTTAATTAATAGCAGAATCTGTTGCATTTTGTCTTGGCAGAATTTAATACTGTAGCCTTTTAAAAATGGCTGACATGTAAGATGATTCTGAAATATATTAGCCTGTGAACAAACTCTGCCTACAAGACTAGTAATATTTAAAATGGACCAGTCGGAAGCTGGAATGACTGTTTTGATTTGGACTTGGTGAAACTTTCGTTTAGTCTGATCTCAATTTGTTGCAGGCATAACAAATGGAGAAGATAAAACTCAGGCCTTTCGGCGTTTACAGAACAGATGCTAATGGAAGTTAAAGTACAAGGGTCAAGATCAAGCACAGATCTCCTATTTCAATGGAATGCTTGTTCTCAGTGTTTTATAGTGAGAGGAAAGAAATTAACTGCTGATGTGTCTCTATAACAATGAAGAGACTGGCTCTGTTAATAAACTTAATTCAATGTGGTTAAATTGGCTAAGTCTGAACTTTTAACACGTATCACAGATTCAATCTCTGAGCATTGAGATTTACCCAATCAGTCCAGAGGGACCTTGAGAAACTTGAGGACTAACTGGGCTAACTAAAGTTCAACAAGGAAAAGCACAAAGCTCTGTACCTAGGGCAGAATAACCTTATGTGTCAGTACAGGCTGGAAACCAACCAGCTGAGTATCAGCTATATCAAAAAAGGTTTGGTAGTTATGGTGGATGCCTAGCTGAAAATGAGCTAACAGTGTGCTCTCACAGCAACAAGGCAAACTGCATATATATGTTAGGAGGAGAATAGTCAGTAGATCAAGAAAGATAAATTATTATACCCTTCTGACTCTGCATCGGTGAAGCTCACCTGAAGTACTGTGACAAGTTTTGGACTTTCCAGCTCAAGAGAGACATGGAGAATTTAGAGAAGAGCCATCAGAAGACCTTACAGCACGTGACCTGTGAGTAGAGGCTGAGGGAGCTGCATTTGTTCAGTTCAGGGAATAAATAGGTGGCTAAGCAGCCTACGGCTACGTGGATGGCATTTACTAACTTAATGCAGCCCAACCCTTCTCAGTAGTGGTGGACACTACTACATACTGGAGGGAAGAGGAGGGGAGGGCAGAGCTGGATGGGGTAACCCAGGGAGGCAGTGCAAACTCCATCCGCGGAGGTTTTCCAGACTGCAGGAGAAACAGCAATGGCTGGCCTGATCTAGGGATGGTGACTGTCCTATTTTGGGAGGAATGTTCAACTAGGTGACCTCCAGAGATGACCTCCTTTTGGACCAACATTTCTGTGACTCTATTCTATGATTTCTTTCCTTTTTCTGGTATTACTTGGATGATGAATCAGTCTCTTAAGGAAAGGGCTCTTTGCCCTTTCCTTGAAGTGGGAATGCAGTTGGTGACGCATTCTGCTATAGATTATTTTTTGAAATCAACACTGGCAACAGTGGTACAAAAGAAAGAATTCAAAAACTATGGAATCACCATAGTAAATGTTTGCCCATCATGAGTTTATTTCTCCTCTTGGTTTCTAATCAGGTGTTAGCAGGCCAGGGACAACTCAAACAGCACAAGACTCAATGAAAGTG